>NW_020954583.1:103970-118083 GCF_900497805.2 Vombatus ursinus
TGGGCGGGCTGAGGAGGAGGGACGAGGAAGGTACTAAAAAGAGCTGCAGGGAGGTGGGGCGGAGTTAGCTTTTGTTCCTGCTCGCGCGT
The DNA here is from genome assembly GCF_900497805.2 of Vombatus ursinus. Classification (NCBI taxonomy): domain Eukaryota; kingdom Metazoa; phylum Chordata; class Mammalia; order Diprotodontia; family Vombatidae; genus Vombatus; species Vombatus ursinus. The sequence continues at coordinate 104,060 of NW_020954583.1, forward strand.
GTGCCTTCCTGCTGGGCCTTGCTGTGATGATTATTGAATAAAGTTCAGGTTTTTGCACCCCCCCGATCGGCTCGTTTCTGGTTTACCCGGGTGGCCTCCGATGATAGGTGAGTATGACTCTGGTTGGCTGATTTGGCTGTAAGAGAGTGCGCGGTTTGGACTGGCACAACATTCTACTCCCTTCCATGCACTCCAGCATCCATCTTTACTGGTCTAATTGCTGTTCCTTGCAAAAGAAGACACTCCATCTCCCACTTGTGCCCTGGAGATCCCCTGTGCCTGAAGCACTCTGTCTCCTTGCTTCTACCTCTTAGTTTTCCTGGCTTTCTTCAAGACTAAGCTCATTTTCTGTTGGAGGCCTTTCTGTGACCCCCATATCTTCCTTCTCTACTGCTAATGTCTTCTGATATTACCTTCTGTTTACTCAATATGTACACAGTTATTTATGTGCTCTCTTCCCCTGAGAATGTGGGCTCTTTGAGGTCAGAAACTGTTTTTTCTCTTCTTTATTCCCCTTCTTTGTATGTGACTGGACACGTGTTAGAAGTAGCTAGGTGGTATAGTGGATTGAGCACTGGGCCAGGAGTCAGGAAAAACTGAGTTCAAATCCAACCTCAGATGTTAACTAGCTATGGGACCACTTAACCTTTGCCTGCCTCAATTTCTTGAATGGTAAAATGGGGATAAAAATAAAGCACCTGTCTTAATTCAGATATTGAGATAACATTTGTAAATGTTACAAGTACAGTGTAGTAACCTACCTAGTTAGCCCTTAATAAATACTTATTTCCTTTCTTAATTCTCATTGACTGAAAACCTTTACACCTACACTGTATATATCTTAATTATAATGGGTTGTCTCAACCATTAGAATATGAGCTTCTTGAGATCAGGGTTAGTGTATTTCTCTTTTTTGTATCTCTAATGCTTACCCCAATACCTGGAACATAGTTCAGGGGAGAAACTTCAATGACAGTGTACCCTTTCTACCAATCAAGCTGGTACCTTGGGGATGGGTAGGGTCAGGATCAGATGAATGGCAGTCACCAAAAGGAGATAGTTCATGGATTCCTAAGGACGGTAGTCACAATAACTAAGGAATGAGGGGATGGGGTCATTTGGGAAGGTGTAAGAGGTGATGGGGTCATTTGGGAAGGTGTAAAGCCAAATTTCTCACCTTTTATTGGAAACATCCACTGTTTTCTCTTCATTCAAGTAGGTTTTTTCTGAGAAAATATGTTAACAAGGACAGAGTTAAAATTGACTCATGAAGATGATCAATCATATGGCTATCCTTGTCTATAGTATTTTTTTAACCTACCTCCTATTATTCCCCTTTAGTGTAATTTCCAATAGCTGGCTTTTGTGATTATTTCACCTTAGAACCTCTTGACATTTAGAAAGGTAAGGAAAAGAAATGAAACTAGACATCAGACTCTTGCCTACTATACTTCCTCAAGGAGATGTCTGGTATGTAATTAGAGTCTTAATTCAAATTAAAAGAATTGAATTTCATTTTATGTTGTGAAAAATTGTGTGATACAGCTTTAGTCAATTAGAAAAATTATTAGCATAAAACTAGGAATTAGGAGATCCTCTGGATCAGTGATTCTAAACCTGATCTAGGGGGTTCATGGACAGAATTCAGGGGGTCTGTTGACTTATTTGGAAAAGAATCTTTATTTCAATGTGACTGGTTTCCTTTGTATTTAATTTGATACTCTTAAAAATTTGATTCTCAGAAAGGATCCATAGTCTTCAGATGACACACACACACACACACACGCATACACACACACACACAAATCAAGATACCTTGGTTCTAGATCTCACAACATTACCCGCTGGCACTGAAACAGATTAAAATGTATTTAGGAAATATTTAACAAAATAAACAAACATATAAGAGAAGGTAGATAATGTTAATATGTGGTTTTCTAAGTTAATATGCAACCTTCAGAGATCGTTATGCATTGTTTAGTGGCCCATTTCTATTTGAGTTTGACACTGCTTGTTTGGACTTCTTCAAATCCCACATACCCACTCTATTATCACAGAGAGAATTTATCTAAGGGATCTAGATTACATTCCCTAACACATATCCCCCTCACCTATTCAAATTATCTCTTCTCTCATCAAAAGAAACTTCAAAAAGCAGTAAGAAACATGGTTTTTCAAATGAATGGTCTGTTCAAACAGAAACTGGTTTGGTCAGTCTACTTTCAAATGGTGTCTACAAGCTTTCCTACTAGAGGAAACTAAGAGAATAATGTCTAGTAGAAATGATACAACTGAAAAAAAAATCAGCTTGTTCAGAAAAATAACAAACTACTCTCCTGACATTTAGATGTGTTTTCTCACCTATACTAGCAGACTTGAAATACCAGGCTTGAAACCTGTAATCTCAACTCAGATTGGGAATCCATGGTCTGGCTAACAATCTATCATCTATATCAGTGGCTCTCAAAGTGTGATCCATGGAGTTCTGGGGCTCCCTTAGACAATCTTAGGGGGCCTACAAAGTGAAAAAAATTGTAATAATACTAAGATGTTATTTGCCCATTAAAATAACCCTATTCTTTCCTACTACATAGGTGTGTGAGGTTGAATTTTCTTTGAACAAAACAACATTATCACTACAGACTGGATGCACAGACAGAATCCAGCTATCTACTATTAAGTAGACCTTAAAGAGATTTTCAAAAATATGTACAACAATGATATTCTTCTCATTAATGTTTTTTGTTTTGTGAAATAGTTATTTTTCATAATGTCATTTATGTTAACATGTAATAGGTTCATTGTTAATTTTCAATGAATGCATAAATATTTTTAAACTGTTAGTCTTAATTTACATGATAAATATTAATAGCTAAATCTTCCTACAAATAAAAACTCTTTTGGGGGTGGGTGCTCAGAATTTTTAAGAGATTAAGGTGGACTTTATACCAAACAGTGTGTGAACTGCTGATGTTTCTAATCTACTTGCAGCAACCAATGTTGTCATATCCATCATTTCAGTTCACTTATTGTAAAGGAGACTTCAAGGAATGTCCCTTATCTGATAGGACTGGAACATCATGTGTGTCTTGCAGTGTGTATAGACAGTTAAGGATCTGATTCATTATCATCTTTCAAGACAAGACAATATCTCTTAGCATACTCAAAAACTTGCATAATGATGGTATCAGCTCCTTAATTTCTATCCTTCTTTGAGGGTATTAATTACTGGACAATAAGCTCTGTGATTGCAGGGAATGAATATTTACCCCCTCTCCACAGTACATAGTATATACTACATACTGTGGGGAGGGGGGGAAATATTCTTACATATAGTAGAATCTCAATCACATTTTTACATAAATGAGTGGATATTCATTATGTAATAAAGGAGGGATTACCAAACTCTTGAATTGAGCCCTGTAATGACTGAATGAATTTATAGCCAGTTTTCCCTTCTTTTTAGGAAAAAAAAGAATTGACACAAATATTTTAAGGTTTGGGGAACATTAAGGTCTTGAGGTCTAAAGGCATATTCAGTTATTTCTCTGAATGTCATATGAGAGGTAGTATGATATAATAGATAGCTTGTCTTGAAGCCAGGAAGATGTGGGTTCAAGTACTGCCTCTGACACATAATGATTGTGTGACACTTTGAAAGTCACCTAAATTTTCCCTCCTATAGGCAACTATCTAAGAATATATAAGTTGCAGAGGAGTTGCCAATCTATTTTGGTGGAGGAAATTTGTATACCAATGAAATTACAGGTCCAGTCTCCATCCTTAGCTACATAATTCTCATTTTAGTCTAAAATCCACTTAGCAACATAATGAAGGCCAATCACAAAACCACTTGATCTGAACTGGGAAAGCAGTAACACTCAGGCGAAACTCATACTGCATTCACTCCCATTTGTGAACTTTTGGGACCAAGAGTTAAAGGCAAGACAGCTGGAGTTAATATCAACTATCTTCAGCCTAAATCGTGCTAATATTAAAGTTTTCTTGGCAGTGAGAAATCTAGCCTGGCAAGTGACTCATCTATAAGATGTAGCATCACAACATACTCTTTCTTGCTTATGTTCCCCAGGGGCCTAGATATCAAAGGAGCAGCCTCACAGAAGTCTAGTAATGCTCACATTGTAGAAATAAAGTAGGAACCGTCAGAGAAATTTGTCATAGGATTTTCTGGTTGGTAAGCTCCTGGTGAATACTTGCTGGATGTAATAATTAATGATTCACAACCTGTTTATGAGGAAACTGGCACAAATGATAATCATCTTTTTGAGATTGAGTTAATATTGTTTCTTTCATCTTATGACAGCATCTGCTTCCTTGCATTTAGCATGGCTAACTCTTACCTCCTAAAGGTACCATGTGACCAAAAGAAAAATCTTTATTTTGAATCAAAGGGTTTTTCCTTAATTTTTAAAAATTTTTGATAGTTTCTTAGAACTGCTTATATTGCAACAAATATTTTGGACTATCACAAAACAACCTTTGGAAATTACTTTACTAAATCACTTTAGATTACACAAAAATCCTTTTACAGAGAATCATGGAAACCTCCTTCTTTCAGGGACAATTCAGAAGATGACTTCACTCATAGAAGAGCTATAAATTTGTTGCTCTCTAGCTCTAAGGAACTATAATCTGAGCTGTGTCACTAGGATGTCTTGGGTACTCTCTGTTTCTCTGACTATGGATCTCAGATCTCCAACTTTTTCATTCTTCCATTTCTGTCCCTAAGAGAATACTTGTTCCTCAGGAGCTCTGGCAACCCTGAACCCCTTTCTCCCCTCCCTAGCCCTGGTTTTGAAGAGCCTCTCACCAATAGGAACGTCAATAAGAGCAGGAAATAATGTATTTCAGAGGCCCAGGAACTTGGACCACTCCACTTCCAGTGACCTGGGAAGCTAAAAATCTCCTTTGAAGACAAGAATAAAGTGCTAAAAAGTAGTCAATAGAAATGAAGCAAGTAAGAAAACAAACAAAAACAGTTGTCCAGAAAAATAGGACTCTGTTGCAAAAGTGCCCTTAGATGAAGAGAAACTAGGTGTGTCTTCTCAACCACCTATAACAGAACTGTACCTTTATGCCTCTGTCTTCAACAGGTGATCTTAAGTCACAATTGACATCATAGAGCCCCAACTGTCACTGATCCAGAGTGGTAACAGTCAGGACATGTACTCAGAAGTAATTCTCTCCTATGCATTCTACTGGGACATGGAACATAATTAATAGTGTGAAACACTGACTTCTTTGGTTCTAACCATCTGGATACCCACAGGAGGTCTTTCTACATAGCGCTTGATATCTTTGGGCAAGTGCAAATCTGAACTCCAACATGTACTCTTTGATTTAGTGACACTGGCCTCCTGACCATTGCACAAAGAAGATACTCCATCTCTTGGCTCTTTGCATTTTCTCTGACTCACTACATGGCTGGAGTGTTCTCCCTCCTGCTCTCCCAGTACTTATCTCCCTGGTTTCCTTGAAGTCCTAACTGAAATTGCACCTTCTACAGGAAACCTCATAGTTACAGTAGTTTTCCTCTCTTAACTACTTCCCGTGTATCCTGTATGTAGCTTGCTTTGTATATATTTCTTTGTATGCTGTCTCCCCCATTAGATTGTAATCTCCTTGAGGGCAGGGACTGTATTTTCCCTCTTTTTGTATCCCCAACACTTAGAACAGTGCCTGCCAAAAAGTAGGTTCTTAATAAATGTTTTTTGATTGATTGATTGAAAGTTTAGGGCTAGCCTCCTTTTTAACTTGTCTTAAAATCATTTACATCCAGGTCACCAATGAATAAGTACAAATTACAAAAAATTCTTCTATGGTCCTAAGTGTGACAAATGAAAAAGAAAAAGCTGACCTCATTGTAAGCATGTAGGTTTCCCAAACATAAAGGTTATGAATCCACTCCTTTTCTTTGGGATCTGGAAAATAATGAAAATGCATTTTCTCTCCTTGATTTTCTTCAGAAAATATTCCTTTGTCTGTTTGTCACTGTCTGCAACCTACCAGGTTGGAAGAGAGCATAGAGGAAAATCGATTACCAAGATTTCCTTTCATTATGAGACTATTGGGTCAATAATCATGGCAGTAGTGGCAGTATTAATGATAGATGACATTTCTGTAGACTATTTAAGGTTTGTAAGTCACGTGTGTAAAATGATCTCGTTTAACCTGTCACAACCCTGTTGAAATAGATACTTTTTGTTGTTGTTGTTGTTGTTGTGTCCACATACATGACTTCATCAGTGTGGGAAATTCTCCATAGATGTAGATCTGCAAATCATCTGTAACTTTAAGAGTCACTGAGAGGTAAAGTGACTTGCCTGGGGGTTACACAGTATGTGTCAGAGAACTTGAACCCAGATCTTCCCGACTCTGAAGCAAGCCCTCATTCACTATAGTCTATCAAAGTTTTACTACAAGTATATCCTGAGAGACTCTAAACTCCTGTTTGCCTCAGTTTCCTCATCTGTAAAATGGGCATGATAATTGCACCTGCCTCACAGGGTTGTTGTGAGGATCAAGGGAGATATTTGTAAAGCACTTAGCACAGTGCCTAGCATATAGTAAGAACTATATAAATGTTAGCTACTACTACTACCACTTCTTTCTCTTCTTCCTCTTCTTCTTCTACTACTGCTACTACTACTACTGCTACTACTACTACTACTACTACTCCTACTACTACTGCTACTACTACATCATTCGTTAGGTGATCTGATATGCATGATGAATCAGCAAAGGTTGTGAAGGAGCAGTGAGAAAAGTGTTATGAAAAACTAGAAAGAAAAAAGTATGTAGGAGAGGGTGGTCAACAGTGTCAAATTCAGCAAAGAAGTCAGGAAATATCAGGACTGAGAATAGACCATCAGATTTAGCAATTAAATTATCACTGGAACCACGGAGAGAATAGTTTTGGTTGAGAAATGAGATTGGAAGCCAGATTATAAAGGCAGTGAGTGTAAATGGCTTATTCTTAGAAGCTGGGCTGAAAAAAGGAGGAGAGATGTAGGATGGTAGTTTGAGGGGATGATAGAGTCTAATTAAAGTTGTTTTGTTTGTTTTTCGGCTTAGGCATTTTTGAAGGCCTTGGTAAGGAATCAGTGAATACCAAGAAATTAAAGATGAACAAGTATAACAGCTTTTTTTTCTTTTTTTAAACCACAGGCAGTTTTTTATTGTACGTTGTTTTAGAAAATAAACCCAAACATTTGTGTACATTTTGGGGGAACTGAGTAGTCAACACAAATATTAAGATAAACAAGGGGGCAGCTAGATGGTGCAGTGGATAGAGCATTGGCCCTGGATTCAGGAAGACCTGAGTTCAAATCTAGCCTCAGATACTTGACACTAGCTGTGTGACCCTGTTCAAGTCACTTCGACCCATTGACTTGCAAATAAAAAAAAAATCCCCAATCTGGTGGCAGCTAGGTGGCGCAGTAGATAGAACACTGGCCTTGAAGTCTGGAGGACCTGAGTTCAAATCCAGCCTCAGACCAAAGATTTAACAATTACTAGCTGTGTGACCCTGGGCAAGTCACTTAACCCCAATTGCCTTAAAAAAAAAAAGATAAACAAGGAATGAAGGAGAGAGGTATATACATGGTGACTAATGTAGTTACATACAATTTTTAGAGCAAATTATATATAGGTATAATTTTAATGCAAATTACATATATACATATACATACATACATATATGTGTGTATACATACACATGTCCTTCAAAGTAATTTCCTCAGGAGGCCACAAATTTACTTCAGTGATGCCATTAATCCAAATATTTTTAAAACTCCTTATAGACCCACATGAGAAAATCCACACACGTGTGTATGTATGTATGTATGTATGTATGTAGATACATATACATTTTTTTAATGTGCTGTTACTTTCAAATCCAATTCTAAAAATGTCTTGATCAGTGATATCTATGTAAAGACTCTGGAGATAAAGTTATAAATGAATATTCAGAGTAGTTAAGTGTTGATACCTGTTAAAAAAAAGTGTCACATTAATTTAGTCACACTCCATAAAAGGCAGCAACTTCTCATGTGCAACTATATGAATAACAGTTTGGAGGAAGTGTTTGTAGACTGTTGTCATTAGCAGAGCCTTAGTGTGTGAGAAATGGTTTTTGTAGGTGAGGTTCGAGCCGTTTTTGAATTAGTGAGGCTTCCAATTCCTGGGCAGTCCTTTTTCCAAGTTGAATTGACACCTTGAAGAATTGGGTAGCATCTTCTATAAAAGAACACTTATTGATCATTGTAGTTCATCATCATCTCTATGCAGTTGAAAATCTCATTTTGGCTGTCTAATATTTTCTGATAGATTTTGTGCTAAGAATTTCATTTTGTGAAAATTGAAGATATAGAATGGTGTCCACTTACACATTAGTAACTTAGACTCCCTCTAACGTCCTAGACTTTCTGGTGAAGCAACAGTAGTTGATCCCAAATCATACAGTGCAAAAAAAACTTGGTTATTTATTCTTTTATATCTGTCATTGATATGTCTAAGAAAAAATCTGTTGATTGCCCTTTTGATTCTTCAGATCATTTTTGTAAGATCTTCTAGTCTATAAAATGCTTCACATTCTTCAGAAATTGAAGACACTATGGTTTTACCCGTATCAAAACTGATGCCATCAACATCTCTCAGAAAAGGTTCAAGTTTCTGTGCAGAAAACTGAGGAGTAGGAGACAGCCAAGCCATTTGCTTTCTGCTAAGTATATGCTGATCCATCTGCTGTGCTCTGTGATACCCTGGTGAAAGGGAGTCAATGATTTCTGATGGTTTCTTTCATACTAGCCCTATGTCAGGACTGCGGTTTGTTTGTTTGTTTGTTTTGATTGTCGTTATGCTCTTTTGGGGCCATGTAAGTAGGGCTGAGATCTGTATTTTTTCCTGTGCTAGGGCTGTACTAAGAATTCTTTCTTTCTTCTTGAGACATCTTTGGAAGGCAGAAGATGCAATACATATTTTCTCAGAAATAGGGCTTGATGTTAATTGATGATCTTGAGTCTTGGGCACTATTACTTTCTCTTCAGGCATTCAGGAATTTGTTGGTCTGCTGCCTGATGTCACTGAGCTCTGGGTCCACAGGCTGTGCTATCATCTCACCTATGTCTCTACTGCCAAGACTCAGTCTTAAAGGCAGCATGTGTTATTTTTCTTGCCTTCTAAGACCTCTTTAGCTCAGAAGTGAGCAACTTTATTATTATTTTTAAACAAATTGATTTTTTTTCTTAGTTGTGTTATTTCTTTTGGGAGTTTGTCATTTTCTCAGTCTTCTTTAAGCAGTTGGAGAAAAGTAAGCTATCAATCACTTTGACTGGCCCAGGTTTCCTGTAGCTTTTAAAAAGAATTGAAATATCCTGTTTCCTGTTCTTTTGAAAATTCCTCCTAGTAATGATATTTAGAAAAATGTTCATAGCAGTTCATTTTGTCATGGCAAAGAACTGAAAACTAAGGAGATACCCTTCTGCTGGGGAATGGCTGAACAAATTATGATTTGAATAAAATAGAATACTATTTTGCTGTAAGAAGCGATAGAACAGAGGTTTCAGAGAAACCTGGGAAGATGTATATGAAATAAGGCAGAATAAAGTGAGCAAAACCAGGAGAACCATTTATATAATAACAAAATTGTAAAGACAAGCAATTTTAAAAGACTTGAGAACCATTATTCCAGAGGACCAATAATAAAGCATAATAATAGTAACAGTTAACATTTACATAGTATTTTAATATTTGTGAAATACTTTACATATGTCAACAACTTGTTTAAGTAATCCTTACATTAATCCTATGAGGGAGGTGCTATTATTATTCCCACTTCACAGATGAGGAAACTAAGGTTGACAGACATTATAAGGTTGACTTCTTAATTATGTATATTTGTTACTTGGATTTTCTTTTTTCTTTTTTTTTTTTTTAATACCGAGTGGGGAAGGAAGGGGAGAAAATAAAAACTTGTTAATTTGAAAAATGAAAAAGAAACTCCTTCTGGTGGGAGGTTCCTTGTAGCCAAGACTAGTCAGAAGGCTGAGAATGACGTAAAGGGAAGGATCAGATTTAGCAGAAGTGACAAATATTCTCTTGGAGTCAAGAATAGGAGAAAGAGCTCTAGTCTGAGTCCCATTGTGAAAGGAAAAGATAATTCTGAAGGGCTTCTCAGGGGATAGCCTTTAAACTCCAGTTTCCTGGAGTTTTGGATTTCTGGGAAACTTGGACAAAGAGAGCCTTTAAACTGTCCCCTAAGAGAGAAGACTTCAGAAACTGTATGGTAAGATTTTAGAGGAGCCTTACTTGATTCCTAACGGTAATTTTAAGCCAGTCTAACGTGGCTTAGTGTAATTTAAGGAGTGCCAAGAAGTTCTCAACCTAAAATAAAAAGTAAAGAACAGGTAACTATTGTATTGGTGGGGGCTGGGGCAGATATCACAAAATTAAACATAATAACATCAGGAAGAAAAAACAACAATTTTTCTCTCAGTTTAATTCAGGAATAAATCGTGGGATGTTCATTCATACATTCAGCAATAATTCAGTAAACATCTAATTTGTAAAATGCAGAACATAACAGTTGGCTGTTCCTGATTTCCTCAATCTTGCTGGATTTGCCTCCATATCTTCTAAGTCCCTGGGCAATACTGGATATTTGCAGATGAATTACTTGGCAAGCTGGATTCCCATACATTAGGAATGTCCCAGAGGTTCATAAGTATAAAGAGATACCGGATGAGGCTCACCTCAGTGCCTAAATTCTTAATTCTGCCTAGGGAAATTTGTGATTAACCTTTACTTATGTACACATATTCCCTCTACTTACTATTCCCCAAATAGATCAATATATTGATTTTTCCGTCCTAACAAGAAGGGAAATCTGTATAGAAGTTAATTCATTCAGACAAAACAATGATTGACCTCCTGTCAATTTACCTTAAGCAAACCAAATACCTGATCGAGTGTTTACTATGTATTCGATTTTAGAAGATACGAAGGATAACATGATGACAGGACAGAAGTTCCCTATTCTCACAGAACTTTAGTTCACATGTCCTGAAGAGGTCAATCATTAGTGGTGTGCTGGAGGCCACTGGGTTGTGAGAGGACCATTGTTAAAATTTCAGTGTGAGCATTTACACCTCAGAAACCTGCAGTGTCTACAAATCAGGATTTGATATATTGTTTTATTGATTGCCTAAACTTAAGAACGTGTTAATGATGCTGATCACATTTAAAAGTATGTGTGCATACTTAAGAAAAAAAAAAGCACTTACCAGCACGCTCGTTTGTTGCTCTATAAACATTGCTTGAGCTTACCAGGAATACAGTAGAAGGATCAATGAATGAAGTCATCACCAGACTGGAGGTCTGTTGACTGTAGGCTTATAATACCTGGCATTTATATAACACTTTAAAGTCTGTAAAATGCTTTAAATCCATTATCTTGTTGAATCTTGTGACATCCCTGCCAACCATCCCCACTGACTACCAACTAAGTGCTACACATGGGAAAGGCTTGCAAGCCAACTGAGCTAAAGCAGCAGGTCACTGTGAGGAAGAGACAGAGCATAACATGTGCCAAGCCAGTCAAACCAATAGCACCTTGATTATTATCTCCCTTCAAATGTGGTGGGAACAACCCAGGATCATAAACCTAAGAACCTTATTAATATCATCATTCCTCAAACCACCAAATTTGTTTCCAGACCAGTCCTTATAGCCATTATTGAGATGAGAAATTATTATGGAAAGGGGACCCATATTCTTCATTACCACCAGCAATCACTGCTGACCAAGTGCTACAAACACGAGATAGGTGCAAGAGCCCTGGGAATTGCAATGTCCCCGTTCTCTACCCCCCAACATTTTTTGTTTCCAACCTAGCTCTCATGGCCAACATCCTGGGAAGCAACTTCTATGGAGAGAGGGCCAGCCATTCCTACTAATTGTCAGCCAGCTGCATAGGGCAGGAAAGGCAGTCTAGGTAAAACAGCAAATCACTCTGAAGAAATGATAGGAGGTAACACATGCTAGGGCAAAGTCAAATTACCACAACCTTGACTATCATCTCCCTTCAGACCTTGTTGGGAACAGCTCAAGACTCTGAACCCAAGAGCCCCAGGAGTAGTAACATTAAAGAAGAAGCATTAATATCTCTTTTGCTGCTACACTTTTAGGATCATCGGACTTTCCATCTGACTTTCCGCAAAAATCTTCAATACATATTGTCTCCCCCATCAGATTGTGAGCTCCGTGAGAGCAGGGACTATCTTGCTTTTCTATTTGTAGCCTCAGGGCTTAGCATAATGCTTTGTATATAGTAATTCTTAATAAACACTTCATTCAAGAGGGAAAACCTATAGGAGAAGAGTCATCTTTATTAACATTAAAACTATTGTCAAGCAGACTAATGGCCCCCTTCTCTGTTTTAGAAATATGAAGAAAGCCTTTAAAATTATCATAGTCTGAAGCCTTTGGACTAATCTGAAAGAGATGATCTGCAATATCAAATATCCACCAGAAAAGAGTGGAGCGCTAAGTGCAAATAACAATGAATAATTAGGGTTCTGTGATGTAAGAGTCCCTTCTGGACTTATGGAGGACCATAAGGATTCAGTCCTACTATAAATGTAGTTTGAGGAAGCACACTAATTTTATCTATGTCATAGGACAGAAACTTCTCATAAGACATTGCTATTATTTCAAACAGGCCTTTTCCCCTATTTGTTACTTTTGAAAACGTTTTTTTTTGAATGTCCCTTAATGGAGGAAGCTTGTAGTAATCACTTAGAAGAGGACTGGCCCAAACCAATAAAAGCTGCCAAGATATTTGAAATATTTTGTTTCTTCCTCTTTTTGAAACTCTTTTGGGTGAGAGAAACGTTTGATTAGGGTGTTTGTAGAGGAAATGTGGTCCTAGTTACCAAGGTGACTGTTTTGGTCTGTATGTTACTTGTGAGTTTTAAAGAAATCCTGGAGATCTAGTGTTACTCAACTCCATTTGGTTGCCAGTCACTTTGGGGGAGTGTCACAAAATTGTCCACAATATCAAAATACAATTCATTTCATTCCACTTAAGAATACCAGAAAACCCTTTTTGGGGAGGAAGAGTTAGGGGTTGGGGCTGAGTCCAAGGCCAGTGATTTTGCAAAAAAAATGATATTAAAGTTATTTAGGGACTATTTGTCTGTGATTCCATGGACTGAGAAAAGTTATTGTCTAAGAAAATACCTCCTGAAATAATTTACTTCACATTTGAAATTTCAGACTTAGATCTTCATTTTTTTAGCTTATTGCATCAATTCCTAATAAATTGTCCATAGAAAAATTAACACTAATCTTCTCTTAGTCATTTGTAGTCTTCATGTAAATGAATTTATTAGTTGTATTCTACTTGGTAGATTACACTAAAAGTAAGGAGTTACGAGCAGTAGTGGGGTAGTGCTTGAACCAAGTGATTAGGGCCTTAGGGACCCAATTTTTTTTAGCTGTGGACAAGCTGAGCCTTTGATATTTAACACAATATCACTGTCTTAACACTGGGACTGCAGTCTTGAAGATCTGAGTCCAAATTTAGCCTCAGATACTTTCTAGTTGATTCTGAGCATGTCATGTAAACTCTATCTGCCTTACAGATAAGTTTTCCTTACCTCTCAGGGTTGTCATGAGGATGAAGTGAAATAATATTTGTAAAATGCTTTTTAAACCATAATGCTTTGTATAACAACTTATTGTTATTATTACTATTATTATTATTATATCTCCTAAAAACTACCAAGTCAAATGACACTTATTTGAGTTGACTTGGTGGTCATTAGGCAATAACAAAGTCAATACTTTTTTACAATTTTAAAAATTTTTTTAACATGTGTTTTTAAAACTTTGGGTTACAAATTTTCTCCCTTCCTCCCTCCCCACCTACCCCCATTGAAAAGGCAAGCATCTCGATACAGGTTATAGATGTGTGATCATGCAAAACACTTCCATAATAATCA
>NW_020954583.1:118155-118718 GCF_900497805.2 Vombatus ursinus
TGTTGTGAAAAACTAAGTATATTTCCCTTCATCCTATCTTACCCCCCATTTATTCTGTTCTCTCTTTTGACCCTGTCCCAGCTCAGAAGTGTTTGCTTCTGATTATCTCCTCCCCCAATCTGCCCTCTCCTCTATCAACCCCCTGATCTCTTGTCCCCTTCCCCCCTTATTTTCCTGTAGGGTAAGATAGATTTCCGTACCCCATTGTGTATGTTATTCCCTCCATAAGCCAAATTCTATGAGAGTAAAATTCACTCATTCCCTCTCACCTTCCCCCATTTCCCCTCCACTGTAAAAGCCTTTTCTTGTCTGTTTCATGTGAGATAATTTTCCCCATTCTACTTCTCCCTTTCTCCTTCTCCCAGTATAATCCTCTCTCACCCCTTAATTTTATTTTCCAGATATCACCTCTTCATCTTCAACTCATCCTGTGCCCTCTATCTATCTATCTATCTATCTATCTATCTATCTATCTATCTATCTGTCTGTCTATACATGCATATAATTTTTCCCCTCCCTCTACCCTAATACTGACAAAGGACTCATGACTTACTCCTGAGTTG
>NW_020954583.1:118877-119175 GCF_900497805.2 Vombatus ursinus
ATTATACTCAGTTTTGCTGGGTAGGTGATTCTTGGTTATAATCCTATCTCCTTTGCCTTTCTGGAATATCATACTTCTTGCCCTCCGGTCCCTTAATGTAGAATCTGCTAAATCTTGTGTTATCCTGATTGTGTTTCCACAATGCTTGAATTGTTTCTTTCTGGCTGCCTGCAATATTTTCTCCTTGACCTGGAAATTCTGGAATTTGGCTACAATATTCCTAGGAGTTTTCCTTTGGGGATCTCTTTTAGGAGGTGATCAGTGGATTCTTTCAATTTCTATTTTGCCCTGTGGTTCT
>NW_020954583.1:119316-120457 GCF_900497805.2 Vombatus ursinus
ATCATGACTTTCAGATAGTCCAGTAATTTTTAAGTTCTCTCTCCTGGATTTAATTTCCAGGTCAGTTGTTTTTCTTTTTCTTTCTTTCTTTTTTTTTTTTTTTAGTGAGGCAATCCGGGTTAAGTGACTTGCCCAAGGTCACACAGCTAGTACGTAGCAATTGTTTGGTCTGAGGCCGGATTTGAACTCAGGTCCTCCTGACTTCAGGGCCAGTGCTCTATCCAGTGCACCACCTAGCTGCCCTAAAGAGTGTGTTCCTTTCCTTTTTTTAATTTTTTTTTTTATTTTTAGGCAATTGGGGTTAAGTGACTTGCCCAGGGTCACACAGCTAGTAAGTGTCAAGTGTTTGGTTTGAGTCTGGATTTGAACTCAGGTCCTCCTGACTCCAGACCCAGTGCTCTATCCTCTGTGCCACCTAGCTGCCCCTCAGTTATTTTTCCAATGAGATATTTCACATTCTCTTCTATTTTTTCATTCTTTTGGATTAGTTTTACAGTGCCTTGATTTTTCATATAGTTGCTAGTTTCCAATTGCTTCATTCTCATTTTTAAGAAAGTATTTTCTTCAGTAAGCTTTTGGACTTACTTTTTCATTTGTCCAGTTTTGCTTTTTAGGGCATTCTTTTCCTCATTGGTGTTTTGGACCTCTTTTGCCATTTGGGTTAGGCTATTTCTCTCTCTCTCTCTCTCTCTCTCTCTCTTTTAAGGCAATTGGGGTTAAGTGACTTGCCCAGGTTCACACAGCTAGTAAGTGTCAAGTGTTTGGTCTGAGGCCGGATTTGAACTCAGGTCTTCCTGACATCAGAGCTGGTGCTTTATGCACTGTGCCACCTAGCTGTCCCCTAGGCTATTTTTTAAGGTGTTATTTTCTTCAGTATTTTTTTGAGTCTTCTTTAGCCTCACTCTCAGTTTTTCTTCTACTTCTCTTACTTGCTTCTCAGAATCCTTTTTGAGCTCTTCCATGACCTGGGACCAATTCATATTTTTCTTGGAGGCTTTGAGTGTAGGAGCTTTGGCTTTGTTGTCTTCTTCTGGTTATATGTTTTGATCTTCTTTGTCACCGAAGTACGATAATATAGTCTGACTCTTTTTGCACGGCTTGCTCATGATCCTGGCCAATTACTTGAGTTATAAACTCTTTA
>NW_020954583.1:120489-141005 GCF_900497805.2 Vombatus ursinus
TTAAGGTAGGAGTCTGTTTCCTGTGTGGAGAATGTACTGTCCCAAGCTTCAGGGGTTTAATGCAGCTGTTTTCAGACATACTTCTAGGGACCTGTAAATTTTCAGTTCTTTCAAGGTGCTGTGATCAAGGGTGAGGTGTTTACTCCTTTCCTGGCCTGTGCTCTGGTCTGTGAGTGACCACAAGAACTCTTATCTGTCTTAGAACTGTGAGGAGGATTTCCTCTCCACAGCCACTACAAGCTCCACTACACCAGTGCTCCTCCTCGGCCCAGGACCACTACCCAGAACTGTGACCCAGATCCAAGTATGGGCAAAGCATGAGAATCGTGCACCAGCAGAGAGATCCCTGCAATCTCCCTCTGATCAGCCACTCGATTCTCCCTCAATCAGTGGGCTGGAAGCTCAGGAGGCAGCTGTCGCCCCCCAGCTGTGCTTGGGGAACTGGCCGAGCTCGGGGAACAGGGCCAAGCTCAGGAAATGAGACTGGGACCCTGAGCTTCTCTCTCACCGCAGAAACAGACTTTTCCCACTGACCTTCTAAGTTGTCTTTGGCGTTTGTGGATTGAGAAGTCTAGAAACCACCACAGCTGCCTGTGATTTCAGTCCTCTGAGGCCTGCGCCAGGTTCGCTGTGGCCTGCGTGCCCACACCAAACTTCAGTCCTCTCTCAGCCTGGCGCGATATATTTTCCAATTAACCACCCAGGCTGTCTTGGGCTAGAAATTTGTTTCACTTTGTCTTTTTATGGGTTCTGCTGCTTTAGAATTTGTTTAGAGCCATTTCTTATAGGTATTTGGAGGGGCTTGGGGGAGAGCTCAAGCAAGTCACTGCTTTTGCTCCACCATCTTGGCTCCACCCCCCAATACTTCTTTGTTAACATATTTTTTCAAGAGAAATTTCAGGAGAGAGATGGGGAAAAATAGATGTGCCTCCAAAGTGACAACTTTGCCTTTCACCCATTTTAGATCTATCACATCTCTCTTTGGTCCCGGGCACTATTCTCTTAGTGAATCTAGGGCCTTAACATTTTTCATGGTTCTCATCCATCTGATTTTGAACCTATGCTGCTGATACTAAGAACTAACAGATGCATGGAAAAGAACACTAGTCTAGAAATCAGAAGACCTGGGTTCTCGTCTTGTCTTTATCCTGTGATCCTGGGTGAATTAATTTGTGCAGTTACTAATTAGTTTGATTATGGACAATTTACCTCCTGTCAATTTGCCTTAAGCAAATCCCTTAAATCTATTTGTATCTCAGTTTCCTGACACACCAAATGGGAGCAATAATATACATTCCTTGCCTGTCTCAAAGGGTTGTGTGGATCAAACACAATGAAAGTGATTTGAACACTGTAAGGTACAATAGACATGGATAAGCTATTTCTCTTTTTAGATCACTACTATTCCTTCCACTGTTGTCTGTTACCCAGAGTTGCTATTTCCATTATATGCTGTACTCATGATATTTTCATACCTCCATTCATATAGTTTCTTTATCCCAAGGTCTGGTCTAGTTCTCTGCAAAAAATATTGGTCCCCTGACAAATGTCAGTCAGTGCTATTATCCTGCTCTCCACAACAAATCACATGAATAACCTGATGGGATTAAGTAGATATTGAATGACCATCAGGAAAGCACCAAGATGTCATATCTTAACCATGGAACCATGATTTTGCCATTATTATACCTCAGATAATGAACAAAAACTGTACCTTTATGCCCTGCTTACCAAAGGGCATTGGCTATGCCATTACCCTATTTTAGGTATTATCCAGGTATGGTTATACCATCCATATACCTTAAACACCATTCTAAGGTCACAACTTTGCCCACTTTTCCATAAGCACAATACCAAGGTGACTATCAATAACACCTCCACTTGGTCCCAACCATAGGGCTGATCAGTGGACCATGGATATACCACATACTGTCCAGCAGCCCATACTTCCACAACTTACTAATCACCAGGCTGAGGGTCTATCATGCCCCAAATCACAAGACTGTTCTAATCACCAGGTTGAGGCATATCTAAGCCCCAAATACCAGACCAGGATCACAACTTGCCAATTAGAATCACAAGCAGAGGGACATATTTGCTCCACTGCCATGCTTCAATTATCATCGGTCCAGGGCCACATTTGTGACACCATTATAGCTGGAATTCTTGACAAAAATGACAACATTTAAGTCATTGCTTTCTGCTCTCTCTCCTGTTACAATAACTGAACCATTACAATGCTCTAACCATCAGCCTAATGTATTACATCCCATCCCTGGGCTTTGGTTGCCACATCCTCATCACATCCCAATTCCTTGACTACAGCTACAGCATCTCCACAGGCCAGGAACACAGCTGGGCCAGAGAAACTGGAACCATCACCAGGGCATGAATTTTGGTCCAGAGTCACAACTTCACACCGAGATTGCATGGGTGTCTCTTTGCTCTCTCCGTGTTCTGATAATATGCCTGAAGATCCACAGATCCCTGATCATATGGCCAATGCCTCATTACCATACCATGACCATCAAATTATACCTTCAGTAGGTCAAGCTCACCAAATTGTAACTTCACTAGGCCTTGAAAACCAAGTTAAGATTCACCTGGACCCTGATCCCCAGGCCACTCTTCCAATGGACCAGAGATGCTGTGCCAATGTTGCACTTGGTCTTGACCACCAGGCCACAACTCAAATGAATGTAGATCATTGAACCAGGGCTACAGAGGGAAGTGATACTTGCTATATGATTCTTCACTATCAGGCAAAAGATAAACCAGGCACCAATTTTTGGGCTGTTGTACCACTGGATCCCATCCAGCAGGTCCAACCTCAATCAACAAGCAATGGATGCACTAGACTCCAATATCCAGAACACATTCTTACCAGACATGTCCCATTTGGAAGATATATCATTAGGACAAAACCACTAGAGCATACTTCCAAAAGTCCAGGATCTTCTGGTGACAAATTCCTTAAGAATTAACTATCTATCCACAATTTCACTTGGCTTTGAACATCAGGCTCAGGCTAAAGGAAAATCCTTTGAATCTCAGTATACATCTGAAATAATTTAGGACCAGTGGGAAACAACTTCTTTGGGTCCTGAATACAGGATCACACTGCTCTTGAGTCATGGCCCCAAGGTCAAAGCCCCAGCAGGCTCTGACTCAGTACTTAAGATAGCACTGAGCTCTGATAAGTAGGATGAGGCCCAATCTGATCAATAACATCAAACAAAAATTGGGCGAAAGAGACCATCTTTATGGCATGTAAATTAAACCAACCATGCACTACTGAGGGAGGGTCTATCCCTACTACAACTGTTAATGCCTTCATTGGATCCATCTCTTAGGAGAAAATAAAAAATGACATCTACAAGCCGATTTTCTTTTGGCAGAAGAAGGAATTTCCCTCTCATTGGAATGGTCAGTACTTGTCATGTTGCTATACAGTATGTTTAAATTGTGCTTCCTGGATCCCAAATGGCTGTCCTCATGTTTATGGAATGAGACATCCTTGTCTAGCAAAAGTGGCGATAAATTATCCTGCAAGTGCCTTAGAAAAAAGATTACAATATTTTTAGCCTTCCATATCCTAAAGATAATATGCTTAACCTATTGCACCATTTACCAGCCTTTCTACCTCCCAATTCTAGCCCTGTGATTCAAGAATCACCATTTTCCCACCTGCTGCCTTCAAAGGTTACCAGTCTTGATAGTATATTTGGAAATAAGCTCCAGGCATGGAGGTTTAAAATATCTAGAAGTCAAAATAAATTCACAGAGAATGTATCCAGAAGTAGCACCAACACTGGAGAAAAAGGACAAAGGGCCCATGGGATAATTTTCAAATCATTCCTTAAGAAATTTCAAAAAGGAAAAAGGGACAGTCAAATGGTCATTTGTATCTCTTGTGTATCTTTGAAAATTGCATCTGATTTTGTGTCTCACTTATTAGTGTTTATAATAGGCAAGGTCACAATGAGCCTAACTTTTCTTTGAGGTTCGTGATGGAGTTATTTCTAGACCTTTATATAAATTCAGGGAGAAGTATTTCTATGTTCCTGTCCTTCTCTCCTCAGCTTCAGTTTATGAATACTCAAATAACAATACCCAAATTCTCATTTTATAGAAATTTGGTGAATAATATCTCCTTTCCCATATGACTTGGTAAGAGACACTTCAGGGTAAACTTCATTTTTTACTTCCCCACCCAAAGACCTACCCGGAGAAATAAATCATTCTTAGAGCTCTATATATTATATTTCAAAAGTATCAAAATCTATGACTTTGTTGGAGTGGGTATACCCTCCGTTAATCTAGTCACAATATTCCCACACCTTAGTAGATGGGTTCATAATCATATATTCATATATTAAGAAGGAAAAGTATTACATCAAATCTTAGCCTTCTTATAATGTCTGTTCAAAATTAGTTTTTTGGACCCTTCTTAGTTTTTCTTTTTACTTTCCTATCCTCTCCTCTCTTCTCTTTTTTCCCTCTTTCCTTTTTGCTTGCCAGGCTATTTATAAGATCTGAAGTAGCCTTCAAAAACCCAGGATCTTCTCCAAATAGTTATGAGGCATCACACTTGGACTTTAGTGGAGGTATGGAATAACTGGGTCTGTTATGATAAAGCTGAAATCCAAGTTTAGGAGGAAAGAGGTGTAAGGGGAAATGGGAGGCTAGGAAATTGTGATCAGAGGGTTAGTTGATGGAGGCAAGACACTTACGGATGATGATGAGATCAAAGATATGACTATTCCTCTGTGTTGCTGTGGTAGAGTAAAGGTGAAGATCATGTGAGTTGAGATTGATGAAGGGAGACAGCATGTGTTTGATGGATTATGTATTATATCTATCTGTCTATTCTGTACAGTTTGTCTCAAATATCTTGGGCAGTTCTAAACTTTAGAGCTTAAAACTGCACTAAAACTTTTGGAAAACCCAACTTATATCAATATCCATAGCTATGTCTATCTAATCTATATCCATATCATATCTATATCTACATCTATATAGTTCATCTGTTGGTCTGTCTGTCTATCTATCTGTCCATCTATCTACCTATCTATCTAACTATTGCCAAGTATAACAGCAAAGTTTGAGTAGAAAGAAAGCTTGTGAACCAGGTACTGAATTTCCTTATAAAGAAAAGAAAATGATCTAGATGGTCACTAGTAATCCTGAAAGAAAGATTCACATCATGTGCACCAGATAGACAGAATGAATCTCAAAGGAAAAAAGAAAAGTTGCTAAATGGCAGCAGTAGCAGGGTGGGTATGGAAGTAGTATTGAGGAGCAAAGAGAATGCTTAGCCCTCCTCCTAGCATAAAAGAAGATACATCCAGTACTAGAAATGGTGGTCAGAAAGCCAGGTTTCTGTGAATGTTAGAAAATGAAAGGAGCTATGTTTCAGTTAGTACAAATAATGTATCAAATGAAATAGTCACATATATTCAAATTTGTACTATTTGAAATTATAATTCTGCAAAATATGATACTTGATTCCAGCCCAAAGGAAATATGCAGTGCAAATTCAAATAGTGTGACCACTTTAGGAGAATTCATTATTTGCACTCATTGTTGCTTAGATGTATTAAAGAAAGAGGTCCAGAATGATGGAAAGTTCATTAATGATAGAATGAGATTGACAGAACTAGGGGCAATTAGAAGTTGCAAAGAGACAAATTTAGGCTTGATTTAAGGAGAATCTTTCCAGGGTTATGTACAAGTGGATGGGCTAACTTAAGGATAGTGGGTTTCCCCTCAGTGGAAGTTTTCAGGCGAAGGCTGAATGAGTTTTTGTCATGTATACTGTAGAGAAGATTCTCCTTTAGGTACTGGTGGAATCAGTATCAGATAACCTGTCCAACTCTGTAATTCTATAAATTATTATGGTATATTCATTCAACAATAAAAAAATTATAGGTGATGATAATAGATGAGATTTTAGTGTGTAAAAATAAAGTTTTAACACAACAAAAATCAGTGTATTAGAATAAAGAGAAAAAGTCTGGAAAAAATCTTCATTGTAAGTATTTCTAACATAATCGTATGTTAAATGCACACACACATATGTGTGTGTATACATGTATATGAAGAATTGACAAGTATTGATAACTTATCAAGTGTCTAATATGTACAGGCACTGTACACAGTATAATATGTACTATAAGCACTGAGGATGCAAAGACAAAAATGAAACAGTTCTTGCCTTCAAGGAATTTAAATTTTCCCTACTTTGTTAATGAGTATAATTCATTTCCCTGATCATTTGCCTGATCAGACAACCCTTAAGAAACATAATTTATTAATAACTATTTTAGAATGTGTTCAAGCTGTAATATTTTAAAAAATGTAAATTACAATCTGAGATAATACCTTATGTTCATTAAATCAGAATATATATATATATATATATATATATATATATATACTATTAAATTCAGTGCTGAAGAGTCTGTGGAGAAAAAGGTATACTACTATTCTGCTGATGGAGCTGTGAATTGGTGTAATTTCTTTTGGAAAATTATGTAATAGAGGCAGAGAACTGTCCATTCCTTTTGACTCAATGATCTTGTTAATAAAAATACATCAGAAGAATGTTACTGATAAGGAAGAAAGTCTTGCCTATAAAAAATTCATAGCAGCATGATTCATAATAGGAAAAAAAACTAGAAACAGTATTCAGTGATTGAGGAAAGGTTAAACAAATTGTGGTATATGCATATAATGGAATACTATTATGAAAAAAATTTATTAGCACTATGTTCCAGGAATCGTGCTAAACAGTGGAGATACAAATACAAAAAGCACAATGACAGTCCCTTTACAGTTTGGGAGTTTATATTCTAGTTTGGGAATACCATACTTAAAACAGAATGATGGCCTGGGAGGCATGTTTTGGTCTAAGAAGCCAGAGATTTGGTAAATAGAGTCATAGGTCCATTGACTGGTACATCTTTTCCAGAGTTAAGGATAAAAAGTGACAGAACTGGGGTGGCAGTTGATAGTCCATATCTAGTGCAGAGGTTCCCAAACTTATTTGGGAACTGCCTACTGCCCCCTTTAAAAAAAAAAAATTACTCAGCACCAGAAATCTACTTTCTTTAATGTTTCCTTTTTTAATTTGTGTCATTTCAAAAAAAAATATAAAATATACTTTTAAAAAATGACACAACTTAAATTTAATAATTTATTATAAATTTGTGTTTGTCCTGCATTGAAATTTTGATGAGGCAATATTGTGTCATGTACCCATGTAGTATCGTGTTGTAAACAAATCATTACATGCACGTATTCCTGCCAATGGGTGCTGGACTTCCTGACAATGGGCTCACTTACTGACACTTGCTTGTTAAAACCTGTCAGGGTACTGATCAGTTATAGCTTGCATTTTGTGTGTTTATTTGTAAAATAATGTAATCACTACAACTTTAACTCTGTTACACGACAGATGAAACATGTACAAACTGTTTTTCAAAATTTTCTTCTCTTCTTTCCTTATGCTTCTATCACCCCCTCATTTTTATTCAATGTCCCCCAATTGTACCTGAGGCTACTACTGCTCCCCTAGATCATTCCAGCACCCCCCAGGGGGTGGTATTGCCCACTTTGGGAACCTGTGGAGACATTCAATATAATTTGGGCAAAGCCAAAACACTAGCTATTGGGGAACCAAAGACCTATTGCTGTTGTTTTGTTCAGTTGTTTCAATCATGTCTGACTCTTTGTGATCTCATTTGGGATTTTCTTGGCAAAGATATTGGAAAGGTTTGCCATTTCCTTCTCCAGCTCATTTTATAGATGGGGCAACTAAGAAAAACTAGGTTAAATGACTTTCCCAGGGTCACATAGCTAGTAAGTGTCTGAGGCAACATTTGAATTCAGGTCTCCCTGACTCCAGGCCTGTGCTCTATCCACTGTGCCATGCAAAATAAGTGCTCTTGCTTGTCTGAAGGCTTTTGAAGGTCAGTATGACCTATGGTTTCAGGTTAGCTAATTTTCTAGCCACATAAGACTAAGTTCAAACAATATTAATACATAATGAAGTATTTTCCCCATACAGCATGGCCAGTGATTGGAAGAGTTCTCATCCCTGTTACTACTGGACTAGACAGGGCAGGTCATTCAAAACTTTGCTTCTTACCATCTGGTTTTTAGCAAATGTCACTAGACATTTGCTTCCAGCTTTCATATTTTTGGTAGCTCAATCTCCCAACATTTTAAAACTCATGAAGATCCATCACATAAAACTTGAGAGAAGAAATACAAAGAGGTATAGAGCAAGAAGCCCTTATTCAAAGGCTCCATTTTGGCTTTGGATGGGAAGGACCTGAGGCCTCTCCCCTCATATCATTATCTTTCAAACAGCAACTAGGTAGGAAAAAAGCCAGAGTCTCCCTCTTTTTGGTTAATGACTTTTGAAAACATTCCATTTCTGGCTATACAGACAATTAATAGTCTTCTCAGACCAGAACTAGATATAGAACTTCTATTCATGTGACAAATTAAGGAGCAGCAGGACACTTCCTTTACATATTGTCATGCCTTTCTAGAAGCAGGCACACCAGCCTTTTCCATTGGGGGATTGCATTACTTCCCCCAAGTTACATAGATATGGGGCAGCCTTTAAGAAAATGCATAGGATAAAAAGACAAAATGCCCAGGAACAAATACAGAAACTTAAGGCACTCAAATAGCTCATTCATTAGAACCATTCTTCTCTCCACTCCCCCACCCTTCCAAGGTAAAAATACTTTATGTACCAGTTAGACAAATATTCACCATTCATCACAAATTGTACTGTTCAAACAAATCACAATATCATGGAACATTATTAGTATGATACAGATCTCCTGGCCCTTAGCTTCAATCTTATTTTCTGTGGAGAAGCACACTGTTAGGGTTATTTTCCTCTATGAAGCTCATATCAGAATTCTTAAATTCAGGAACTATTAATCTCTGGGGAACACTAGAATTTAGGAATTCTTTTAAGTCAAAATCACCTGTGAGATAATCTTCAAGACTGGAAACTTTTCTCCTCTGTATTGTACTCTTTATGCTTAGAAAAGCAAGTGGAAAGAAAGGATAATAAATCTAAGAGATTCCTTCTCAGTATATCCTGGGTAAGGATAGTGAGTTAATCAGGTATATTCTCTGTAAACTGTCCCATTCAGGGGATGGGGGAAGGAAGAAATCCCCTCCACTCTTTTTTTTAGACTCAGGGATGGAAGTCCAAGTGAGAGAAAGCATAGGAAAAGAAAGGGTTGGTTTTAAAAAAAACAAAACAAAACTGCTTGCTACTTGAGGTCTCTCTCTGACCTTTTTTGATGTACAGTGGAAAAAATCTTTTCAACTTCTTTCATATCCTTTTGTCAGTCATTTTGATTGACTATTTCACCTGTCTAAATCATCCCACGAATTCTACATAGCAAAACTACAAGAGTCAGGTGGAGCTGAGGCCAGAAGAGTCTTTTCCTTCCTTATAACCTCCTTGTTGCCATGTAAATCAAAAAGTAAGATTGAAAATGGGAAGAATGGAACTGGTGAAACTGGCAGCTTTTGTCTTCTTTTTATTTTATTTTATCTTTTGTCTAGGCAATGGGGTTAAGTGACATGCCAAGGGTCACACAGCTAGTAAGTGTTAGGTGTCTGAGGCCAGATTTGAACTCAAGTCCTCCTGAATCCAGGGCTGTTGCTCTGTCCACTGCACTACCTAGCTGCCTCTTGTCTTCCTTTTAACAACCAAAATATCTGTACTCTTTGTATTATAATGAAATTAGTATTAGAGACATACACTGAACTAAGTAAGATTAATATTCATCAATTCAACATTAAATACTAGAAAATGCTTTAAATTTAGAACAAATTTTAACTTTTTAATTCATTGATCTTTTTTGTTTCTCTTTTGTGAACTTAACAATCATCCAACCAATACTACCATTTTAATATGCAAAGAACAGAGAAGGTGATTGTATCAGATACTATGAACTTTTGTTATAGTTTTCTTAATAAAATGTATCTATTTATCTAGGTAAAAATAATTCATGGGTCTTTTGATTAGGTACTCTTGTCAATCACCATTCAGAGAGAGTTGCCACAGTTCTTTTACGTTCATAGTATATGATTCACTGAACATAAAGTCAGCAAGCCCAGAGCATCAGTTTCAGCAACCTTATATAGAATATGAATACACAAGCAGCATAGGAACAATGGAATTTTTTAGAAAGCAGGGGAAGATGAGGGTGTACATGTTTGGAAATAAGTAGCAGAAGGAGAAGATAACGATGTCTGCATCATGAAAATCAAGGAGCTGGCTTGTCAAAAAAAGAGCTGAAGTTTCTGGCCCAGCTTTGATTTTTGCAGACTTGAGCAGGTGATATTTCCTTCTGGCTTCCAGCAACAATGTCTGGAAGTTCAAGATAGAGACTGGGCAGTATTTTTCTTAGCACAGTGGCAGCAAGAAGCCTGAGTGAAAATTTCTCTTCTTGCTAATGTATATATGTGTGTGTATATATATATCTAGCCATCTATTTTTATCCATTAAGTTTAATAAAGTAGAAAGGGTCATTCTATTTGTATCCCCTTTTTGCATCAGTTTTCCTTCTGCGAATTTTCCAGATCCCTTTTATCTTATGGAGCAACATGCAGGGTGGTAGCCCTAGTGGGTAGTTGAATGTGTACTCTAATTAAAGTCCCAGAGCTGCTGTGGCTTGGGTTCACAAAGGGTTTTCAGACAAAGGGCCTGCTATGGGAGCCATAATTATTAATTCAGTTGCAATTTTATAATCTTTATAATTATTAATGCAATTTTACATGTAAAATCCTTGATCCAACTCAATTATTCCTAAAACATTATCAAAGCCTGTATATTCCTTTAGAAACATTTGAAGCCAATTATATATGTATATATGTATGTATATACACATATGTATCTATTATTAGTTTTTAAGAAAAAAAATTTAATCCTGTTGCTTTTTCAAAGTGAAGTTTACTACTTCATTAAAACTTAATCTTGTTAGATCTTTTTCTTATCCCCTTCATTTGAGGATATACAGTATCCTTATATCATCCTGAAAGAATGAGATACTTTAAGGATGGCAAGTCTAAGAATTCATTTTACCCAATTGCTTAGGATATGGAATTGACAACAAATTCAGATTAAAAACAGCAAGATCTTTCATAGTTATGTCCTATTATAGTAACTCAGATGTTTTAGTATTGCAATGACAAAAACTTCTATCATTCACCTGCCCTGATTATAGAAATTTGCCTTGAAAGGAAAAAGGAGGGAAATGACTATAATAATATTAAAACTGTCCCTTCAATGGCACAGACTGACCTGGCATAAACATAACAGAGGGAAAACTCCCTTAGTTTTGTTTGATTCCAGGTAAAAGTCACAGTTAATAGCCAACCATACAGCAAAGTGCCAATTATTTACAGAGTAACCTAGGCAGGCTCAGAATTAACCAACTGGAAACATTTACTGTTCATATAGGAAATAGCACAATAGGGGAAAGTGAGTCAAGAGAATTCTACCTTCACCTATTCAAGGTCATCCCCTAAACCTTCCCAGGCACAGATATCCTTTTGTAGCAGACCCAACTCCCTTTGGGTAGCATGTGGCATTTCTCTCAAATGTTGAACTTAATGGTTTAATAACAATCAGTCATACTTGAAATCAAAACTCAGAATAATATCAAATTATAGTACCAAGAGATTTCACTTCAAATAGCAAAATTTCACTAATCACAGCTTAGAGCTTGGTTATTTTAATTTTTCTTATATTGTTGAAGTAACAATTAACAATAGTCAAATTTGTGGATATATAAATATATAAAATTGCAGATAATCACTAAGGCCTTATCTTATTTAAGAAACAAATGAAAAACCCATAGAGACAGAGTTTCTGGGTAACCAATAATCAATTTATTAATTATAGTAGCCATCAATCAATAAATTAATGATCAGTGATTTCTCTTGGTAACCAAAGATGCCCAGTGGAGACCCTGAAAGCTTTTAAATAACCCTTCTGAAAGGGAATTCCCTTGACATGTGAAAATCAACCTTGGTTGGTGGAATTTAATGAGGAGGTAAGCTAAAAGTCTTCAACTCCTCCTGCTGAGAATTATGTCTTGATAATGAGACTCAAGTAATCTGGACATGGGGATCCATTTCTATTCAAACCACTCTGGTTGGTTTTCTGCTTCATGAGCTGGGTCACCCTAAACTCTAGTAGAGAGTTACAAAGATAGGGGCTCCTTTCTCTAGGGTAAAGACTTACCCAGAATGGATTCTGTTCAGACTGGATTCTAAACAGAAGTTAGGTCTCCTACTTGGGTGGGGTCCTGCACAAGATTGGAAAGCATGTTCTTTGAGGGCTAAGAGTAATCTTATCAATCAGTCATGTCCTTCAGAGATTGACTTTAACAAGAGCTGGGCCTTAATGAAGAAATAAAGAGAAAAGCCTGGATACCAACTTAATACTTAGTCATTAATGTAATAATAAAATAATAATTTGCCTCATTTATCCTTTCTAGTTTAAATCCGTCTTGGAGCAGAAGTCAATCATTTAGAAATTTAGAGCAACCACATTCTGGAGTTTCACATCGACAGTGAATATATAATAGTTGATTCAAAAACCTCAGAAAAATGCTGGCTGCCATAAGCCTCCAGACTAACAAATATTCCTATTGCCTATTAATTCCTTAGGCAAAATAAAATCTTTAAATCTAAGGCCTATTGTTACTAAGTTGGTTCAAAGATGTAACTTTAATAATATTATTTATTAACAGGTATAATTTCATAATTTTCATAAGTGATGGCCAAGCAGTCTATCAGATAAAACTAACTCTTTAAGCAAATTTGTAAATTCTTTAGAACTTTACAACCTGTCATCAGCAGCTTATTTAATTGGTGTCTATGGAGACTTTCTTCTTGTCAGTTCTAAAGGACATGGAGCATACTTATATTCGTCTCTTTTTGCTGATGGGCCACAGCTAATTTACTCTCTAATCTCTCAGGGAGCAAGGGATGCTTTTAACAGTAAGGAACCATCATTTCTAGAGGGAACACCTAAAGAACCTTGGAAGCATAAAGGCTCATCTTCCTCATATTGCCCATTATTCAATTTAATAAGCTCATTATTATCCAAACCTGAAAGACTGAGACAATTATTCTGGGCTATGCCTATCTCAGGCCAGTCCCTTGCTAATTTAAGTTCAGTATAAGAACAAAATGAGATTCTTGTGGGTTATTCAACAGTTACCAAAAAAGATTTATTTAGCTGTAATAGGAAAAGGATTGGTTGTCATCTTTCATTTGAAGAGGACCAAAATGACGTCACTTTGCTAGAATAAAAATGATGTCATTTTGGTCCTCTTCAAATGAAAGATGACAACCAATGAGAATTATGTCTTGATAATGAGACTCAAGTAATCTGGACAGGGGGATCCATTTCCATTCAAACCACTCTGGTTGGTTTTCTGCTTCATGAGCTGGGTCCAACTGTGGCTGATCAGACCAATACAAGCTCAGAATGTTCTACTACAGGTCAGGCACAAATAATCCATGTGAACATTTGGAGTGGATTCTCTAAATTTGTGCATATCATGTTTCTTTTGAGCTATTTCAATTCTGCTTTGCTCATAGAGCACAGCACCTTCTCTGATGAAGGCACACCATGCTAAGTGGTCTTGTGCCAGTGTCTCCCATGTCACACAATCAATAATAAAGTTCTTAAAAGAGACCTTGAGAGTGTCCTTGTACTGCTTCTTCTGACCACCATATGAACACTTGCCCTGTGTGAGTTATCCATAAAATAATCTTTTTGGCAAGTGTATGTTTTGCATTTGAACAACATGGCCAGCCCATTGGAGTTGCACTCTCTGAAGTAAAGTTTGAGTGCTCAGAAGTTAGGTCAAGAAAGGATCTCAGTGTCTGTTATCTTATCCTTCCAGGTGATCTTCAGAATCTTCGTAAGATGATTCAAATAGAAGCGATTCAGTTTCCTGCCATGGCATTGGTATATTGTCCAGGTTTCCCAGGCATACAACAATGAGGTCAACACATTGACTCTGTAGACCTTCAGTTTGGTGGTCAGTCTAATACCTCTTCTCTTCCAAACTTTCCTTTGGAGACTCCCAAACACAGAACTAGCTCTGGCAATGAGTGTATCAACCTCATTATCAATGTGTATATCCCTGGAAAGCACACTACCAAGGAAAGTGAACTTATCCACAGTGTTCAAAACTTTTCCATTTGCTGTAACTGATGGTTCCACTTATGAATGGTGTGGTGGTGACTGATGGAGCACCTGTGTTTTCTTGGTGTTAATTGTTAGTCCAAAATTGTTAGGCCAAAATTAGCACAGAAAATCAATCCATGATTTGTTGCATCTCAGCTTTAGAGGCTGCATTGAGTGTACAACCACCAGCAAACAGAAAATTATACACCGACACTATCTCCACTTTGGTTTTGGTTTGTAGTCTTTTCAAGTTGAAAAATTTACCATCAGTACGGTAGTTGAACTTGATGCTGTGTTTGTCTTTGTTGAAAGTGATTGACAATATGGCTGAAAACAACATGCTAAAAATCATGGGAACAAGCACATAGCCTTGTTTCACTCTATTGGTGACTGGGAAAGCATGAGAGCACTGTCCATTTATCCAGAGCCCAGGCAAGCATGCCATCAAGGAATTGACATACAAAGCTGATGAACTTTTCTTGGCAACCAAATTTTGAAATAATTTTCTATAAGCCCTTACTACTGATAGTGTCAAAGGCCTTGGTCAGATCCAGAAATATTGTGTACAGACCTTTGTTCTGCTCCTGGCATTTCTCCTGGAGTTGTCGGGCAGCAAACACTGTATTGACTGTTCCTTGGTCTTTTCTGAAGCCACACTGGCTCTCAGGTAGATGAACATCTTCCAGGTGAAGGATCAGCCTATTAAGGAGGACTCTGACAAGAATCTTCCCATCAGTGACTAAGAGAGAAACCCCCCTGTGATTGTCACAAGATAATCTATTTCCTTCACCTTTATAGAGATGGACAATGGAGGCATCCTTGAACTCCTGGGAGATAATCTCCTCTTGCCATATAACCTGGAAAATTTCAGTCAGCTTTTGTATGAGCGGTGGACTCCCTACCTTATAAATCTCAGCTGGAATAGAATCAGAACCACGTGTTTTGCCACATGAAAGGAGCGTAATGGCTTTCAAAACCTCTTCTTCAATTGGAACTTCAGCTAGGGAGGGATTGAATTCAACCTGAGGTAAATGGTCAGTAGCTTTAGCATTGATTGATGATAGTCCTTTGAAAATACTATGGAAGTGTTTAGCCCATCTCTCTAAATTCATGTCCTTATCACTAATCAACGTGGCTCCATCAGCACTGAATAGTTGAGAAGCACCATAGGTCTTTGACCCATAAATAGCCTTCAGGACATGATAAAAGCACTTTAGGGGGCAGCTAGGTGGTACAGTGGATAGAGCACCAACCCGGGATTCAGGAGGACCTGAGTTCAAAATCCAGCCTCAGGTACATAACACTTACTAGCTGTGTGACCCGAGGCAAGTCACTTAACCTAATTGCCTAGCCAAAAAAAAAAGAAAGCACTTTAGATTGTTACTATCAGCATAAGACTGAATTTCATCTGCCTTGTTACTGAGCCAAGAATCCTGCATCTCTCTAAGCTTCACTTGTGCTTTAGTTTTGATGGAATTAAGTGCTGCCTTCTTAGAAATGGATGAACGGTAATGGATGAAAGAATGGATGCTGGTAAACCCTATGGAGTTCTCGTTTTTTCATTTAACAGCTTCTGAATTTCACCATCATTTTCATCAAACCAGTCTTGATGTTTGTCGGTGTTTTGACCCAGATGAGCAAATGCAGTGCTGTACACCAAATCTCTGAAAGCCGCCCACTTGTTTTCTGCTCCACTGTTGCCAACTCTGTGTTGGCTCAACTTTCCCTTCAACT
Organism: Vombatus ursinus; assembly: GCF_900497805.2. Taxonomy (NCBI): domain Eukaryota; kingdom Metazoa; phylum Chordata; class Mammalia; order Diprotodontia; family Vombatidae; genus Vombatus; species Vombatus ursinus. The sequence goes on from NW_020954583.1 coordinate 136,478, forward strand.
TAGCAACAAACTGTTCCTGCTCAGAGAAGAGTTCTAATTTGTTGACATTAGTTTTTCTGGTAGTCATTTTGCCTTGGGGCCAACATTATTGTTGAATGCAAACATTTAGCTTGGAGAGGATAAGTCTATCGAGCACTCTGCACCACCCATTGCCTTTGTCACTCTCACATCATGTCTATCTCTTTTCCTTACAATCATATAGTCCATTAAATGCCAATGTTTTCTGCAAGGGTATATCCATGAAGTTTTATTGCATTTAGGTAATGGAAGATAGTGTTGGTGATGAGGTCATGAGATGCACAAGTCTTCAGTAGTGAGTGACCATTGCTGTTGCTGTTTCCAACTTCATTACTCCCTAGGAATCCCTGTCAAGGATACCTAAAATTATAAGCTTATCCTCTTTTGGTACATTGATGATAAGGGTCTCCAGGTCTTCATAAAATTTTTCTTTGACTTCATCAGGGTTCGTCATGGTAGGAGCATAGACATTGATGATGGTGGTGTGACAGTTTCCTGCAAGTGGCAATCGCATTGTCATGAGCCTATTGTTAACTCCTTTTGGTAGGCATACAAGCTTGTTGACTGGATTAGTTTTGATTGCAAAACCTACACCAGCTTCATGGTGCTCCCTTTCACTACAGCCACTCCAGAAAAATGTGTATCCAGCTCCAACTTCAGTAAGCTGGCCTTCATTTGTTATTCTTGTTTGGCTCAGGGCTGCTATTTGGATGCGATACCTACTGAGTTCTCTTGCAACAAGAGCAGTTCATCTTTCAGGTCTACTGGATTTTGTGTTGTCTGTAAGTGTGCATACATTCCGTGTACTGATGGTGAATGGAATCATCTTTGTAGAAGTTTTTGTACATTTTTTTGTGTTTCAACCATAAGGTGAGCTTTCTGCTTACTGCAATAATCAGGCCAGGGTTGGGTAAGCAGACAATTTTTAGGGCACCTTTTCTTTTTTTTTTTTTTTTAAGGCATTTGGGGTTAAGTGAGTTGCCCAGGGTCACACAGCTAGTAAGTGTCAAGTGTTTGGTCTGAGGCCGGATTTAAACTCAGGTCCTTCTAACTTCAGGGCCATTGCTCTATCCACTGTGCCACCTAGCTGCCCCTAGGGCATCTTTTCTAGCCCCTTCCTCACACCAGGATGTGAGCAGTGCAATCCTTAAAAGGCTGTTCAGACACCCATGGGGCTGCTGCTGTTTTCAGTGAGAAGACAACCCTATGACCTGGGCCACCTGTGGGCAGGGTTGTGACTACAGCTCCCAGTGTTTCCTTACCTGCTGCTTCATCACTTGCCTGTTGCTGCAGGACTTTGAGATAGGTAAAAATGGTAAAATGATATGGATGATGTCTTTTGATTTGTGAGCAAATTGGATTTAAGTAAGGCAGAGTTGCATGAAGTTGTTGACCTCACTCCTCCAGAGTCATCACAGGACAGAGTTAAGATGACTGGTGATGGCTCAAGATGCAGTGGATGACCTTGGTGTCTTCGATGCCTAACCAAGCTCTAAGTACTCCACAATACCTGTTTCAAATGCCTTTATGGCCATTGGAACAAATTGTTCTCATCTGCCCATTCCACTAGGAGAAGTCTTCAGTAACTCGCCTAACTCACTGATGGATTTGAGACCCCTCGGTTATCCTCATCCTGGCTAAAGCCTGTCTGCTGAAACAGTTTACCAAAGAGCCATAGGTGAAAGTTAGGTAGGACAGATGGACACCAAAGGTGGAAAGTAGCCCTAAAAAGAGCTTGGCAGCCCTCACATCAGAGGTTCTTCCCAGAACATGCCCTCCACCCCAGTGGGTGAAAGTATTCCACAATGATAGGCACTGAGGACACCTCAAGTTGATTCTGCTGAGCAAAGCTCCTTTGCCGGAGTTATGTATTCATCATGGTCCACTGGCCAAACATCTGAGAGCCTCTGGAGCTCCTTAGTGGCTGCTTTGTACTGAGGCGATGAAGAAGTGAAGTCAAAACTCTTAGTTTTGTTTTTAGTTCCTTGGGTCAAACAAAGAAAAGCTAGCCTGACCTGCATGGAGAATTGGTTAGGATATTACTCCTACCACACTTCCATATCCACTTCTAGCTCAGGGATGAAATTAATACTACCATTCTTGTAAAGGCTATGTCAATCAACTGCCTGTGGATCCACTTATCATCCTTTGGTCTTTCAGGTTAAACCACCCCTTCTTGGCCTCACATCTCTATGTGTGTTATCTTCTCCTATTAGAAAGTAATCTCCTTGAAGGCAAGGACTGTCTTTTTGTATTTTGTATCCTCTAGCACTTAGCATATTGCTTGGCTCATAGTAAGTGCTTAACAATTTTTTTTGCTTTTCATTCACTCATTTACTCACTTTCTTTTGAGCTACTTGATCAGAAAGCCCTAGCAAACATTTTCCACATATAAAGAGGGATCTATACAATATTCACTATCTTTTTGTGATGGTAAATTTGTTGGTGTGCAGATTCCTTGTAGTCAAGGAAAAGTTTTGGAATCTATTGCATGAATTCTGAGAGGGATGATCTCAGACAAACAGCGTTGTCTTTTCCCTGCCCTGGAAGAGAGTGAGTCTCACTGGAAGTGTGTGCGTGGACACAGAGGATACTGATCTGAGGTGACAAGGCATGATATTCAATTTAAAACTTAGAGAAGAGGGAAGCATGGCAGCAGCAACATGATGACAGTGAAGAGAGAGAAATCCACTCTTAGGAAAGGAGTTCAGAGACTAGAATCTAGTTGTTGTAGGCTTGAAGCGAGCATCAGTGTCTTGTGTATTTAAAACAATACCAATAAAAACAACTGTGCAGTGTGACTGAAATATTGTCACCTTAAGCTTGGATCAGTGCAACAATAGGCTGATGAGTCCACTTGCCTCAAGTCTCTTCCCACACCATTCCATCTTCCATTCAGGCACTAAAGTAACTTGCCTAAACCTCAGATCCAACCGTGTCACCTCCTCTCCAAGATCAAATACAGAATCCTCTGTTTTGGCATTCAAATCCCTTCATAACCTAGCCCCCTCCCACATTTACATTCTTCTTACAAATTATTCCCCCACCACATACTCTTCAATCAAATGACACTGGCTTCCACCAGCAAGATACTCCATCTCTCACTTCTAGGCATTTTCTGTCACTGTTTCCCATGCTTGGAATGGTCTCCATCCTCATCTCTACCTACTTGCTTCTATGGCTTCTTTAGTCTCAGCTAAAACCTCATCTTTTACATGAAGCCTTTCCCAACCCTAACTAATTCCGGTGCTGTCCTTTTGTTAATTATTTCCCATTTAGACTTTAAATAGCTTGTTTATATGCATGGTCTTTTGTTGTTATCTCTCCCCTTAGATTGTGAGCTCCTTAAAGGTAGGGACTCTCATTTGTCTCTTTTTATACCTCCAGTGTTTAACTCAGTGCCTGCCATGTAGTAGTGATATGGAAGAAATATTTCCTTTTGGAGTTCATACAATAGGTAACTGCTACTAAAATAAATCTACCACAACACAAAAATTATATAGGTTAAAAAAACACTCTAAATTTTGTTATATTCAGGTCTCAGAGGAAAATAATAAACCTGAATGCAAATTAAGATTCTAATAAGGCCTCATAGTCAAAAATTATGTTAGTGACAGCGAATTCTTTTATGTATTGCAATCTTGTACGTTCCTCTTAGGCCATAAAAGTTAGAAAAAAGTTTTACAATCCTTTGATTCCTTCAATGCCATAAAAGTTGAACAAATTTAGTTAAACAGAGTCATGATTTCATATATCTCCTAAGGAAACAAATCTAGTTAAACGAAGTCAGGTTTCAGATTAAACTACATTTAAAGGGTTCACAATGGAAAAGGTCTCATCAATGAACTCCCCTAGAGTTCTGTGGTACACTTGAGAGGATTGAGGGGTATTGAGGTTCGCTGCACATGTCTTTAGACCCCACTGATTGTGTTCCCTCAGTTGTAGTGGATGATCCCTGCACAGCAGTTTCTTTAGCTACTAACAGTCAAATTAGGTTTTTATTTATTTTTAGTTTTCAACATTCACCTCCATAAGATTTTGAATTTCCAATTTTATTTCCCTCCCTTCTCTCCCCCCTCCCCAAGATGGCATGCAATCTGATATAAGCTTCACATATATATTCCTGTTAAACATATTTTCACATCAGTCATGTTGTAAAGAAGTATTAGAACCAATGGGAGGAATCATGAGAAAGAAGAAACAAAACAAAACAGAAGAAAAAAAAAAGCAAATAATATGCTTCAATCTGTATCCAGACTCCACAGTTCCCTCTCTGGATGTGGATAGCAATTTCCATCATGAGTCCCTTAGAGATATCTTAGATTGCATTGCTGAGAAGAGCTGTCTATCAAAGTTAGTCATAGCATAATGTGGCTGTTACTGTGTACAATGTTCTCCTGGTTCTACTCACTTCACTCAGCGTGAGTCCACACAAGTCTTTCCAGGTTTTTCTGAAGTCTGCCTGCTCATCATTTCTTAAAGTAAAATAGTATTCCATTACATTGATATA
>NW_020954583.1:141044-141654 GCF_900497805.2 Vombatus ursinus
CACAACTTGTTTAGTCATTCCCCAATTGATGGGCATCCCCTCAATTTCAAATTCTTTGCCACTACAGAAGGAGCTGCTATAAATATTTTTGTACATGTAGGTCCTTTTCCTATTTTTATGATCTCTTTGGGATACAGCCCTAGAAGTGGTATTACTGGGTGAAAGGGTATGCACATTTTTATAGCCCTTTGCACATAGTTCCACATTGCTCTCTAGCAATTTGGATCAGTTCACAAATCCACCAGCAATGCATTAGTGTTCTGATTTTCCCATATCTTCTCCAAAACATATCAGTTTCCAGTTTTGTCATCTTAGCCAGTCTGATAGGTGTGATGTGGTACCTCAGAGTCATTTTGATTTGCATTTCTCTAGTCAATAGTGATTTAGAACATTTTTTTTAATATGACCATAGATAGCTTTAATTTCTTCCTCTGAAAACTGCTTGTTCATATCCTTTGACCATTTATCCATTGGGGAATGACTGGTATTCTTATAAATTTGACTTAATTCTCTATTTATTTTAGAAATAAGTCTCTTATCAGAGACACTGGTTGTAAAAACTGTTTCCCAGTTTTCTGTTTCCCTCCTAACCTTGGTTGCATTGGCTTCA
>NW_020954583.1:141685-149497 GCF_900497805.2 Vombatus ursinus
TTTGTGCAAAAACTTTTCAATTTAATGTAATCAAAATGATACATTTTACATTTCATAATGTTCTCTATCTCATTTGGTCAAAAATTCTTCCGTTACTTTGCCTATAGTATCAGCCTTTATATCTAAATTGTGCACCATTTTGACTTCATTTTGGTATATGGTGTAAATGATAGTCTATACCTAGTTTCTGCCATGTTGTTTTCTAGTTTTCCCAGCAGTTTTTTGTCAAATAGTGAAGTCTTATCCCAGAAGTTGGGGTCTTTGGGTTTATCAAACTGTAAATTACTATAGCCATTTACTACTGTCTTGTGCACCTAACATATTCTATTGAGCCACCACTCTATTTCTTAGCTGGTACCAAGTAGTTTTGATGATTACTGCTTTATGACAATATTTAATTTCTGGTATGGCTAGGCCACCTTCCCTTGCATTTCTTTTCATGAGTTCCTTGATATTCTTAACCTTTTGTTCTTCCAGATGAATCTTGTTATTATTTTTTCTAGCTCTATGAATATTTTTGATAATTTGATTGGTATGGTACTGAATAAGTAAATTAATTTAGGTAGAATTGTCATTTTTATTATATTAGCTTGGCTTACCCATGAGCAACTGATGTTTTACCAATTATTTAGATCTGACTTTATTTGTGTGAAAAGTGTTTTGTAATTGTGTTCATATAGTTCCTGGATCTGTTTCAACAGATAGACTCCCAAATATTTTATAATGTCTACAGCAACTTAAAATGAACTTTTAATTTGTTCTTTTTCTAGCTTTTTTAGTTGCATGCTCAATTTATGGATACCCTCTTTCTCTATTTTATTCATGTAAACATTTAGAGATGTAGCACTTCCCCTAAGAACCACTTTTGCTGCATCCCATAAGTTTTGATATGTTGTCTTATTATTGTCATCCTCTTGGATGAAGTTATTGATTGTTTTTATGATTTGATGTTTGACCCACTCATTCTTTAGGATTACATTATTTAGTTTCCAATTAATTTTAATCTATCTTTCCATGTTCCTTTATTACATATAATTTTATGCATCATGATCTGAAAAGGATGCATTTAAAATTTCTGCTTTTCTGCATTGGATTGTGAGGTTTTTATGCCCTAGTACATAGTCAATTTTTGTATTTGTGCCATGTACCACTGAGAAAAAAGTATATTCCTTTCTATCCCCATTCAATTTTCTCCAGAGGTCTACCATATCTAACTTTTCTAAAATTCTATGCACCTCCTCAACCTCTTTCTTGTTTATTGTGTGGTTAGATTTATCTAGTTCAGAGATGGGGAGGTTGAGGTCCCCCACTAATATAGTTTTGCTGTCTATTTCTTCCTGTAACTCCCTTAACTTCTTCTCTAGGAATTTGAATGCTATACCACTTGGTACATATATGTTTAGTAATGATATTACTTAATTGTCTATGGTGCCTTTTAGCAAGATGTAGCTTCCTTCCTCATCTCTTTTAATTAGATCTATTTTTGTTTTCGCTTTGTCTGAGATCAGGATTGCTACTCCTGCATTTTTTACTTCAGCTAAAGTGTAATATATTCTATTCCATCCTTTTACCTTTACCCTGTGTATATTTCTCTGTTTCAAATGTGTTTCTTGTAAACAACATATTATAGGATTATGTTTTTTAATACATACTGCTATCCACTTCTGTTTTATGGGAGAATTCATCACATTCACGGTTATGATTGCTATCTGTATCTTCCTCTCCATCCTATTTCCTGCCCCCCAACCTATTTATGCTTTTCTTTCTTATTTTCTCCCTTTCCCTCCTCACTAGAGTTTTACTTTTGACCACTGCATCCTTCAATCTGGTCTCCCTTCTACCTGCCCCCTCCCTTTTCTTTCCAGTTTCCCCTCCTAGGGCCTATACAGCAAGTTAGATTTCTAAACCTGAGTATGTTATACCCTCCTTGAGCCAAACCTGATCAGAGTAAAGTTCAAACAATGTTCATCTCCCTCCCTTCTTTACTTCTACTGTAATGCGTCTTTCTGCCTCTTCATGTAATGTAATTTACCCTTTTCTGCCTAATCCTTTCCTCTTCTACCATTATAGTTCCTTTTCACCACTTCATTAGGTTTTTCATTTTCACATCAAAGTTAACTTAAACCCACCCTCTCTGTCTATGTACATCCCTTCTAAATGTCATAATGAAGATACAGTTCTCAAGAGTTATAGGTATCATCTTCCCATGTAGGGATATAAACAGTTTACCCTTATTGAGTAACATGTTTTTTTTTTCCCCTTTACTGTTTACCTTTTTAATGCCTCTTTTCAGTCTTGTATTTGAAGATCAAATTTTCCGTTGAGTTCTGGTCTTTTCATCAGGAAAGTCTGGAAGTCCCCTATTTCATTGAAGGTCCATCTCTTTCCCTGAAAGTGCTCAGTTTTGCTGGTTAGTTGATCCTTGGTTGTAATCCAAGCTCCTTTGCCTTATGGAATATCATATTCCAAGCTTTTTGATCTTTTAATGTAGAAGCTTCAAGGTCTTGTGTAACGCTGACTGTGGTTCCAAGATACTTGAATTGTTTCTTTCAGGCTGTTTGCAAGATTTTCTCCTTGACCTGATAATTCTGGAATTTGGCACAATATTCCTTGGCATTTTCAATTTGGAATCCCTTTCTGGAGTTGGTCTGTGGATTCTTTTGATGATTATTTTACCCGCTGGTTCTAGGGCCTTAGGGCAGTTTTCCTTGATGATTTCCTGGAACATGCTGTCTAGTCTCTTTTTTTTCATCATGGCTTTCAGGTACACCAATAATTCTTAAGTTATCTCTCCTAGATCTATTTTCCAGGTCAGTTGTTTTTCCAATGAGGTATTTTACATTTTTTTCTATTTTGATTTTTTTTTCTATTTTTTATTTCTTCTATTTTGATCATTTTGATTTTGTTTGACTGATTCTTAATGTCTCGTAGAGTCATTAGCTTCCAGTTGCTAATTTTTGATGAATTGTTTTCATCATTTTGTTTTTGTGCCTCCTTTTCCATTTGGCCAATTCTACATTTTTTAAAAAATTAATTAATTTTTAGCTTTCAATATTCACATCCACAAGATTTTGAGTTCCAAAATTTTTCCCCATCTCTTCTCTCTCCCCACCTCAAGATAGTATGTATTCTAAATACCCCTTCACCTAATCTACCCTTCTTTCTATTACCCCCTCCCCCTTCTCTTATCCCCTTCACCTTCTATTTTCCTGTAGGGCAGTATAGATTTCTATACCTCTTTGCCTGTATATCTTATTTCCCAGTTACACGCAAAAACAATTTTTAGCATTTGTTTTTAAAACTTTGAGTTCCAAGTTCTCTCCCTTCCTCCCTCCCCACCCACCCTCATTGAGAAGGAATATGTATATATACATACACATACTCCTTCTAACTGCCCTAGTACTGAGAAAGGTCTCATTAGTTACAAATATCATCTTTCCATTAAACAGTTCGACTTCAATAAGTCTCTTATGATTTCTTTTTCCTGTTTACCTTTTCATGCTTCTCTTGAGTCTTATATGTGAAAGTCAAATTTTCTATTCAACCCTGGTCTTTTTATCAAGAATGCTTGAAAGTCTTCTATTTCAATAAATGTACATTTTTTTCCCTCTGAAGAATTATACTCAGTTTTGCTGAGTAGGTGATTCTTGGTTTTAAACCTAGCACCTTTGACCTCCAGAATATCATATTCCAAGCCCTCAGATCCCTTAATGTAGAAGCTCCTAAATCTTGTGTTATCCTGATTGTGTTTCCATAATACTTGAATTGTTTCTTTCTGGCTGCTTGCAGTATTTTCTCCTTGACCTGGGAACTCTGGAATTTGGCTAAAATATTCCTAGGAGTTTTCCTTTGGGGATCTCTTTCAGGAGGTAATTGATGGATTCTTTTTATTTCTATTTTACTCTCTGTTTCTAGAATATCAGGGCAGTTTTCCTTGGTAATTTCTTGAAAGATGATGTCTAGGCTCTTTTTTTGATCATGGCTTTCAGGTAGTCCAATAATTTTTAATTTATCTACCCTGGATCTATTTTCCTGGTTAGTTGTTTTTCCAATGAGGTATTTTACATTTTCTTCTATTTTTTTCATTCTTTTGATTTTGTTTGACTGGTTCTTGATGTCTCAAAAAATCATTAACTTCTAATTGCCCAATTCTAATGTATAATAAATTGTTTTCCTCAGTTAGTTTTTGTGCCTCTTTTTTCCGTTTGACCAATTCAACTTTTTAAGGAGTTTTTTTCTTCAGTGTACTTTTTTCCATTTTTTCAACTGCATTTTTAAACGAATTGTTCAATTTTTCTTCCACCTCTCTTATTTGACTTTTAAAAGTTGATCTCTGCTTATGGGGCACAGGGGGCACTGTCCCACTGCTGGGGGTTAAGGGCCTGGTTATTGGTTTGCTGAGGTGGGGTTTGCCATTGGCTTGCTGGGACACCTCCTTTCCTGTTCTTGTTCCCTTCTGCCATAGCAGGAGGGACCTTTCCTGTTAATCTGCCTAGCCTCACAAGCTAAAAGACTGCTGTATCTTTTTTTTTCTGCTGACTCCACTGCTTCAGGATTTTTCCTCAGGCAATATTCTCTAGGTTTTTCAAGGTCAATAAGAGAAGATGAGAGTGCCTTACTGCTTACTTTGCCATCTTGGCTTCCAGCCAAATTAGTTTTTACACAGTAATATTTACTTTAGAAAGTATAATCTCAAATATACAAACATAGTCCTCCCAATACGTAAGAGGCAAAGTTACTTGCTCCCCCCCCCCAAAAAAATTACGCATTTTTGCACCACCTCAGTACCTAGGGAGGGGAAGAAAATTAGGTTTATAACCTGAGTTCCAAATCCATTGGTATGGTAGTTTCCTTATTGGTGGAGAATGATGCCCTGTGCCTGTATGAAGGGCAGGGGAGAGTTGGCCAGAGTGGAAGACAGGAGAACTCTTTAGTTTTCTTCAAGTTCTTCAGTCTCTTTGAGTTTTGTAATCATTTAACGCACTTTTGACTTCCAGTTTTGTGAGAGAAGATGGACAAAGCCAACTCCACTTCAGTAAAAAAAGAAAACAAAACTCTAGGAAAAACCAACATGAGAGGAGCAAATAATTTCCATAACATCCCTGTCCCAAGCTTGCTACACTAGAGAAATCTGAGACTGTTTTTCTCATTTTAGCTGAGTTACTTTGTTTCCAGTGGGAAACCTCCTTCAATCTGTATATCTGGGACATGTTTTCCTACATACACTTTTTCTGATTCCTATTTTGCTGCTGACTTGGTTTCTTTGCAACAATGTGTTCATTTTGGAATTCATATTTGGTGGGAAGTTGTTCAAGCTTGGGGTCATGCTTCCCCAATTAATGAAACAGAGATCAAAAATTAGATTGAACCTTGTCTAATTGAACCATAGGGTAAGGGGAGAAGAGGGTAGAGATGTCTCTTCTTCCCTTTGAGCAACACAATGACACTTTCATTTTCCATATTGGGACAGCATTTGCTACAGGTTCATAGCTTAGCTCAGTTCCTATAAAGCATTGTCCCAGTTCCAAGTCCAAAAACACACCTTGGACTCAAATCTCAGGCACCTTGGCTTCTCAAGGCTTGTATGCAGACTGGCTTGTTGCACTACTCTGCCTGTAATCCTGGCTCCAAGGTCGCCAAAGCTCAAAACTAGAAGCATGGAGATCACCTCTGGCATCTACAAGTGAGAACAGCCAACACTGAAACAGAAACAAATATCCTTAGGCTCATTTCTCAAAGTTGGGGTAGAAGAGAGGTAGCAAAGTAAAGCAAGTTCTTTCTCTCTCACTGGTTTAGCTCATGGAGTCCATAATGGGCACAGATCAAAGTTGCTGGAAAGAACACAGCCAAAGGAAAGAGAATGAATGAATGTTTCAATCTCTCTAATTTTAAAGATGTGGGCAACCAATGAAAGGAGGCTTCCCCATGCACTTGGTAAGGGACAAAAAAGCCCCTCAGGGGTGCCTAAACCCAAATTGGGCATGCCCAGACTGGCTGGGGTTACATAAAGTTAAAATCAGTGATAACTTCTCTGTGATTCATATCTACTATTTGTTCCATACAGAGGGCCTGGAAAGAAAGAGAATAGTGCAGGTGTGAGGAACCCGCAGCCTCGAGGCCACGTGTGGCCCTCTAGGTCCTGAAGTGCGACCCTTTCACTGAATCCAAATTTCACAGAACAAATTCCCTTAATAGAAGGATTTGTTCTAAGAGAATTCGTTCTGTAAAACTTGGACTCAGTCAAAAGACCGCACCCAAGGACTAGAAGGTCACATGGGCCTTGTAAAACACAGAAATAAACATGATAGAGATTTGTTCCCTCAGTCTAAAATAGTTAGTTCTTTATGTCCCAAATTGGGGACTTTGAATTAAAATCACCAGAGAATTTCATTAATTTTTTTTTATTAATACATCTTATAAACACCTAAATAGCAGAGATTAACCTCATGACTTTTCTATCAGTTACTTTTTTGTGTCATGTACCCTGCTGTTGGCAGTCTGGTGAAATATATGGACCCTTTCTCAGAATAATATTTTTAAATGCCTAAGTAAAATATATAGGCTTAAGAAAGAAAACAATTATATTGAAACAGTTCTCAAAATACTAAAATTAAGGAAAACAAGTTCTCAAGCCATAGGTTAAGTAAGAAGCTATATCCCTTCCTGCCCTCCCACCCCATCCTAGGCTATTTGAGTCATGTATAAACAGACATATGGTAGAAAAATGCAGGTGGTAAAGACAAAATACATGTCCTTCCATTATTCTTTTCTAAGAAATTCTAAGATTTCCACCTTCTCTAGAATGAGTGGCTAGTAGAGATGTGGATCATGGGAAGGTCATGTCTAAGGGGAACTGAGAGGAGGAGTTGGGGAAAAAATATGACCTGCCCTCAAGATTCCAAGGGTAAAAGGGCAGAGAAGTGAGGGCTTCTTTTGCTTTTCCTTTTATTCAGCTAATTTTGCCATATACTGCCACCTTTTGGCTACCGAACAATATTGAATTTCTCTTTTATCTGAAATCTATCTATATGCTCCATAGAAACACGTATTAATTCCACTTTTTGGTGACCTGGGTACTAATTGTGCCCTCAGAAGACACTTAAATGGAGAATGAACAAAAAGTTCAAGAGTTTTAAGCTTTTCAAAAGATATCAAAAGGGCTTATGGGAGTATCCAGTTGGTGAGAACCAAAGGACCTAAGTATTTCAATTCAGCAAACATTTTTATAAATTGTAGAAGCCACCATGTTAGGTGTTAGGCTACAACAGCAAAAACATAGCAGCCTCTGCCCTCAAGAAGCTTACTTTCCACTTGGGAAGTGAAATAAGTGTGAAGGTAAATAAATGCAAAGTAATTTAAGAATGGAGGAAAGCTTTAGCAACTGAGGGAATCAGAAAAGACTTTCATGCATGAGGAGGGACCTGATGAGCCCTGGAGAAAAATAAATATTCTGATGGACTTAGATGTGGAGGGAATGAATTGGTTATGGAGAATGGCTTATTCAAATGCACCAAAGCATAGAAATGGAATGTTAGATCTGGGAAATAGTAGTCCAAGGCAGAGCTGTTTATGTTCTGTATACCCTAGGACAGGACCTTTTCTGAATCTTGTACTGACTGATCTCCAAAGGTGCTGGATATTCTAGACCAGGCCTGTACAACATATAGCCCATGGGCCACCCACCAAAAAATTTTGAGTGGCCAAAGAAAAATACAGAGGATGTAAAAGAAAGTAAAGAAGTAACAAGTACTTTGTCTGTGCCCTGCTTAACCTACCTTCCACTAGTCACTATTGTGCCTGTCATGTAAGTTG
>NW_020954583.1:149524-183527 GCF_900497805.2 Vombatus ursinus
TTTTTTTTTTTTGGCGAAGCAGTTGGGGTTAAGTGACTTGCCCAGAGTCACAGAGCTAAGTAAGTGCTATGTGTCTAAGGTCGGATTTGAACTGCAAGTCCTCCTGACAACAGGGCTGGTGCTCTATCTACTGCACCATCTAGCTGCCCCAGACTGTGCACTCTTTTCTGTTTGTTAGCAGACCTGCAGTAACAAAGCATTGTCAGTCTGTCTCCAGTATGAGAGGAGCAAAAGTCATATCTTTTTGCTGTGTTTTCGGTTGTTATTGGCATAGAACAGGGACAAAGTGAGTGCAGTCACGTGCCAATGCAGCTGATCCCTGCTATGCCATAGTAGCCACAATGGGAGGGCTTCATCCCCTCTCTTGCTGCAGTGCCGCCTTCCAAGTTATCTGAGTGTCTGGTGCTCTCTCCAGGGTAGGACACTCAGTTCAATATTTCTTTGTATGTGAGCAGTTGCTGTGGAGATTTTTTGGTTCCAACATTAAAGTTTTTGGGTTGACTTTGTAAAATGGGTGATAAAAAGAAACAGAAGGTCAAATCAGAACACAGAGTGTTTAATCCAGAGTAGACAAATAGATACTAGTTTACTTACATGAGAGACAAAATATTGTGCCTGGTTTGCCAAGAAGTAAGAACCATTCCAAAGGAATACAATCTTCGTCACCATTTCTAATCGAAACATGCCGACTTAAGCAAATTGGACAACAATGAAAAACAAATTAAAGCATCCAAATTGTCGAAAAATCTCAGTGGGGAACAATGGCTTTTCAAGAAAGTAAACTCAGAAAATGAGGTGGCTACCAAGGTTAGTTTTCAGATTTCTAAAGAAATCTGTTTCAAACATGACTTTGGAGTATGAAAAACTGCTGACCAGAAGTATAATATGTCCCATTAACTAAATGTAAACAGTAAGAAAACCCGAAAAGTGTATTAAAACTTGTACTGCTTAGCAAAATATTTTTAACATTAATGTGATATGATAAATAAAAATCTTAAGTGTAATTAATTGATATTAATTGAAATTTCCCTTTTTAAAAAATATGGTTTATTTACAAAATAATGTAATCATTAATTATATTGTTACCTGGAAAGTGAGCCACTAAAAACCTATCTGCTGCCTGAAGAAGTTTAGCCTGTTTTAATTTTGGCCTGCTACCAAGTTGTGCAGGCTTGTTCTAGACAATGGACAGCTAAGGCTTTATGATGTCAGAAATTCTGACATTAAGGGATAAGGTCCTTTGTTGCGGACAGAGGCCTGGTGATTCAAGTATGCCATAGGTATTTGGTGAAGCATTTTCTACTTTTTTTCCCCCCAGTACACAACAATTTCAGAATAGGTGCTATTCCCACCCTCCTCCCACTACTCCATCCCCATGTCCAGATAGCTAGATGGTTGCTTTTCCCATCCCTTGGTTATTTCTATTGGAAACTCATTAATATTTTTCTTTCCCCTTACTGGGTAAGTTTGTAGTCACCAAAGTCCCTTAGAACTAGTCTGGCCTAAGCTTCTTTTGGTAACATCTGAAATACCTTGTTTCTGACTATTCTTGAAGATCTTATTGTTGAGAAGCCCATTAGAACCAGGGCATCTGCAGGAAAATAAAAAGTCTGCATTTCCAGAGGTCCCTCAGGAAGTGTTTTAGAAATTCTTTTGGGGCCAGCAAAGGATGAAGGAAGTCTGAGCTCAGTGGTAGGGAGAATAATCAATCAACAAGCGTTTATTATGCCTACCATGTGTGAGAGTAAGGGAGAGGGAGACCAGGAAGCAGAGAGAGCGAGAGATAATTTCCTTTTCTTAATGGACTGTTTTCTTGGAGTCTGAGTTCTTTTTCCTTCAGATTCATATGGAAATGTGATTTAAATTCTGTACCAATCAAGTAAACTTGGTTATGTTGCTCTTTCTTTCCTTATGTCCAAAGGTTCCAGAAAACCACTTACAAATTCCAGCTTTATCTATAATATATTTGCAAATTCATTCTAGTTGGTGAAAACCAACAGAAAAATCAGTGTCTGATACAGTTATAAGTTGGAGCTATTTGTATATTGTGTAATAGTAGAGTTCATAAAATGGAACCCTTTCTGAATCTATCCTGCATTGGCTAGTCCCTAAAGATAGGTAGTACCACTCTGGACAATGGACAGATAATGTTCTGTGATGTCAGGGTGACTTTAGGTCCGTTATTAACCACGAAAGACTTGTGGTTAAATACACTGGTATAGACAGCCAAACTTTTTTCCATTGATTTTTTTCTCAGTTGGGAAATCATCATTACTTTTGTATTTTCCTGTTGGGGAGATTTATGGCCTTAATAGAAAGGTAGGATTGGTCTAGCCAAGGTTCCTGATCTTGGGAATATTTGACTCTGTTTTCTGATTGTTTGGCAGCTCCTAGTGGTGAGGAACTTTAGAAAATTGGATCAGGTTGGGGATGAGGTGGGGGCAGGAATAGTCTTGATAATATTGCTTAAAGGCTTAGAAAAAGCCTACATGATCTAGACTTGTGATGTCAAATTCTGATTTCATAATAATGATAATAGATAACATTTGTATAGAGCTTTAAGGTTTGCAAAGCACTTTATAAATATTACCTCATTTCATGATTTTATTGCAACTAATTGTCACAATGGATAGAGTACTGGACTTAGAATCAGGAAGACCTGAATCAAATCCAGTCTTAGACACTTACTAGTTATGTGACCTCGGGCAAGTCATTTGACATCTCCTACCTCAGATTCCTAATCTACAAAATGGGAATAATAACAGTATGTACCTCCTAGAATTTTTATGAAGGTAAATGAGAAAGTATTTAAATTTTGTGACCATAGGATTGTTACCGAATCTTCAAAGCAAACTTAAAAAATAAATTAAAAAAATATGTAACTATATTAAAGACAACTTGTTAGAGGATGGGGTAGGCCTGGCCTTCAGATGGTGATTCTGGAAAATAAAATAAATATTACTTAGATCTGGTGTCAGGTGATTTGGTTTAATTTAGACCATCCCTGTCCAATAAATATTTCTTTTGACTCTAATTGATAAAATGTGAAATTCTCCTTATATAGGCTTCATTCATTTAGCTTAAGCCTTCTGTACCTTTAAAACATCACTTGAATGGCTACTTTCAATACTTCAGTGGTTACTTAGCAATAATATTTTTCTCATTTATACAAATGAATTTATCAGATCCTTTTTTTAAAATAGATAGGAAAGAGATGGAAGTGGGAGGAGGGGTAGTCCTAGAAACCCTGAAGGACAAAGAGTATCTTTACCCATATCCCCATAATAAGAAAGATAACTCTAAGGTTAGGACATCATAAAACATTAGTACATTGGAAGTTATATTGCTGAAAACCAAACGAATTTTTTTCAAGACCTTCAGACAAAGATATGATGGCAATTAATCCTTTGGTATGGTTTAGGGACTCAACCATTTCTTATCGTTTCATAGTTATAAAGTCTTGTTTTCTTCAAGAAAAAAAGTAGACATGGAGAAAAAATACAGAATATGGACAAAAGGTGAGAAGTTTTCTTTCAGCTCTTTCAAATGACTAACACCATATTTTTCTTAGGCATTGGTCCTAACTCTCTGTCATAGAAGCTTTTTTTGTAGTCTTACCCATCTGATTTTGATTCTGGCCCCAAAAGGTAGTGTGATATATGGAAACATGAAAATATAGTAAGTGCCTAGAATGTGCAGAGTCCTATCCTACTTGCTAGGGGATATATAAAATTCAGGTAAAGACAGAACACAAAACCAGAGAATTTGGTCTGTTTCACCATTTCTTCCACCCACCCATGCACTCTTTTAGTTCACTCAGAACTAATTGTTCACTTAGCTTCAAGGAACAACAAGGAGGCCAGCATCACTGGATTGAAGATTAGGTAGGGGCAGATGGGGGTACAGCTGATAGTGTGCCAGCCCTGGAATCTGGAAAACTCGTGTTCCTGAGTTCCAATCTGGTCTCAGACACTTACTAGCTATCTGGGCAAGTCACTTAACCCTGTTTGCCTCAATTCTTCATCTGTAAAATGATATGGAGAAGGAAATGGCAAACCACTTCAGTATCTTTGCCAAAAAAAAATCCCAAATGGAGTCATAAAGGGTGACTACGATTAAAATGACTGAACAACAACAAAAAAGAGAAAGATACAGAGAGACAGAGAAAGGGTATAAGGAAGACTGGAAAAGTGGTGATGGGGCAGGTTGTGAAGGGCCAACAGAGAGTAATAGAAGTGATAAAGAGGTGATAGCGGTGATAGAGGCGATAAAGAGCCACTGGAGTTTGTTGAGTAGGGGAATGACATGATTAGACTTGCACTTTAGGAATATCAATTTGATAGCTGAATGGAAGACAGATTAGAATGGGGAGAGATTTGTGGCAAGGAGACCAGCCTATTGTAATAGATCAGGCATGAGGTGATAAGGGCCTGCATTACAATGGTGAAACTGTCAGAGAGGAGTAGAAGGTGTATGGGAGAGATGATATGAAAGTAAAATCAATAGGCAACAGATTGGATATAGGGGCTGAGATAGAGTAAGGAGTTTAGTATAACCCTTAAATTGCCAGCCCAGTTAACACAGTCAATATGTGTCAGAGGTAGGATTTGAATCTAGGTCTTCAGACTCTGAGGACCTCTCTTCTCTACATCATGCTGCATCCCTTAATGTACAGTGTCACATGATAAATGTATTAAGGATTTATGAAACAAAATATTATGTGAGGTCAAAGAGACAAACACCAGGGGTTGGGATAGAGAAGATCAGGGCAGGTTTCCATTCCATTCCTTAGAATGTGGCATTTCAGTTTAAATTTTTAAAATAGGTAGCAATGGGGCAGCTAGGTGGTGCAGTGGATAGAGCACTGACCCTGAAGTCAGGAGGACCTGAGTTCAAATGTGGCCTCAGACACTTGACACTTACTAGCTGTGTGACCCTGGACAAGTCACTTAACCCTGTTGCCTAGCCAAAAAAAAAATGGGTAGCAATTCAATAGGCAAAGAACAAAATAATGAATAAAAAGAGTAGTTATTAAGCATTTACTATATGTGAAGCATTGTTCCCACCTCTAGAGATACATATAAAAAGTGAGACAATCTTCTGCTCTCACAGAGCTAACATTCTAATGGGATAGATGACAAATATAAAAGGTTTCTGATATAGGTCAGATGGAAAGACCTAGTTGTCTTTTGGGTACATTAGCAAAGCATATGGTAATGTATCTTCTTTAGTGTCATTTCCATTAACAAAACTGTTTAAGTTTCTGATACCGAACCATTTGACATTGTCAAAATCATGGGAATAGAAGAGCATAGTATGTGTTCAAAGGGCAAAAAGTAGTATAGTTTGAGTAAGATAAGAACAGTAAGGTAGGATGATGCCAAATTTTGTAGAGCTTTGAATGCCAAACTAGTTAATTACTTTCCTTGATAGGCAATAGGGAGCCACTGAAGATTTATGAGGAGAGGAATATCATGACCAGAGTTTTGGGTAAGAAAAATTACTATGGCAATTGTATGAAGAATGGATTAAAGATGGAGGAAAGTAGAAGTAAGAATACTTCTTATATATAACATATTATATGTGTATATTATATATCATATTATATATTATATAATGTATAAATATATAAGTAGTAACAACTATGACAATTACAGCTAGCATTTATATAGCGCTTTTAAGTTTTCTAAGCACTTTACATATGCTAACTCATTTGATCCTTATAAGAAGTCCCTGTAATGTAGGGGTTATTATTATCTCTGTTTTACAAATGAGGAAACTGAGGCTGAGAGAGGTTAAGTGACTTGCCCAGAGTGTCTGAAGCAGGTTTCAAACTAAGGTCTTCCTGACTCCAGGCACAGCACTCTATCCACTATCCCAACTAGGTACCTCAGGAGTCTAATATCTAGGTAGTTAATAACATAGACCTTGAAAAAAGATAAAAGAAGTGCTATGCATAGGAGGAATGGACATGGGTTGGTGAGAGTGGTGAGAGAGGGCAGATTCAGCGATAACTGTTAAGCTTATGAATATGGGAATGAATGCCGATCTGGGAATCAGAAAGACAACATTTTTGTCCTGGCTCTACCACTAATTAAACATGAGATGTAGTATCAGTCACTTAATCTCTCTCAGCCTCAGTTTCCTCATCTGGAAAATAGTAATAATAATACACTACATACCTCAAGGAGTAGTTAAGGGGGCAACACTTTATAAATCGTAAGTAGGGCACTATATGAATGAGTTATTATTACTTATTTACTGGACCATAAAATCTCTTTATCAGTACTCCAGATCCAGTTCACCTCTGCCTGTCTCTTTCAGAGCACTACACTGCTGAAGATATGTGGAGGCTAAGATTAAGTACAGCAATAAAAGAGTAAGAAATTTTCTTTGTCATATCATGTTCTGTACAGCTTCTATTTCTCCAAGGAATAAATTGGTTTTCAACCTTAAGGAAGTATGGACCTGTTCAATGAGAACAGGATACTAGTTTGGAGACAGATGCTGGTCATGCCTGAGTAATGGTTATGAATTATTCAATCAACAAATATTTATTAAACATCAACTATGAGTATTGTGTTAGTTCCTGGGGATGCAAATGCAATGAATTGAATATTATCTACTCACAAGGATCTTATAGAACTGAATCTTTCCTTTGAAAGTGAACGTCATTTTTCTTATTGTGTTGAGCAGTTAAGATAATTCCATTCTTTGAGCTGCAGAGGTAGTAAGTTTATATCCCATCTTATTATTCAGATGACCAAATTATCCTGAAGATTGGTCCATTCCCTGGAGCAGCTAGATGGGCAGGGGATAGAGCACTGGCCCTGAATTTTGGAAGACCTGAGTTCAAATCTGGCCTCAGACACTGGACACTTACTAGCTGTGTGACCCTGGGAAAGTCATCTCACCCCATTGCCTTGCCGAAAAAAAAAAAAAAAGATTGGCCCAGTCCCTGGCTGAGCTACATCCTATTGAAGAATACTACTACTATCAAGGCAGTTTCAACTCTCTTACACATCTTTATTGCTTTTTTTCTCCACTCTAGGGAGAAACATACTGACAAGTTGCCCCAAAATATCTGGAGAAGAAGGTTAAGTAATTTCTTGCCTTTTTATTCTCTCCTTAATCCTAAATTTGGAGAAGGGAAATTACCTATTAGAAGCCCAACAGTTTTGAACAGACCGTTAAAAGGGCCCTTGGATTTCAATGTATCTCCAGAGAATGAGCCAGATACTAAAAAACAACCTTCCCAATGTAGCCGCCCTCAGAAACATTTTTATCACCTGTCCAAGATGGTGCTATTACCATCTCCTCCTCACTGGATTGCACCATTACCCAATCAATACATGCAGCCCAAGTGTAAGTTGATGAGAACCAGTCTTGACCATAAGTCCAGTCCTAAATTGCTACCTTCCCCGAACCCCTGGACAGTGATTGCACACTCACCACATATAGGCCCCTGCACAACAGTAGCACCATGTATATGCTCTGACCACTGGACCATGACTTCATCTATAATAAACTCTTGTCATAGGACTATGGCTACATTGCTGACCCGTCCTAACCCCCGGACCATTTCAACTTTAGTGTCCCATTCTGACCACCAACCTAACACTTCACCTTTATTCTACCCTGACAATTGGTCAAAGGCCACTCCACTATCCCTCCATAATCATCTGGCAACAATTTTGTCATTACCCCATCTCAAGAACCCAGCTAAAACTACAAGGACACCACTTCCTAAAAGTCGGGCTGGGGATATAGTTCCAACATCATTACCTCCTGATAGCAAGAATAGACCTTCTGTCCCACATTTGCCACAGCCTGAGTATTATGAAGAAGCTCCATTTTGTCCTGGAAACCAGGTAAAGGCTTTATCAAACTGTGATCACCTTTCTAAGACTCCACAAAATTCTAAGTACAAAGCTGAGCATCAACCAAAACTCAACCATTGGTCCATACCTCCAGTATACCCTAGACATAAATCTGAGGTTCCATCATGCTCTTTTCACTGGGCAAGGTGCAATTTCATCACACCTTGTCAGTAAGGCTAAAGTTACAGCTATTCCATCTCCAGGAGCTTATCACCAGGTTGGGGCTACAACTATGTCTTCATCATGCCTTGAAAATCAATCTAGCACCACCTCTGTACTCTCATCTCCTTGTCTTAACCTTGAAATACAGTGTAGACCAGATGTTGAAGCAGCAGCCACAGCTGTACCATCAGCACATTCATATCCTTTCCACCAAGATACACTTTCATCAGACCCTGACAACGAGGCCCAGTCTATACAAAAAACTGAGTTTCCACTAAATCTTGAACACTGTAATAAATCTACAAAATTTCATGACCAGTGGAACCAGAACCTATTGAATCTTAGATACCTGAAAGATGCTATCTTAGGCCCCAACCACTCTACCCAGAAGGTGCAGAATAGAGAGCCTCTATCAGGCTTAGTTTATCTCAAACCATATACTATTGAAGGTGGGAGTATACCTTTAAAGACTATTAAGAGTATTATCAGTTCTATTCCCCAGGACAAAATAAAAAATGATTTTCGTAAGCAGGTTCTCCTGAGGAGGATGATCCAAATCCAAAACCTGGCCCACATGTGTCATCAAGTTACATGATCTGCTTGATATGTGCCTCCTGGATTCCGTCTGGTTGTATCCATGTTAAAGGAAGAAGAGGCCCTTGTAGAGCAACATTAGTGGCCATACCAACACCTACACCTGGTTCTGAGCTGGAGATGGGTATTAAACTAATTTTCAAAATTCCACAATAAAAGAAGTCTTATTGTGAGGATCAAAATAAATAATTACTTTTAACTATTGTGTCATATAAGCATAAACTGCTGCTACTACTACTGCAACTACCACTATTCCTTCCCATTGTCAATAATGGAAAGCAGGCAGCTCAGGTCACTGAGGATCCCCATACTCAATGAGAAGAAGCAGAAGAAGGCTCACTTCCCTACTAGTCCCATTACCATCCAAGCTCCTATGATGAGAAAACTAGGACTGCCAGGTTAATAATGGAAAAACAATGAATAAGCTCCTACTTTGCTCTTCACATCTTTTACCTCTCTGTCACCTTCCCATTCAGAGTATATCACCACTGAATCATTCTTGTATTCATTAATCACCTTCTGACTTGAAGAATGGTAAATAATTTTATCCATGGCAAATATTAACAGCTACTTGGGAAAAAAAAAACACCTAGAAATCAAAAGTCATTCAGAAGAAAAAACAAAACAAAACAATACTTCCAGCAGAGAAAAAGAACACTTGGGAACACTTCTCAAAAGTCACTTGGAATTAAAAAAAATTCTCTTTTAAAGTAATGGACCCCCCTGTGTTTTTGTAAATTTGAATTTGATTTTGTGTCTCCATCTAAAATAGGAAGACAATGCATGTGATTTTTTCTTTTGACTTCTTGAGGAAAGTAGTTATGGATCTTCCCAGGAATGCAGGAAGTAGTATCATTGTTTTCTTTTCTACTCTTTCTGTTTCTTAACCTTTAGTCAGATTGAATGTATTTATACTAAGTAGTTCACCACTAGGCAGAAAAGCTTCATTCTCTGTTTCCCCCTCTAACTCATTTTCCCATAATATAATAAACCCATTAGAGGATTTTTGTGCCATTCCTAAACTTCTTCATGCTGATCCACTTTTTCTGTCACAAACTGTCTCTTAAGGAAGCAATTTCTATAATTTAGTGGAAAGTAGAAATTCAAGCATTATCCTTTATTATGCTCCTCTCTCCTGGATATGTTGTCCCTCCCAGGAATCACACCTTTCCACTCTGTTGGACTTACAGTCTTCAGAACAATCTCTTGGGATTCAGTTTTAGGCCAAGAGGCAAGCCCATATCTCCTAATGAACTCCAAAAATGATTTTTTTAAAGGTGCCAGATGAAGCAATTATCAATAAAACCAATGGGAAGCACTGGCAAACTCTACCATTCAGTTCAGGACTGCAAAATAAGATGGCCAAAAGACTGTGGATGCTCTGACTAGGAACATGCTTGACGGGGCTCTGAGATACTGAAGGCAGTATCTCAGGGCCACAGCAGGGGACAAAGTCCCTATATGCCAGGTACTGCACAGACAGAGATAAAACAAAGGAATTTTCTAGTTGAAGCTTCATTGTAGGGGCAAAGTAGGCTTTAAATAGATCACTACACAAGGAGATGGACGCAGGGCAGAGGATCCTAGGCAACTTGGACCTAGAGGCCCTCTTAGTGGCCGAAAACTATCATAATCTAATAAATGCAATAACCACACAAGGGGATGAAGGAGATATATGTGGGACAGAGATGCAAAAGGCCTAAAGTTGGCATGATCTCTGGACAGGCCCAGAAAGGGCCCTCCTCCCATTTGCCGATTGCATGAGGAATGGGACATGGAGTTTAGTCTGAGGCATCATCCATTTTTGGCCATCAGGAGACAGAGACAAGTCAAGTCAATAAGCATTTATTAAGCTCCTACTATGTGCCAGGCACTGTGCTAAGTACTAGATATACAAAGAAAGGCAAAAGCAGTTCTTGTCCTCAGGGAAATCACATTCTAATGGGAGAGACTTACACACACACACACACGCGCACACACACACACACACACACACACACACACAAAATCCCTGTGTATAAATAAGATATATTCAGGATCAACTGAAGGTCATCTTGGAGGGAAGGCACCAACATTAATAAGGAATGGGAAAGACTTTTTGTAGAGGGTGGAATTTTAGTTGACACTTAAAGAAAGTCAGGGAAGCCAGGAGATTATGATGAGAAAGGAGAGCATTCCAGACATGAGGGGCAGGCTGTAAAAATGCACAGTTGGGAGATGGATAATCCTTTGTGAAAGGATAGCAAGGAGAAGGCCAGTGGATCATAGAGGTTGTGGAGAAGAGTAAGGTATAAGAAGATGGTGAAGGTACAAAGGAGCCAGGTTATAAAAGCCAAACAAAGGATTTTATATTTTCTTTTGGAGGTTATAGGGAACCACTGAAAAATTTATTGAATAGGAGAAGAGTGATATGCTCAGGCATGCATTTTAAAAATGTCACTTTGATAGCTAAGTGGGGGAGAGATTTGAGGCAGGGAGTTGAACCAGAAGGCTATTATGATAGTCTAGATAAAAGGTGATTAGGTCCTCCATCAAAGTTGTAGCAGTGTAAAAGGAGAGAAGGGGGCTATATAGAAGAGATGTGGGAAAGGTAGAATTGACTATGGCTTGGTTAAAAGCTAGAGATTCAAGCAGAGGGTGGGACTTGGTCCCAGATCAAGGCCCAGTCCTCTGCATCAGGGTCAAGATTGTAGAATAGGAGAGGAGGAGGAGGTCAGGAACCAGCCACCTTATTGAGAATTGAGGCATGATGACAACAGCAATAGCACCTAAACTGCAGAAGGGACAAGACCACATTGTTCAAGAATCTGCTATGGGGTAAAACATGACTCTGGCATCAAATCTCAAGCCAGAAACTAAGGTTAGAGATATGTAAACGGAAGAAATCTCTGGATACAGTGATGAAACAGTATAGATAGGTGAAGCCCAATGGAAAACAAGTTGAAGAGATATAATTTAAGAATTGTTAGATTTTTTGAAAATCATGACCAAGAAAATCCTTGGATGCTATACCTTGAGAAATTGTAAAAGAAAATGCCCCAGATTTATTAGCACAAGAGAGAAAAGTGAAAATAGAATGTTCTGGTCTCCTAGAGAAAGTCAATCAATAAATATTTATTTAAATTATCACAATAAATATGTATCAAGCACCACACTAAGTGCTGGATATTAAAAAAAAAAAGCAAGGCACAGTCCTTGATTTCAAGGAGCTTGAAGTCTAATGGGAATAATTAATTGAGGGGAGGCACTGATATTAAGGAAAATCAGGAGAAGCTTCCTATAGAAAGTAAGATTTTAGCTGGGACTTGAAGGAAGTCAGAGAAGTCACAGGGTAGAAATGAGGAGGGAAAGCATTCTAGGCATGGGGAGGACTGTTCAGTGAAAATGCTCAAGTTGAGAGATGGATTGTCTCATATGAAGATCAACAAAGAGGCCAGTGTCATTGGATCACAGAATATTTGGTGGGATGTGGGTTATAAGAAAAATGGAAAGGCAAGAGGGGACAGGTTATGAAGGACATTGAATGATAAGGAGAGGATTTTTTATTTGATCCTGGAGGTGATAAAGAGCTACTGGAGTTTATTATGGGGTAGGGGTAGGAGGTGATATTTTGACAGTTGAATGAAAAATAGGCTGGAGAGGGGAGAGACTTGTGGCAAGGAGACTGACCAGCTATGAAAATATGTCTAGGCATGAAGTGATAGAACCTTTCACCAAGATGGTGGAAGTTTCAGAAGAGATTAGAGATTAGATTTATTTAAGAAATGTTACAATGATAAAATTGACAGATCTTGGCAACAAATTCAATGTGAGGGGTGAAAGAGAATGAGAAGTTGAGGATGACACTAGGATCCTGGGCAGTTGGGAGAAAGGTAATACCCTCAACAGTAATAGGGAAATTTAGAAGGTGGGGGAAGTTTTTTGGAGAAAGATAATGTAGCATTATGGAGAGGTGAGTTCCACGTTTTGGGGCCCACATATGGCTAGGGGCCTGTCATGTGTGGCTTGAAGGGAGGCAGAACAGAAATCTTCAGCCTCTTCTCCCCCTACCCTTCTTCAAGGGAGTCTTTCTTTCCTACTAGGAAGGGAAGCAGAATGTTGGAGCATGAGGTCGCCACTCTGCTATCCTCAGAGAGAGGGATACAAGGCTAGAAGTATATCTGCTCCCTTAAATATTGTTCATCTAGGGGATATGACTGGGTTTCATCCAATTTTTGATCACTTTGTAATTTCAGGGGGTAAGGAAGATCCGAAGCTCTATAACCAAGGTCTGACACCTTTCCACAATGAACACATACAGTGAATAGCAAAGAACCCCATTTATGCAAATCATAGCAAAACAGAAATCAAAGAAGGTATACGTGAGAGAATATATTCTAAACAATACAGAATGAAGGAACTTTCCCATTGGGAACAAGATAATATAGTCCGCATCTATGACCTCAAGGGGAAACTCCCCCAAGACGTTAGAGTAGAGCACTGGGAATGGGGACTTGATGGAGACTGCTTGCTCTTCTCATGTCCATCCACGCCCTTTTCCTTTGACGATCTGAAATGAGGTAGACCTCTTCCATCTTCTCTCTTGAATCTGAAAGCCAGAAACTCCTGAATGATGAGTTCCCAAAGAGGGCCTGCTGAGAACTAAACCTCTCACCTCTGTCCAATGCTGCCCTACCCTCTCATGCAGGGCAGGACATTCATCTCCACCAATAAGGAGGAGACAGTGGCAGAGAGCATCTGGGTAATTTCAGATAAAGAGGAAAGGAGAAGAGGGAATTTTTGGAGAGTGGTGGTTTTTTTTTTCAAAATTTTTTCCAGTAAAAAATAGGTAAAATTTTCAACTGAGAAAGGGGAGGAAGAAGAGCCCTGGGAGATTTGAAGAGGGTTGAAAAGATTTGAAAGAGCCACTGTGGTGAATGAAATAGTAAATTAATTAGGAAAGTACCTTGCCATAGTGAGGGTCTAACTGAGGTTATATAATATAAATTTGTAGTGGGCCTCGTCAGCAGAGTTTCATGATTTTCTCCAGCTTTGTTCATAGCACCCCATATTGAATTTACCCAGGTGTTCCATAGCCAAAGTCCAGAGCTTTGAGGTCAAAGAAAAAGCAGTTAAAAAGAAAATGTTCAAATACTAATGAAATATAGTACAATAAGGAAAACAAATCTTCAAAAACTACTGATAATAACTTATCCTGCAAAACTGAATGTAATCCTACATGGAAAAACAAATTGCTCTTGAATCAGAGTCTAGGCCATATGAAAAAAACCAGGAAGCTATTTCAATCATTAGTGATGATCATATTCCTTTTCTTTTTCTTTTTAAAAAGTAGTAGTAGTGGAAGGCAAAAGAGAAGAAAACTATAAACTATTATGGAGGAGAAATAATAGTAATAATTGTGGATATAAATGGACTAGCTACACTCATAAAATGAAGATAGGTAACAGTATAGTTTAGAAAGCAGAATCTGACAATGTGTTGTTTATAAGAAACAAAACAGAAAAAAATCACAGAAATTTACAGTGAAAGACTTGAGAAGAATTTATTATGCCTGAGATGAATACTAAAAAAAAAAAAAAAAAAAAAAAAAAAAAAAAAAAAGCATCAATCATGATCTCACACACTACTAGGTCTGTATCCCAAAGAGATTTTGAAAATAAAAGATGAGTACCTATTTATACACAATTATTCATAGCAGCTCTTTTTGTGGTGGCAAAGAATTGGAAATTGAGGGGATACATATCAATTGGGGAATGGCTGAACAAGTTGTAGTATATGATTGTAATGGAATATTATTGTGCTATAAGAAATGATGAGCAGGATGCTTTCAGAAAAAAAAAATGGATGAATTAGAAATGCTGAATAAGACATACTTTCTTCAGACACTGCCAGTGTGAATGTTTACTTTGCTTGCCTTTATCTATTTGTTATAAGGTAGGGCTTCTATTTGGAAGCAAGAGAGTAGTCAGATATAGAACTAGTGTGTGCATGATGTAAAAAAAAAAAAATGGAAGGAGTGTCAATGAAATATTTAAAATTCACAAAAGAAAGCATAAGGAAGTTTAGAAAGGAATATGAGATAATTTTTATTATTATGTTAAACTTAATATACTCTTAAAACTATACATAATAAACATTCAAAGTCTCACACACACTCTTCTCTATTCTTTGCATAATGAAACGTTCGTGTTTGTTTATATTTACTAAAATATGGAAAGACTTACATGAACTGATGCAAAGAACCATGAGAACATTGTAAACAGTTACAGCAATATGTGTAATTTTAATTAAATTTGTCTAGGTCTAAAAAAATGCAAATTGTGCTCATCAGTTATTATAGTTTTGTTGTGTCTCTGGAGTTCTATTTGCTTTTCTTTTTGTACTTCGATGCTGTGCCATTTGGGAGGTGTGTATTGGGAGATGCTTGCATGCACATGTGTGTGTGTGTGTGTGTGTGTGTGTGTGTGTGTGTGTATGTGTAATTTATATTATTTCATTGGCCATGGTACCTATAATACAATAAGTATTAGCCAAATCTATGTGTGTGATGATCAATTGTGAATGATTTAGCTATTCTCAGCAATACAATGATCCAAGACAATTCCAAAGGACTCATGATGAAAATGCTATCCACCTCCCAAAGAAAGAACTGGTGGAGTCTGAATGCAGATGAAAGCATATCATTTTTAAATTTCTTTATGTTTTTGTGGTTTTTAAAAATCTGTGTTTTCTTTCAAAATATAACTAATATGGAAATATGCATGATTATACATGTATAATCTACATTAAAGTGCTTGCTGTCTCAGGGAGGGGGAAGTAAGGAAGGCAGAAAGAGAATTTGAAACTCAAAAATTTTTTTAAAAAGTTAAAATTGTTTTTACATGTTATTAAAATATTTTAAAAATATGTTACCTTTACAGTTTAATTTATTGACTATTTATGGAATGGAGAGCTATATTCTTTAATTTTGAGTTTGGTTCTAACATTAACAATTATAATTGAAGAGAGTTTTGTTGCTTTTTCATGGTAATTTTATTTACATAGTTGTATTTACACTATCTATATTGTTTAATTTTAATTTTTTTTTACTCTGTATCACTGTGAGGCTTACTATGTTTTCTTGAATTTTTAACATCCACTAGTCTTTATGGGAGAGAATGAGCCATTAAATTTATATTCCATAATTTTTTCAGCTATTCACCAATGCTTGTGGATATATTTTATTTTTAACTTTTTGTTATCATAAATTGTCTTCAATGAATAACGTTTGTGTGTAATGGTCTTTATTTGCTGTCAATATCATAGTAGTGGAATCTTTGCATCAAAGATCATGAATTTTTTATTAACTTTTTTCACATAATTCTAAATTGTTTGTCAGAATGGTTGAACCAACTTGCTGCTTCACCAGCAATGAATGAGTGTGTCTGTCTTCTCACAACTCCTCTAACTCTGAGTTTTCTCCTCTTTTTAGCATCATTGTTGGCTTAATGGGTTTGTTTTAATTTGCATTTCTCTAGTTATTACTAATTTTTAACAATGTCTTTATATTGTTACTGATAGTTTCTTTTTCTTTGACAAATGTTTGTTCACATATCAATTTGTGCACAGCACAGACCACTTAAGATTGTTGAGTCAATATTCTAGAAATTTTATTTTATTTTTTTCTTTTAGATTCTATTTTCTTTATTTTTATTGATCTTGACATTTATTTTTTTTTAAATTTGAGTTTCAATATTTTTCCTTCCCCTCAGCTCCTTCTCAACCCATTGAGAAGGCAAGCAATATGATATATATTATAAATATAAAGTCATATAAAACATATTTCTAAATTAGGTTGCAAAAAAAGGCAAGAAAAATAAAGGAAAAATACTTCAATCTGTACTCAGAGTTCATCAGTTCTATCTCTGAAGATGGATAGTATTATTTTATCATGAGTCCTTTGGAATTGTTGGGGAATATCCTAGAAATTTTAGATCAGACTTAAATCAGATTTTATCAGTTACTTATAGCAAATATTTTTTTCCAATCTGCAGTCTTTCTTCTGATTCTAGCTACATTGATTTAATTTTGTCAGAAATTTTCATACTTTATGTAATCTATATTGTTGATTTTGTTTTCTGTGCTCTCCTCTATTTCATGTCTGATTTCAAATTTTTACTAAATTTCTTATAGTCATGGAGTCTTCCATTGTCCTCTAATTTTTTATGGTGTAACTTTTAACATTTAGATGGTTTTTTCTATTTAGAATTTACTGTGGCTTATAATGGAAGATGCTATTTTGAATCCGTTTTTTTCCTAGACTAATTTCCAGTTAATCCAGAAGTTCTTATAGAATATAGTCCTTTCCCAAGTAGTTTGTGTTCTTGGGTTTCTTGGACAGTAGACTATTGTGTACATTTTTTGTAGACTTTGTTTATCTAATATATTCTTCTGATTTATTTTTCTACATTTTTATCCACTGCCAAATAGTTTTGGGAGTGGTCAGAGCCAAGATGGTGGAGTAGAGGCAGGAACTCACCTGAACTCTCCCAAATTCCCCTTCAAATAATGTTAAAATGATGTCTCAAATTAAATTATTGGGTGGCAGAAGCAACAAAAGGTTGGAGTGAAACACTTTTCCAGCCCAAGACAACTTAGGTGGTCAGCAGGAAAGGTATGTGTCATCAAGGTGGTGGTTGGGCCTGGAGAGCAGTGCAACACAGACTGCACCCCAGCAAGCCAGTAGCAGGCCTTGGAGGCTTCTACTTCAGTGACAGCAGCAGCTTTGGGCTCAGCACACAGTCAGTGGGGGCCAGACAACTGGTCAGAAGGAGATTACAGGTGACCATTTGCTGGCAGTGGGTGCAGGACCTGTTGCATTGCCCATACACAGTTCTGGGTCAGTCCTAGCATAAAGAGAAGCACTAATGCACTAGTACTCATGACCACAGGAGAACAGGGCCCCTGGCCACAATTCCAGGGTGGAGGAGAGTGCTTGTAGTGGCTGACAGACCAGAGCACAGGCCAGGAAAGCAGTGACTACACCTTTTCTTAAATCGTACCACCTTGGAAGAACTGAAAACTTACAAACCACAAGAATTAGCTCTGAAAACAATAGTATGAAAAACCTGAAACTTGGGACAGCGCCCCCTCAAACCCAGGAGTAGAGCCCAACTTTAACACAAAATAAAAAATCAAGAAATAGGCTGGGAAAATGAGCAAACAAAAACAACAACAACAAAAAAGAGAACCTGATCACAGAAAGTTATTATGGTGACAGAAAAGACCAAGACACCAACTCAAAGATAACAAAGTTGTTATTTATATCTATATGTATAAACTCAAGGAAAAATGTGAATTGGACATAAGACCAAAAAAATTCCTGGAAGAGCTCAAAAAAAGATTTTAAGAATCAAATAAGAGAGGTAGAGGAAAAAATTGGGAAAAGAAATGCGACTAATGCAGGAAAATTATGAAAAGAAAGTCAACATCTTGGTAAAATAGGTACAAAAATATACCAAAGAAAGTAACACCTTAAAATACAGAATTGGCTTATTGATAAATGAGGCACCAAAATCTACTGAAGAGAATAATGGAAAAAGAGGTACAAAAGCTCACCAAAAAAAAAAAATAATTCCTTAAAAATTAGAATTGAGTAAGTAGAAGCTAATGACTCCATGAGAGATCAAGAAACAACAAAATAAAATCAAAAGAATGAACCAAAAGGAGAAAATGTAAAATATCTCTTTGGAAAAACAGCTGACCTGGAAAATAGATCCAGGAGAGAAAATTTAAGAATTATTGGACTACCTAAAAGCGATGATCAAAGAAAGAGCATAGACATCATATTTCAAGAAACAAATAAGGAAAACTTCCCTGGTATCCTAGAACCAGAGGGTAAAATAGAAATTGAAAGAATCCATGGATCCCCTCCTGAAATGAAAACTCCCAGAAATGTTATAGCCAAGTTCTAGAGTTCCCTATTCAAGGAGAAAATCATGCAAGGAGCCTGGAAGAGTCAGGATAACACAAGATTTAGCAGCTTTTATGTCAAAGAACTGAGGAGTTTAGTATGTGACATTCTGGAAGGCAAAGGAGCTAGGATTATAACCAAGAATCGCCTATAATTCTTCATAGGGGAAAATGTATATTCAATGAAATAAAGGACTTTCAAGCATTCCTGATGGAGAGACCAGAGCTGAATAGAAAATTTAACTTTAAAATTCAATACTTAAAAGAAGCTTAAAAAGGGAATGAACATGAAAAATAAATCATAAGGGATTCAATAAAATTAAACTGTTTACATTTCTATATGGAAAGATAGCACTTGTAACAACTAAGAACATTATCATTATAAGGGCAATTGGAAGGAGTCTACATAGATAGAGGGCATGAGTGTGAGCTGACTATGATGAGACAATTAAAAAAAAACAAAGCAACAACCAGAAGTTGAAAAAGAGGGATCCACTGGGAGAAGAAGGAAGAGAGGAAGAAAAGGGGAAATTAATCTCATATAAAATAGTCATTAAAGGAAGAGCTATTACAGTGGAGGGAAAGATGGGGAGTGACAGTACCCTGAAAGAACACAGATATTTACAGCAAGCAGTGGTTGGTTTGCAATATATTTTTTTCACTTTTTTAAATAGTATTTTATTTTTTACCCAGTTACATGTCAAGAAAGTGTTTAGCATTCATTTTTACAAGATTTTGAGTTCCAGATTTTTCTCTCTCCCTCCCCTCTCCTTTTCTGAAATGGTAGGCAGTTTGATATAGTTTGTGTATGTGCTATCATGTAAAAATGTTTCCATATTTGTCACCGTTGTGAAAGAAGAAACAGATCAAAAGGGAAAAAAAGCAGAAGAAAGAATAAAGTAACAATAAAGAAAATATATGCTTTGATCTGCAGACTCCACCAGTTCTTTATCTGGATATGGATAGCACTTTCCTTCCTGAGTCCTTTGTACTTGTCTTGGATCATTGTGGTGGTGAGAAGAGCTGAGTCATTCATAGTCAGTCATCACACAATGTTGCTGATACCGTATACAATGTTTTCCTGGTTCTGCTCATTTCACGTTGCATCAGTTAGTACAAGTCTTTCCAGGTTTTTCTGAAATCTGTTTGTTCATCATTTCTTATTGCACAATAGTATTCCATCACATTCATATACCACAGTTTGTTCAACCATTCCCCAATTGATGGGCATACCCTCAATTTCCAATGTTTTGCCACAATGAGAAGGGCTGCTATAAATATTTTTGTGTATGCAGGTCTTTTTCTCTTTTGGTATCACTGGATCAAAGAGCATGCACAGTTTGGTTGCCCTTTGGGCATAGTTCCAAACTGCTCTCCAGAATGGCTGGATCAGTTCACAACTCTATCAACAATGCATTAGTGTCCCAATTTCCCACATCTTCTCCAGCATTTATCATTTTCCTTTTCTGTCATATTAGCCAATCTAATAGGTGTTAGGTGGTACCTCAGAATTGTTTTAATTTGCATTTTTATAATCAAAAGTGATTTAGGGCACTTCTTCATATGCCTATAAATAGTTTTAATTTCTTCATCTAAAAACTGCTTGTTCATATCCTTTGACCATTCATCAATTGGTGAATAGCCTGTATTATTTTAAATTTGACTCGGTTCTCTATATAGTTTAGAAATGAGGCCTTTATCAGAGACATTTGCTGTAAAAATTGTTTCCCATCTTTCTGCTTTCTTTGTCATCTTGGTTGCATTTCTTTTGTTTGTACAAAAGCTTTTTAATTTAATATAATCAAAATTATCTGTTTTACATTTTGTAATGCTCTCTACCTCTTGTTTGGCCATGAATTCTTCCCCTCCCCATAGATCTGACAGGTAAACTATTCCTTGCTCTTATAATTTGTTAATGGTATCATCCTTTATGTCTAAATCATGCCAAAGATCTGTCATATCTAACTTTTGTAATGTTTTATTTACCTCCTGGTTTGTTTCTTGTTTCTTGTTAGTTGGATTTATTGAGTTCTGAGAAGGGATAGTTGAGATCCCCCACTAGTATAGTTTTGCTGTCTATTTCTTCCTGTAACTCACTTAACTTCTCCTCTAAGAATCTGAATGCTATACCACTTGGTGCACATATGTTTCTTATTGATATTGCCTAATTGTCTATGATACCTTTTGGCAAGATGTAGTTTCCTTCCTTATCTCTTTTAATCAGGCCGATTTTTGCTTTTATTTTGTCTGAGATCAGGGTTGTTACTCCTGCCCCACCCCCTCTTTTTTTTTTTTTTACTTTAGCTGAAACATAATAGATTCTGCTCCAGCCCCTTACCTTTACTTTGTATGTATCCCTCTGCTTCAAGTGCATTTCTTGTAAACAATATATTGTAGGATTCTGTTTTTGAGCCACTGTGCTATCCATTTCTGTTTTATGGAGCGTTCATCCCATTTACATTACAATTATGATTACTACTTGTATATTTCCCTCCATCCTATTCATCCGTATGTCTGTCCTGTCTCTTCTTTTACCCTTTCCCTCCTCACTAGTGTTTTGCTTCTGTCTAGCACCTCCCCTTATCTGCCCTCCCTTCTGTCAGTCCCCTCCCCTTCCCTTTACTTGATCTCCTCTGCTCCTACATCCTGTTGGGATGTAGATTTCTATGTTCAACTGATTGTGTATATGATTCCCTCTTTGAGCCAATACTAATGAGAGTAAGATTCAAGCAATGCTCATCATTCAGCTTCACATTCACCCCTCCACTGTAATAGGTCTTTCTTGCTTCTTCATATGAAATAATTTGCCCCTTCTATCTCTCCCTTCCTTCTGCACCCATTGTACTCCTGTTTTTTATCTCTTCGTTTCTTAAATGTCATTCCCTCAAATTTACCTTATACCCATACCCTCTGTCTATGTATATTCCTTCTAGTTGTACTATTAGTGATATAATTTTTAAGAATTACAAATATCATCTTCCTGTGTATGGATGTAAATAGTTTAGCTCTATTGAATCCCTTATGTTTTCTTTTCCCTTTTTACCTGTTTATGCTTCTCTTGGGTCTTGATATTGGAGGTCAAATTTTTGGTTTAGTTCTGGTCTTCTTAGAGAAGTTTGAAATCCTTCTATTTCATCAAATGACCATTTTTTCCCTTGATGTATTATGCTTAATTTTACCAGATAAGTGATTCTGGGTTGTAGTCCTAGCTCCTTTGCCTTCTGGAATATTTCATCCTTTAATGTTGCAGCTGCCAAGTCCTGTGTAATCTTAATTGTGACTCCCCAATATTTGAATTGTTTCTTTCTGGTCACTTGCTTTTTTCCCCCTTTGACCTGATAGTTCTGAAATTTGACTATAATGTTCCTTGGAGTTTTTATTTTGGGATCTCTTTCCTTGGGTGATCAGTGAATTCTTTAATGCCTATTTTGCCCTCATTCCAGGATATCAGGACAGCTTTCCTTGATAATTTCTTGAAAGATGCTATTCAAGTCTTGCTTGTGATTGTGGTTTTCACGTAGTACAATTATTCTAATATTGTCTCTCCTGGATCTATTTTCCAGGTCAGTTGTTTTTCCCATTAAGTATTTTACATTTTCTTCTATTTTTTATTCTTTTGAATTTTTTTGATTGATTCTTGGTGTCTCACAGAGTTGTTAGCTTCCACTTGCCCACTTATAACTTTTAAGGTGTTGTTTTCCTCAATTAGCTTTTGTACTTCCTTTTCCAGTTGGTTGATTAGACTCTTTAAGGAGTTGTTTTCTTCAGTGGATTTTTGTATCTCCTTTTCCATTTTGCGAATTCTACTTTTTATGTAGTTTTCCAAGTGTTGGCTCTTTTTTTTTTTTAAATAATTCTTGCATCACTCTTGTTTCTTTTCCCATTTTCTTCTACCTCTCTTATATGATTTTTAAGCTTCTTTTTGAGCTGTTCCATGAGTTCTTTCTGGACTTGAGACCACTTCCCGTTTTTCTTTGGGGTTTTGCCCATAAGTGTTTTGACGTTGTTGTCCTCTTCTGAGTTTGTGTTTTGGTCTTCCCCATTATCATAATAACTTTCTGTGGTCAGATTATTTGTGCTGGTTTTTTTTTTGTCTTTTTCCTTTCTTTTAAATTTGAGCCCTGCACCCATGGGATGGGCACTGTTTCAGGCTTCTTGTGCCAGTGGCTACAAGCCCTGGCTGTTTACCTGGTGCTGCACTGATGTTGCCCTGAGGCACCTGGGGAACCCCTGTCTGGTGCTGTGCTGAGGGATTAGGGTGGGGGTGGGGAGTGGTTGGTGCTACTGAAATCCATAGGGATCTGGCAGCTTACTTGGTGCGGTTCTAGTGGTGGTATCTGGTGTGGGCTGAGGCCCAGTGGGGGTGTTTCTGCATTTCCCCAGGGCTACACAGAAGTATGTAGAAGTCTGGCCACTGGAGGCTGCCTGTTTGCCTGGACCTGTGCTGAAGCATGTGGTGGTTCTTAGGGCTGGAGTCTGATGGTTCCACTGGCTATGCTAAGGTACGTGGTGGGGGTGGGGATCCTGTTGTTGGCATTTGCCTCTTCCACCACACTAGGGCTCAGGATCTCCTGTTGTTTTGCTGAGGTGGCTTGCTGCTGGCTTACTGGGCTGTTTCCTGTGCTGGAATGTGCTCCCCTTTTACTGGAGTGAGATGGATGTTTCTTGCTGATCTTCCAAGTTTCTTGGGCTAAAAGATTGTTTTACCCTGTCTTTTTGCTGGTTCTGCTTTTCCAGGATTTGTTTTGGAGCACTATTTTATGGTTGTTTGGAGGTGAATATGGACAGTGATTTACTGTTTACCTGGGCAGGCAGGCATCCTCTAGCAGCCAGACCTCCACATGCTTCAGTACAACCCAAGGTGGGCAGGCGTCCTCCAGTGGTCAGACTTCCATATGCTTCAGTGTAGCCCCAGGGAAACTCAGAAAAAACCCACCTGGCCTCAGCACACACAAGACAACACCATTAGGAGCCCAGCTCAGCACCAGGTAAGTTGCCAGACCCCTACAACTTCCAGCTGCTAGTTCCTGAGGCCCCAGTACACAAAGTCAGTGACCAGGCCATTGGCCCCCAGCACAAGAAGCTTGAGACAGTGCCCCCTGTGCTCCAGCAGGAGAGCTCAACCTTAAAAGCTAGGAAATAAACACACAAGATGAGCAAAAAACAAACTTAGAAGAGGACAACATTGTTAATATTCCTACATCCAAAACCTCAAATAGGAATATGAATTGGTCTCAAGCCCAAAAAGCCTTCTTGGAAGAGCTCAAAAAGGATTTTAAAAGTCAAACAAGAGAAGTTGAAGAAGAATCAGGAAAGAAATGAGAGGTGTGCCAGAGACCTGGGACAAAAAAAGAAAGGACAAAAACTGACTAAAGAAAACAATTCCTTAAAAAATACAACTGGCCAAATGGAAAAAAAATCCAATGAAGAAAACAACTCTTTAAAAAGTATAATTGGTCAAATAGAAAGGGAGGTACAAAAATTCACCAAAGAGAAGAACTTCTTGAAAAAATAGAAGTGGCCAAATGGAAAAAGTGGCATAAAAGCTAACTGAAGAAAACAATTTCTTAGAAATTAGAATTGGGCAAGTGGAAGCTAGTGACTGAGACATCAAGAATCAATCAAAAAAAATCAAAAGAATGAAAAAATAGAAGAAAATGTAAAATATCTCATTGGAAAAACAACTGACCTGGAAAATAGATCCAGGAGAGGGGTGGGGTGGGGAATATGTGACCTTGAGGCTACATGTGACCCTCTAGGTCCTCAAGTGTGGCCCTTTGCCTCGAGGCCACAGGTTCCCCATGTCTGTTCCCCTGGTCCCCCTATTAAAGTAATGATAAAAAAATAACCTGGCCAACATCTTTCAAGAAGTCATTAAGGAAAATGATCCTAAAATCCTAGAACAATAGGTTAAAATAGTCATTGCAAGAATCCACTGATCACCTCCTGAAAGAGATCCCAAAATGAAAATTTCAAGGAATGTTGTAGCCAAATTCCAGAATTTTCAGGTCAAGGAGAATATACTTTAAACAGCCATAAAGAAACAATTTTGAAAATGTGGAACCACAGTCAGGATTATGCAGGACCTAGCAGCTTCTACATTAAAGGATCAGAAGGCTTAGAATATGATATTTTGGAAAGCAAAGGGGCTTGGATTACAACCAAGAATCAACTACCCAGCAAAATTGAGCATAATCTTTCAGAGGAGGATAACATTCAGTTAATAGAGGACTTTCAAACTTTCTTGATGAAAAAAACTGGAGCTGAATGTAAAATTTGATCTTCAGATACAAGACTCAAGAGAAACATAAAAAGGTAAATAGGAAAGAAAAAAAACGTTATTCAATAAGGTTAAACTGTTTACATCATCACTCGGGAAGATGATACTTGTAACTCTTGAAAATGGTGTCTTTGTTACAATATTTAGAAGCAGTATACATAGACAGAGGGTATGCATATTAGTTGACTTTGATGTAATGATAAAAAAACTAATTAAGGGGTGAAAAAAGTATTGTATTGGGAGAAGAGGAAAGGAGGAGGCAGAAAAGGGTAAATTACATCACATGAAGAGATACCTATTATAGTAGAAGGAAAGAGAGGAGGGAGGTGAGTCTTGTTTGAACCTTACTCTCATTGGATTTGGCTCAAAGAAGAAATAACACACATACTCAGTTGGGGATAGAAATCTATTCTACCCTATAGGAAGTAGGAGAGGAAAGGGAAAAGAAAAGGAAGGGGGATGATAGAAGGCAGGGCACATTGAGGGAGTCAGTGGTCAGAAGCAAACCACTGGTGAGGAGAGAAAGGGAGAAAGGAGAGAGCAAGGCATAAACAGAGAGAAAACAGGATGGAGAGAAAAACACTGTTAGTAATCATAACTATGAATGTGAATGGGATGAACTCTCCCATAAAACAGAAGTGGATAGCAGAGTGGATTAAAAACCAGAATCCTACAATATATTGTTTACAAGAAACACATTTGGGGGCAGCTAGGTGGCACAGTGGGTAGACAACTGTCCCTGGTGTCAGGAGGACCTGAGTTCAGATCCAGCCTCAGACACATAACACTCACTGACTGTGTGACTCTGGGCAAGTCACTTAACCCCAAATGCCTCACAAAAAAAAGAAAAGAAAAGAAAAGACAAGAAACATTTGAAGCAGAGAGATACATAAAAAGTAAAGGTAAAAGGCTGGAGAAGAATGTATTAAGTTTCAACTGAAGTTAAAAAAAATCAGGAGTAGCAATACTGATCTCAGACAAAGCAAAAGCAAAAATACATCTAGTTAAAAGAGATAAGGAAGGAACTTACATCCTGCTAAAATGTACCATAGACAATGAAGTAATAGCAATACTAAACATATATGTACCAAGCGGTATAACATTCAAATTCTTAGAGAGTTTAAGTGATTTGCAAGAAGAAAAAGACAGCAAAACTATATTAGTGGGGGACCTCAACTTCCCCCTCTCAGAACTAGATTAATCTAACCACAAAATAAAGAATGAAGAAGTTAAGGAGGTGAATAGAATTTTAGAATAGTTAGATATGGTAGGCCTCTGGAGAAAATTGAATGGGTCTAGAAAGGAATACATCACACATACACAAAATTTGATCATGTACTACAGCATTAAAAACCTCACAATCCATTACAGAAAGGCAGAAATTTTAAATGCTTTTCAGATCATGATGCAATAAAAATTACATGTAATAAAGAGCCATGGAAAGATAAACTAAAAATTAATTGGAAACTAAATAATCTAATCCTAAAGAATGAGTGGGTCAAACAACAAATCATAGAAACAATCAATAACTTCATCGAAGAGAATGACAATAATGAGACAATATACCAAAACTAATGGGATGTAGTCAAAGCAGTTCTTAAGGGAAATGTTATATCTCTCAATGTTTATATGAATAAAATGGAGAAAGAGAAGATCAATGAATTAAGAATGCAACTAAAAAAGCTAGAAAAAGAATAAATTAAAAATCTCCTATTAAATACCAAATTAGAAATTCTGAAAACCAAAGGAGAGATTAATAAAATTGAAATTAAGAAAACTATTGAACTAATAAATAAAAATAAGAGCTGGTTTTATTTAAAAAAAAAACAAGAAAATAGATAAACCTTTGATTAATTTGTTTTAAAAAAGAAGAAAACCAAATTACCAGTATCAAAAATGAAAAGGATGAATTCACCACCAATGAAGAGGAAATTAAAACAATAATTAGGAGCTATTTTGTCTAACTGTATGCCAATAAATCTGACAATCTAAGTGAAATGGGTCAATATTAACAAAAAATATAAATTGCCCAGATTAACAGAAAAGGAAATACAATACTTAAATGATCCCATTTCAGAAAAAGAAATTAGACAAGCCATCAATGAACTTCCTAAGAAAAAAATCTCCAGGGCCACAAAGTGAATTTTACCAAACATTTAAAGAACAATTATTTCAATACTATATGAATTATTTGGAAAAATGGGCAAAGAAGGAGTTCTACCATATTCTTTTTATGATACAAATAGCATGCTGATACCTAAATCAGGAAGAGCCAAAACAGAGGAAAAAGTTATAGACCAATTTCCCTAATGAATATAGATGCAAAAATTTCAAATAAAATATTAGCAAAAAGATTACAGGAACTTATCATGAGGACAATACACCATGACCAAAAGTTAAACGTTAAGGGAGAAGGCACTTTCAGGAAGGGAAATGTATTAATCCAGAGGCATCAGAAAGTTTGGGAATCTAAAGTATATTGGAAACCCTACTTGCTATTAGTGCTTAACATATTTTTCCATTAATCACATAAGCAATTTTAATATTCACTATTGATTTGTAAAACTTCTCCAAATGCAATAGCTGCATGATCGAAAAATGGTTTTCTATCATATATGTATACTTGATGCTTTTACCTAACCTGATTCCTAAGATTGAGATAAGCCTTTATTTCTACTTTGCTTTTATCACAATTCTTTCCCAGTCTTAGTACTGTGATCTGAAATTACATTAAAGGTCTGGGGATAAAAAGAAAAGAAAAGAAAACATACCACCCAGCTCATTGTATGAAAAACATTAGCATGACCTAAAAAAGTAGAAAGAAAAAACCTGAACTTTTGTAGTATTTTGCATCTAAAAAGGTACCTCTTTACATGCTGACACATATCTAGAGTCATTGCTTGACTCTCTTTTCTCTGGCAGTTTCATAAGCTTTAAATAGGTTTCTTGGCAGTCTTCAGCAGCATTAAGTTCCTGCTTTTTAAAAAAGCATCATCTGAAGTAAATAAAGGTTCTCCTTCAACTCCAAAGAGGTCTGGATCATCCTGAATTACATCAGTTACAAGGACATCATCTTTATAAGCTTGAAGTATATCTGGAAATTCAACTTTAATTTCTGCAAAGCTTTTTCTGTATGCTTCCTCACCAACTTCTCCAGATGAAATAAAAGAATCAAACAAGTGAGGTTCCCTGGAAGGTGAGCATGTAGGGCTTTTCATTGTATACCCAGAATAAGAAGAAAAATCATTCCTTTTAGGGGTAGGAGGTATAGCTTCTGTGATAGCCTCAGAAAGCTGGTCAGGTGGATTGGTTTTAGCTTGTTTCAAGAACCTCTGAGAAACAGTACTAGAGTTTTTACTGCAGATCTTATCAGGATTGGCTGGTATTAGTGGGATACCAGCCAGGATGCACAAAGACTGCGGATTTGGATTTACTGTACTGTCAATTTCTTTCACCCTATTCTGTCTCATCTCTGTTGTAGAGAAATTGTCAAAGAGCTCTAGGAGACTATAGGTTTCCTTCTCTGATTTAACATTTACCTTCTTTTTGAATTCCATTTTATTCTTGAGTAAAGGAATTTTAAAGTTGTCAGCCAGCTAGTGTTTAGCATTTTCACTAAATTTGGCACTGCAAATGTCTGTTGGACAAGAGCAGCTTTCCTACTCATAATTTTGCCTGCAACATTGTTTACATCCTGATTATCTTGAGACGTAGACAGATTAAGTTTTGCTGAAATTCCTTTATCTTTTTCTTGCATTCACTGCCAAGTGTAGGGTCATATTAGTTAAATGAGAATTTTCACTGCCATTAGAAATCACCTCTGATTCAATTCTAGTCAGATCTTCTGACTTTCTTTTTTGTTACTGCTGTTTATGGGCTCTTCTATATCCATTAAAGGACATAATAGTGCAGTAACAGAAGACAAAAAAAAAAACCTGCTTTTATGTTTTCTTTACTTGAAGGTGCTTTCTTTGCTTCTGTAACAAAACTCTGTAATGTTAATTTGGAGTTATCAGCAAAGAGTTTATTACTTAGATTCAGCCTATCAGAATTATCTCAACATAAACTTTCTTGAAACCCAGAAAGTAAGGCATTCAATTCAATTAAGATACCCTTTTTATGAGAGCAAACAGATGTCCTAGCACATGAATAACAAGGCCAAATTCTTTTACCAGTCATTGGAACTGTTCTTCTACAACTTAGTTTTAATTCCCCAGTTTCACTTTCTGAAGCTTTCTTTTCAACATGATGGTAATCAGGAACATCAAATATATCTCAAGATAGTTTCACTATGGGACTTTTTAACCAACTTAAAGAATGCAGTGCCAGAATGCAGTGCTGGTTCAATATTAGGAAAACTATCAGCATAATTGATCATATCAACAACAAAACTAACAAAAAACACGATTATC
Organism: Vombatus ursinus; assembly: GCF_900497805.2. NCBI lineage: Eukaryota > Metazoa > Chordata > Mammalia > Diprotodontia > Vombatidae > Vombatus > Vombatus ursinus. Next base: position 178,804 of record NW_020954583.1, read on the forward strand.
TCAATAGATGCAGAAAAAGCTTTTGACAAAATATAACACCCATTCCTATTAAAAATACTAAAGAGCAAAAATTTTCCTTAAAATGATAAATAGCATCTATCTAAAACCATCAGCAAGCATTATGTGTAATGGGGATAAACTAAAAGTATTTCCAATACTTCCAATAAGATCCGGGGTGAAATAAAGATGTCCATCATCACCACTATTACTCAATATTGTGCTTGACACGTTAATTTTAACAATGAGAGAAGAAAAAGAAATTGAAGGAATTAAAATAAGCAGAGAAAAAAAAACAAACTCACTATTTGCAGATGATATTATGGTACTCTTAGAGAATACTGGAGAATCAACTAAAAAACTAGTTGAAATAATTAACAACTTTAGCAAAGTTGTGGGATATAAAATAAACCCACATAAATCATCAGCATTTCTATATATTACTAACAAAGCCCATCAGTAGGAGAGAGAAAGAGAAATTCCGTTTAAAGTAACTGTAAACAATGTAAAATATTTGACAGTCTACCTGCCAAGACAAATCCAGGAACTATATGAACACAATTACAAAACACTTTTCACACAAATAAAGTCGTATCTGAAAACTCTGAAAAAATATCAGTTGCTTATGAGCTAATATAATAAAAATGGCAATTCTACCTAAATTAATTTACTTATTCAGTACCATACCAATCAAACTACCAAAAACTAATTTATTCTGCTAGAAAAAATAATAATAATGTGGAAATATTTTAATATGATTGTACATGTATAGCCTATATCAGATTGCTTGCCATCTTTGGGATGGGAGGACATGAAAGAGGGGGAAAATTTAGAAGTCAAAATCTTATAAAAGTGAATATAAAAACTAAAAATAAATTAAAAAAAAGAAAAGACATTCTTCTATTTAAGAGTCATTCAAATGCATGAATGGTCTTTTAGTTTTTCCTCAGGCTCAACTTTTCCAGTACCTTCAAGCAATTATTACATGTTTCATATTGGATTTGACTGGCAAAGGCTCTCTATCTAATCGTCTTATTTTATGGATTAAGAAAGTGAAGCCCAGAGATACTAAGTGACCATTCCAAGGACACACACGTAATAAGCATAATGTCTGACATTTATATAGTGTTGTAAGTAGGGTTGTACTGGAGTCTGCTCTAACCAGTTCTAAAGAGCTGAATATTAAAATTTTCATTGTGAGCATTTCCACCTCAGAAATCTGCAAAAGCTACAAGTTAGGGCTTGACTTATTGTTTTGTTGATTTTCTAGATGAAAGAAAATGATGGAGAAAATATTAATTATGTAGATTAAACTAAAGTTGTTCCATGAGCACATTTTTATTTTCAGAAAGACAATTGCTAAACATGTAACAGCTAAACATTTAACCCTGACTGCAAGGTTTTACAAAGCATTTTATATATCTTATCTCATTTGATCCTCACAATAACCTTGTGTGGTAAATGTTACCAAGCTAGAATATGCCAGTAGCAGAGTTAGAATATAAATTCAGGACATCTAGCTCCAAATCCCATTGCTTTTTCCATGGCAGGATGCTTTCTTCTTTATTTTTTTTCCAGTTTGTTCTCATGAAAATTCTCCCCAACTACACTAAAAGCACTTTGTGGTAAGGGAGTTTATATTTCCTTTGTGTCCTCCCCTCCTCCACAGAATCCAGCACAATAGTGGGCACACAATAATTCAATAGATATTTGATATATTGATTAGATTCTTAGAAGTTGGTAGAAGGTCCAAAGGACAGGGGATAATGTAAAGAAGGAATCAGGAGTTAGGACATAGGGAGCAAATCTGACCCGAGACTGAGATAAAATGCAGTGTATCTCTCCTCCACCCAATATGTCATACTCTGTCTAAGGCAAAGGATGCCTGGAAATTGAAATGATTTCAGGTCTGGGGGTTTACAGTAGAGCATTAATCTGGGATAAAAGGAAGCATACAGAGACTCCATGCTTGTGGTTTTCCGTAAGCCTAGGTGAGTACAAACTATTCCTGCTTGAGACCACAAAATGATGATTTAAGGCAAAAGACATCATATCCTTAAGACACATTGTCATGTGCAGGAAGGATTATAAAGCAAAGATACTTTCTATCTTTTCCTTAAGTCTTGGAATTTCATCTTACAAGCAAAACAGATTATATACATTCATTTTAAAACATCCCCCACAGCAAATCTTATCCAAGATGTCTCAGAGGAAATGCTGAACCTTTGCATCTACCTAGTATTTTGTTATTTCCCAGATAACCAAACACAAAAATAGGAAATAACTTGTCTTTGATAAATGCTTTGATAATATTGGAATTGTGGAAATGAAGTTAGTAACAAAGGAGCAAAATAAATTATTTCCATGTTACAATCCCATTTTCTTCCTCTTTCAAGACCTTATAACTCAACCAAGTTTTTTTTTTTCCTTCTCCTTTTTCAGAGCTCATACTTGGACTGGTTTTTCTCACTGTCCATTTTGGAACTTACATACATTTACTTCGCTTTGTTGTTGAAGATCCAATGTCACAGCTAATGTCAGAAGAATTAATAATAATTAATAATGTCAATGAGTGAGGTAAATGTAGAACTAGGTCTTTGAGAGGAGAGAGGCAACTTAAAAAGTGAGACCCTAGCTTCCATTGCTAATGCCTTAATTCATTTTGGTTTGCATAACAGAACATACAAAAGGAGTGGGTATCAGAAGTGGGTTAATTAGAGATATTAGAATTAACACTGAATTACAGTATTTATGTCAAACATTTACCCTCTTTCATTATGAGGTTTAAATGGAATTTGTCTTCTTATTTTTATACAATCCTTGCTCATTTAGAGTGTTCTTTACGCTATCTTTAACTGTCTAAAACATAATGGTGTAATTTCTTAAAGTACCCACAAGGGGTCAGTTATTGTCTTTATTTTCTTGGCATATTCAGAAATCTAGTGGAAAAGTTTTATTGGCAGCTAAATGTATTTAACAATTTGTCCACAATGTCAATGATGCAAATGGATGCACTTTCCTCAACTTTAGTATCATTTAGTTTTCCTTCTTTTCCCACTTATATCACATTTTAATTTGTGCTATTCTACTTAACAGAATCATTGGAAAGATAATTTTGTATATTTTCTGCCTTCAGCGGAATTATATTTAATTCATTCAATTAAGAATCTTACTGGAGGCAGCTAGATGGTTTAGTGGAGAGAGCACTGGTCCTGGATTCAGGAAGACCTGAGTTCAAATCCGGCCTCAGACACTTGACACTTACTAGCTGTGTGACCTTGGGTAAGTCGCTTCACCCCATTGCCTCTCAAAGAAAAAAAAAGCAAAAAAAAAATAATCTTACTCTATTATTTTAAAAGACTGCTGATGATATTCCACAATCTTCCTCCTATATTAGTGTCTAATAACTTGGCAAGAAGCACGTATCTGTGTGTACATATGTGTGTGTCTATATGGTTGCATGTGTGTATGCATACTGAGAGAATGGCATTCATATGAAATGAAACTTTACCATAAAATATGTATTTGCAACATATTCTCCATTTAATAAAAATTTATTGATAGTGTCCCTTGATGACGTATAATTTTATCTTTATTACGTGTTGTGGTGATATGACTGTCCAATTAATGGGGAGTGTAGGGAGAGGGCAGAAATACATTGATATTTCAGTGAGTCTGCTGGCATAACAGAAAAACCAGACACAAAGAGGAGATATGTTTGCAAAGGAAGTGTCTTCCTCATGTTTATGATTAGAGTTATAGCTATAATTAGCTATCATAGCTAAGCTGTATGAAGCAATTACCTTTGTTGATATTTGATTCCTTTGATCTGGAAAGAAGTCTGATATTTCTGCAACTGTTGTAGTATAATTGGGAGAGAAGAGAAAAGGGTTTGAAGAAGGCTTGATATGGTGAGACATGAGTCATGGACTTTGCCAATGACTAGGCAAATTTTGGGCTTCAGGCATGGAGAGGAAATACCTGAGATAAACTGATGTTGCACGAACAAGAAAAAAAAACAACCATATCATTGACAGTTCTTCCTTTGGTCACATCTGGATCAGAGGACAGGAAGCACTAACAATAAAAATCTGAAACATTAATGTGCTGTGAAATCTTGTTTATAACTATGGCAAAAAAGCATGTGGCCTGTAAGAACTCCCAACAAAGGAGGTCATTTAACCCAAATTGTATCTGAACTGGACTCAATGACTCAGAACCCTGAAATGCAGAAGTGATCAGAGTATGCAGCTGATAATGTGAAAAAAAGAAAGTATCCAGTAGTTCTTCAGCTTTAGGAAGGGTCAACTTTGTTCTGTTAGTAAGTGGGGAGTTAGGGACAGAATCACAAGAGAATGCAGATTCAGAAGTTGGGGATATAGTGTGGACATAAGCTATTCCATTATTGTATGTGGACGCAGAACTGAGACAGGGAGGTGAGTTGTAGCCTCAGTGGGGGAAATTATTTGAATATTTAATGCCTAATTAGTTAGGGAACATTGGCAAATGGAAATTGTTTTAGGCAGACCAGCAAGAACAGAAGGATAGGTTGAAGAAGAGACAGTTCCAGGGATCACATCATGGAGACCCCTAGAAGAATACTTTCTTGCTAAGAACCTGGGATAAGAGTTAGTGCAGATAGGAAAACTTTTTCCAATTTAGTGGCTATGATTTATAAGGAGATATTTTGAAAATGATTAAGTGAGAAGGACATATGAAGAAATATC
>NW_020954583.1:183591-255136 GCF_900497805.2 Vombatus ursinus
AAAAAAAAAAAAAAAAAAAAAAAAAAAAAAAAAAAAAAAAAAGAAATATCTATTCCTAGGTGGCAGTCCCAGACTTTGATACCTTCATTGAAGGTCAAAGAAGCTGATTCCAGAGCACCAAGATACAGTAGCCTGGACAGTCATATTCATGGTATAAGCTACAACTGAGTTAACATTAAGACCAATATGGGGGGAAGTCAAGATGGCAGAGAAGAGGCAGCAACCCAAATGAACTCTCTCAACATTCTCCTCCAAACAACTTTAAAATAACAGATCAAATCAATTCCTGGAGTGTAATAGCCAAGAAAACATTAGGAAGAGACATTTTTCCAGCACAAGACAAATTAAAAGGTTGAAAGGAGAGGTCTGTGCCACTGGCACAGGTGCTGGTCTCACTATCAGTGTGCCTTGAGGGTGATTGTAACAGCAACAGCAGCAGCAGTTACTGATTTGGGAACTCTCAACCCAGAGACATTCCGGGGTGGAGAGGAAGACAAGTGCTTGTGGCTGCAGATTAACAGGAGACATGGTCACTGTTTAAAGGCCAAGAGGAATGCTAACACTTGTGGCTACAGGGGATTAGAGACCCTGGTTGGGTAAAGACCAGAATACAGATCAAGAGAGCAGTGACCACACCTCTCCCTGGATCATACTACCTCAGAAATATGAAGAACTTACAGACCTCCAGAACTACCTCTGAAAATAGCAGCACAAAAAAGCCCAAGGTTTGGGACAAATCAAGTCCTCCTCAGGTGAGCAGAGCCCAACTTTAACATTTCTAGGTCAAGAAATAGATTGAAAAAAGAAGCAAACAACAACAACCACAAAACAGATCATAAAAAAGCTACTATGGTGACAGGAAAGATCAAGACACAAACTCAGAAGAAGACAGCATGAAAATAGCTACAAGCAAAGCCCAAAGAAAAAATTCAAATTAGACACAGGCTCAACAAGAATTCTTGAAGAGCTAAAGAAGGAGATGAGTGGTAGAGAAGAAGTTGGGAAAAGAAATGAGAGAAATGCAAGAAAATTATGAAAAGAGAAATAATAGCTTGGTAAAAGAGACACAAAAATTCACTGAAGAAAAGAACTCCTTGGGACAGCTAGGTGGCGCAGTGGATAGAGCACCGGCCTTGAAGTCAGGAAGACCTGAGTTCAAATCCAGCCTCCAACCAAACACTTGACACTTACTAGCTGTGTGACCTTGGGCAAGTCACTTAACTCCAGTTGCCTAAAAATTAAAAAAAAATTTAAAAAAAAACTCCTTAAAATTGGAATTGGGCAAGTGGAAGCTAATGACTCCACGAGACATCAAAAAATAATAAAACAAAGTCAAAAGAATGAAAAAAAATAGAGGAAAATGTAAACTATCTCATTGGGGAAAAAACTGACCTGGAAAATAGATCAAAGAGAGATAATTTAAAAAATTATTGGAGTAACTGAAAGTCATGATAAAAAAAAAAGATCCTAGAATCATATTTTAAGAAACTATAAAGAAAAATGCCTCCAATATCTTAGATCCAGAGGGTAAAATAGAAATTGAAAGAATCCACTAGTCACCTCCTGAAAGAGATCCCCAAATGAAAACTCCCAGGAAAATTCCCAGCCAAATTCCAGAGCTCCCAGGTCAAGGAGGAAATACTGCAAGCAACCAGAAAGAAACAATTCATATATCATGGAACTGTAGTCAGGATCACACAAGATCTCGCAGCTTTCACATTAAAAGCAGTGGGCTTGGGATATGATATTCTGGAATGCATAGGAGCTAGGATTACAATCAAGAATAACACAACAAAAAACTGAGAAGGGGGAAGGGAGAGATAGAATGGGAGAAATGTTCTTACACAAAGGAGGCATGATAGGAAGAACTTTTATACTGGAGGGGGAAATGGTGTGATAGTGGGCAATGCTTGAATCTTATTCTCATCACAATTGGTTCAAAGAGGGAAGACTATATACACACTCAGTTGGTTATAGAAATCTATGACACATGGGGTTAGGGAGATGATAAAAAGGAGAGCAGATTAAAGAAGGCAGTGGTCATAACCAAAACAGGTTTTTGAGGAAGGACAGGATAAAAAGAGATAAGGATAAACAGAAGAAAATAGGATGGAGGGAAATACCCAGTAATTATAACTATGAATGTAAATTTGATGAGCTAACACATAGAACAAAAGCAATTAGCAGAGTGGAATTACTAGAATTACCAGAAAGAATTATCATAATCCAACAATATATTGTTTATAAGAGAAACACTTAAAATAGGAAGACACACAGAGTTAAAATAAAGGACTGGAACAGACTCTATTATGTTTCAGCCAAGGTAAAAAAAGGCAGAGGTAGCAATCGTGATCTCAGACAAAGCAAAAGCAAAAATAGACCTAATTAAAAGTGCTAATCTAGGAAATTACATATTACTAAAAGACACCATAGACAATGAAGTAATATTAAAAAAATTACAGCAAATTTTTTTCTGATAACGGCCTCATTTCTCAAATATACAGGGAACTGAGTAAATTTACAAAAATAAAAGCCATTCCCCAGTTGATAAAAGGTCAAAACATATGAACAGGCAGCTTTCAAAAAAAGAAATCGAAACTATATATAGTCACATAAAAATGCTCTAAATCACATTGACTAGAGAGAAATGCAAATTAAAACAACTCTGAACTACCACCTCACGCCTCTCAGAAATGACAAAAGCTGTATGGGATGAGGAAAAATAGGTATATTAATGAACTATTAGTGGAGTAGTAAATTGGTCCAACCATTCTGGAGAACAGTCTGGAACTATGCCCAAATGCCTGTAAAACTGTGCATACCTTTTGATCTGTCAATACTTGGTTGTACCCCAAAGATGTCAAAGGAAAAAGGAAAGGACCACATGTGCAAAAATATTTATAGCAGCTCTTATTGTGATAGCAAATAATTGGAAAATTAGGAGATGCACATCAGTTGGGGAATAGCTGAACAAGTTGTGGCATGTGATTTTGATGGAGTACAGTTATGCTATAAGAAATGATGAGGGGTGGGGTTTCAAAGAAACATGGTAAGATCTATATGCACTGATGCAAAATGAAGTGAGAAGAACTGGGAAATCATTGTGCATAGTAACAGCAATGTTGTAATGATGATTAGCTGTGAAAGACTTGGGTGCTGATCCAAGACATTCCAAAGGAGTCGTGATGATAAAATGCTATCCACCTGCAGAGAGAGAGCTGATGAACTCTGAGTACAAATTGAAGTATAATTTTCTTGCTTTCTTTCTTTGCTTTTTTTTGCTTTGTTTTGTGATATGGCTAATGTGGTAATAAGTTTTGCATGATTTTACACATATAGTTGATATATCATTTGCCTTCTCAGTGGGTGGGGGAGGGGTTGGAGTAAGAGAGGGAGAGAATCTGGAACTCAAAATTTAAAAAGAAAAGAATGTTAAAAATAAATGACAATTTTTAAAAATAATAGGTAGATTTAAGTTGCTCTCTAGAACAACAGATGTAGTAAGTAGTAATTTCATCACCTGAGACAAGTTCCTTATTCATAATGTGAAAATGGAAAATGGAACCATTCAGAAAAAAAAATAGTTGAACAGGTGGAAGTCATTCTGGATGGGTCTGAACAATTCAGGAAATGATCTTTTCTCTTTTAATACTTATTTTTGCTAGCTATTTGCCAAGCTTCTACTCGGTCAGCAACTAGGTATTTCAAAAGCTGCTAAAGGAGAAGGAACTAGATCTGTGATTTAACCCATATAGAGATTTCCTCAGTGAGCAAACTCTCTACCAAACTCCATACTGAGTTGTAGTTCTCTGCCGCTCAGAATTTTGCAGTTCCCTAGAGCAGAGGAGTCAAACACACAAGGCATTGCAGCATTCCTGAGTTTGGCCAGACCAGCTTAAAATTAATTAGGAAATATTTAACAAAATAAATAAAAATGCATAGGACATAGATAATGTCTAAGCCAATATGCTGTGAAAGGAAACTTCTATATGGTTTAGCAGTCTTTGTTTCTATTTGAGTTTGTCACAACTGGCCTAGAGCAATGAATGGTTATGTTGTACAACTTCTTTGTGTCAGAGGCAGGACTTGAAACCAGGTCTTCATAACTTCTAGACTACCTTTCCTATTACTATTCCATTCTGCTTCTGATTTGTTTAAATTTTTGCAACTTCTAAGTCTCAGCACCCCAACCCTGGTCACCCTATTCTAGTTTTGGATTCTGACTAGAGATCTAAAGAGAGAGGGAGTGGAGTGGCAGCTACTCCATTATCTTTTCTGGATAGTGCATTTCACTTCTTAGACACTGTTCTCCACCATTCCTAGATTTCCTTATGGCTTGATCTGGGTGAAGACTCCTTGAACTCCATGGGATCCTGTCCTCTTCTGAACTAACAGGATGTAGAGTTGTGCAGTGCCCTGCTTCTGCTAGTGGCCCTGACCACTCGAGCAGCATTCTGCCTATAGAGTTCTTTCTGCTTTGGAAATTCTCTCTTTCCCTCTGGGTTTCTCATTATTCTCATCCACATCTCACTGACATGCTGAAGATCCTAATCTTTACCTTACTTTCTTACTTGAGCAGACTACATCAATTCACCTAGAAGGCACAGGGAAGGACAAAGAAACAAGATGTTTAAGTTCATGAAGAACAATCACTTACTGCGTTTCTGGGGCCCCTAGATGGCACAGTGGACAGAGTGCTGGGCTTAGAGTCAGTAAGACTCATCTTCCTGAGTTTAAATCTGGCCTCAGATATTTAGTAGCTGTGGGTCAATTAACCCTGTTTGTCTCAGTTTCTTCAAATATAAAACAGCTGGAGAAAGAAATGGCAAACCACTCCAGTGTCTTTGTCAGGAAAACCCCAAATGGGGTCATGAAGAGTCAGACATGACTGAAGTGACCGAACAACAACAGATCCTATCTCTTCAAGGATGAGTAAATAAAATGAAGTTTCATACCGAGGTGCAGAACTTTGGTTTGCTGTGTAGTACCAAGGCAATATAATAAGAGAGGCTTCTTTTTATCCTCAGTTGTATCTTTCTACCACCTTTGGGCTTAATCTTGGGAGACACTTTACTTACCCCTTGTTATAATGATCTTAGGATTCATATACTCAAATAACTATTAACATTTATCCAGGTGAAGCATAAGCGTGACTGTACACATTTTATCTGAATAACACAAAAGTTTAAATAAAGTAGCAAGTAGTACTTTTGGTAAAAGAAACTGAAGCTTCAGATTCATAGGTCCTTGATTATTACTAACAGTAACATATATTTGATAATAATAATACTTCTCTAATAATTTATCAAAAGTATCATCCTTCTAATGCTAATGCTAATCCTTCTGATAAATATCATTCCCCGCCCTGCATTTTCTTATTTACCTGAAACCATTTTAATTTCTCTTAACCCTCAATATACTCCTTCTCTACTGAATGGCATAAGAAAGAGCCTGTTTTGCTCTGAATTATTTTAAAATTCATGAATAGTCCATAGAAAGCTACCATATGGAATGCAAGGAAGCCTCAGCCTAAGTACGTGTTGGAGACAAAGATGTCAGATTTGATGAGTAGGTCATGCTAGAAGGGTAAGAGTATAATAGTGCATTATACAAAGAATAAATACAGTTGGGAATTGATAGATGCTGTCTGGTTGGAAGATGAGAGAGGAAAATGAGTTGATTCTTTCTCCCCCAGAAGTGAGATGAGGTTTTCAAATTCATAAATGACTGCACAAATACTGAAAAGAGTCTGGCATTGCTCTTAATGGGGAAAAAAGAGAAAAGATCAACTTAATTCTGTTTCAGTCAATTGACAAGGTTTCAATGACAGAGGAAAAAAAAGAGGAAATGTTCTTTTCCATCCACTTTGCCAATTAAGGGTATACTTTCCAGGTCTTCCTGGCAGTGACCACAAGAAAAACTTGAAAGAAATGATATTCCAGTAGAGAATCTGCCATATTTTAACCTTGGTAACCTGCTATATTTTTGAAGTCTTTTTTTGGGAAACAACTCTCAAGATGAAAAAGACTATATTTGTCTTTGTAGTTAAAGGAAATAACTTCCTTTCAGAACTAGCAGTTTGATTTCTAATGTTTGATTTTGAGAGAAAATGTCACTTTCTTGCTGGTGACAATACCAACTCTATTAAAATTGTAATAAAAAGATTAAGATTAAATGAAATTTATTGAATCTGATTTTCCTTTTTACTTGAGAGGATAAAAGTGTTAACTGGGACTTTTTGTTACTTAGATGTTATTTTATGTGTTTTTGAAATAGGATAGAGCATTTTCCCTCACTAAAGCCAATCTCTCCCTTTTCCATTTAATTCTATGCATTACTTCCATGAACATTCCATCTCTCAACTCTGTGCATTTTACTGACTGTCTCTTATGTTTGTTCAATTCAAATACCATTTTCTTGAAGAAATATTTCTTCCTATTTCCATATCTAGAAGTGATCTCTCTATCTTGAATGCTTATATGGGATCCAGAGACCTTTTAGCCATTCTGAAAGAAAGCTCAATTCTGAAACATAGAGTTCTAATGGGGCAATCCCTAAGATAGGTGGTGTCTTTGGAAAACCTTTCTCTCACTAAAAAGTTATATTTTGAGACTGCATTGACCAAGAAATCCTCCCCCCTTCCTCTAGCCAACTGGTGTCTGAGTCTGCATTTTTTATTTCAGGCTGTGCTATGTCTGGGTGGGGACCCCCCTCCTCAATCTACTCTTAGCTCTACTGCTCTCTCAGCATCTCACAAAGTATATGGAGGTGGGGTAGGGAAACAAAAGGGGAAAAGGACTGAGGAATATTCTTTTTTAGAGTTTAGCATAAAGGGTGTCTCCTTCTGAAAAAGTGTGTTTCCCTTGGAGACTCATCAAGGGATGATGCCTCCAACAGAAATCCAACCAGTTTATCCTCAATCCATGACAAATAGTCAGGCTATGTCCTTAGTCCTCTTGAGGAGGTGCCAATGGGTATGTCCATACCCTTCATCTGGAAAGACTTTCAAAGTCCTAAATAAAGGTTTATCCCTCAATAGCTTATTAGATTTAACACAGACCTCCCTGGATCAGGCCCCTCCACTTAAATGCCATAATTAAATCCCAAAATCAAACATTAGAAATCAATTAGGGGGCATAAAGCATTAATAAGCTCTGAAAGGGGGAGAGTGAAGCATGGAAAATGAACTGCTCTAGGTTATAGAACCAGGCTAAGACCCCAAACTAACTGTGTTGTTGTCTTCACCTCAGATCACATGAAACACCCAAGCCCCGACTATGCTGTTTTTGGCCCTTTATAAATGGTTCATGACCACTGCATCCAATCCTTTTTCTGAGCTAGTTTTGACATGCTGTCGATCACAACCATCACCCAAATCAAATGTCACACATTCCATTTGTAGCTCTTGATCCTCTGAATCCATTTCATCTGGTTCACATTTTAAATGTTGTGCTTTGCTATTGGAGATCACTAGATGGCACTACATGAATACCCTGACAATAGAAAGATATCCTAAAGAGCCATTGAACATTTCAGGCTGAACACTTCAACGAACTAAATCACCAGAATAATTTGAGAGAAATTTGCAGATCCAGTATGAATGTGGCTAAATGAAAGTCTTGTATCGCACACAGTATCCCCCTGCACTGTATTGTCAGAACTCTTCACTTTATTTCAGGTCTGAAACATAGTTGAGAGTCATTTCCCTTCAAGTAGAGAATTTCTCTGCCTTTAAGTGAAAGTATACGTTTTATTTAATTGTTCAGTCATCTTCTATATAGAATTTGTTTTTAGTGGAAGGAATATGAAATCCCTTCACAATTGAAAAATTAAATTCTTCCCTCTTTTAAGTACCTTCAGAAATTATTATCGAGGTCTGGTACAGCCCATTAGATTTGTAGAATTTTTTCCCCTCCATTTTTGTTTATATTTATTTGTAGAATTTTTTCCCCTCCATTTTTGTTTATATTTATATACTTCTGAGGCTCTAACAACCTCATTTTACTGATAAAGGAATTAATTTAACTTCTATACAGTTGGGCAATGTTTATTTCTAACTTTCTGGGGCAACAATTGTAGATCCTTATGTACATACTTCTTTGCTTAGAGTTGAAATATTGTTGGGAGGATTCTATTTGTTAGTAAATAAGTCAACAGAAACCAAATTAGTCAAATTTCATTGTTTACTGTAGAGTTAAACTTTATCCTGCTTTCTGTTCATATTATATGAGTAGAGGGATAAGCAATGTAAAAGGGATAAACATTCATCACCAGGTGCATTATTGTTCTCTATTACTACATTTTCTGTATTTTATGCTTAGGTTTTATAAAGGATTCAGGAAATAAAATCTTAAAGCATTTCACTGGGGAGATAATTCCACTATCTGAGAAATCAGTCTAGAAGTATTTCAGCTAATCCATTTCAGTTTTCTTTTTAATTAAAAAAAAACAATAAAAAAAAAAACCTCTTCAAATGTCTAGCTGAAACTCCATTATGTCATCCCACTGTAATTCATTTTGCTGCTTATCATACAAATTCTGGAACAAAATGCCACCTCAAATCTTACTCATTGTTTGTTTCCTTATTTACTGCTTGTTTCCTCAGCCTTCTTGGATTAGAGAAGACAAGTATTTCCTTGAATTCCTTTCAATTTTTCTAATTATTTCTAGAATCGACATGCTTAGCACTAGGCATAAGATGTATGGTGGTCTTCTTAATGCTTCAGAGAAAAGGTCTCTATGTATTTGTTTCCTCCTAATTTTCTTTTTTTTTCATGTCAACATTTTATTTTAAATTGGCAGAAAGTAGAAAAAGAAGCCATGCTTGGAAAAAAAAATTGTCAGAGAGTGTTGCACAGAATAAAAACACATTTATGTGGCAATGTAAAATTTAAGAGTACTGTCTATTCCTCTTTTCTAGTCTTTCCTATTACCTAAAAGATATCATTGGGTTAGAACATTTTCCCAATAACAATATCCTAAATTACCCCTTAATTTCTTTCTCTTTTTCTTTTTCTATGCATGATACATTTTTAAAAATTAATTTATTTATTTTTAGTTTTCAACATTCACTTCCACAAGATTTTGAGTACCAAATTTTCTCTCCATCTCTCCCCTCCCTCCACGCCAAGATAGCGTGCATTCTGAATACCCTTTCCCCCAATATGACCTCCCTTCTATCAACCCGCTCCTCCCTTCTCTTATCTCCTTCACTTTCTATTTTCCTGTAGGGCATGATAGAATTCTATATCCCATTGCCTGTATATGTTATTTCCCAGTTGCATGTAAAAACAATTTTTAACATTCGTTTTTAAAACTTTGAGTTCCAAATTTTCTCCCTTCCTCTCTCCTCACCCACCCTCATTGACAAGGCAAGCAATTTGATATAGATTATAACATATGTAGTCATGCAAAACACTTCCATAATAGTCATGCTGCGAAAGACTAACTGTATTTCCCTCCATCTTATTCTGCTGTCCTGTTTATTCTATTGTCTCCTTTGACCCTGTCCTTCCTCAAAAGTGTTTTCTTCTAATTAACCCCCTACCCCAATCTGGCCTCCCTTCTATGGTCCACCCTCTCTTATCCCTTTTCCCTCTATTTTCTGGTAGAGTAAGATAGAGTGTGTATGTTATTCCCTCCTTAAGCCAAATCCTATGAGAGTTAAATTCATTCATTCCCTCTCACCTCTCTCCTCTTTCCTCCACTGTAAAAGCTTTTTCTTGCCTCTTTGATGTGAGATAATTTACCCCATTCTTCCTCTCCTTTTTATTCCTTCCAGTACAATTCTCTCTCACCCCTTAATTTTATTTTTTTCATATCATCTCTTCCTATTCAACTCACCCTGTGCCCTCTGTCTATATTCTCTCCAAGTACCCTAATACTGAGAAGGTCTCATGAGTTACAAATATCAGCTTTCCATGTAAGAATGGAAACAGTTCAACTTTAATAAGTTGCTTAAGATTTCTTTCTCCTGTTTACCTTTTCATGCTTCTCTTGAGTCTTCTATTTGAAAGTCAAATTTTCTATAGAGCTCTGGTCTTTTCATCAAGAATACTTGAAAGTCCTCTATTTTGTTGAATATTCATTTTTTTCCCTGAAAGATTATGCTCAGTTTTGCTGCGTAGGTGATTCTTGGTTTTAATCCTAGCTCCTTTGACCTCCCCAATATCATATTCCAAGCCTGCAGATCCCTTAATGTAAAAACTGTTAAATCTTGTGTTATCCTGATTATATTTCCACAATACTTGAATTGTTTCTGGCTGCTTATAATATTTTCTCCTTAACCTGGGAACTCTGGAATTTGGCTATCATATTCCTAGGAGTTTTCCTTTGGGTATCTCTTCAGGAGGTGATCAGTGGATTCTTTCAATTTCTATTTTACCTTCTGGTTCTAAAATATCAGGGTAGTTTTCCTTGATAATTTCTTGAAAGATGATGTCTAGACTCTTTTTTTGATCATGGCTTTCAGATAGTCCAATAATTTTAAAATTATCTCTCCTGCATCTATTTTCCAGGTCAGTTGTTTTTCCAATGAGATATTTCACATTGTCTTCTATTTTTTTCATTCTCTTGGTTTTATTTTCTAGTTTCTTGATTTCTCATAGAGTCATTAGCTCCCATTTGCTCCATTCTAATTTTTAAAGAATTATTTTCTTCAGTGAGCTTTTGGACCTCCTTTTCCATTTGGCCAATTCTGCTTTTGAAGGCATTCTTCTCCTCACTGGCTTTTTGGACTTCTTTTGCCATTTGGGTTAGTCTATTTTTTAAGGTGTTATTTTCTTCAGTATTTTTGGGGGTCTCCTTTAGCAAGCTGTTGGCTCATTTTTCATGATTTTCTTGCATTACTCTCATTTCTCTTCCCAATTTTTCCCCTTCTTCTTTTACTTGCTTTTCAAAATCCTTATTGAGCTCTTCCATGGCCTGAGACCAATTCATATTTTTCTTGGAGGCTTTGGATGTAGGAGCTTTGACTTTGTTGTCTTCTGGTTGTATGTTTTGATCTTCTTTGTCACCAAAGTAAGATTCTGTAGTCTGAATTTTTTTCTGCTGTTTGCTCATGTTCCCAGCCAATTACTAGACTTTTTAACTCTTTGTTAAGGTAGGGCTCTGCTTTCAGTGTGGAGGGTGTACTGTCTCAAGCTTTGGGGGTTTGTGCAGCTGTTTTTAGAGGTACTTATAGGGACCTGTAAATTTTCAGTTCTTCCAAGATGATATAATCAAACGTGAAGTGTTTTACTCCTTTCCTTGCCTGTCTTCTGGTCTGTGAGTGACCACAAGAACTCTTATCTGTCTTGGAACTGTGATGAGGATTTCCTCTCCACAGCCACTACAAGCTCCACTGTGCCTGCACTCCTCCTTGCCCCAGGACCACCACCCAGAACTGTGACCCAGATCCAAGCACAGGCAAAGCAAGAGAATCCTGCATCAGCACCAGCAAAGAGATTCCTGCAATATCCCTCTGATCAGCTACTCTATCCCCCCACCATTTGGCATGGCCTACACTGAACTGTGCTCCTCTCCCAGCCTGATGCAACAGACCTTTCCCATCTACTTTCCAGGTTGTTGTGGCCTGGAAATTTGTTTCACTCTGTCTTTTTGTAGGTTCTGCTGCTCTAGAATTTGTTTAGAGTCATTTTTTTTACAGGTATTTGGAGGGGTTTGGGGGAGAGCTCAAGGAAGTCACTGCTTTTTTTTTTTTTTTTTTGGTGAGGCGATTGGGGTTAAGTGACTTCCCCAGAGTCACACAACTAGGAAATATTATGTGTCTGAGGCAGGATTTGAACTCAGGTCCTCTTGACTCCAGGGTCATTGCTCTATCCACTACAAAACCTAGCTGCCCCAAGTCACTACTTTTACTCTGCCATCTTGGCTCCACCCCTTACTCCTAATTTTCAAAGATGTAAACCTCATGTGTAGCAATTAGAATAGGGCAACTGACAGCAGTTGTCCATTAAGGAAAAAAAAGTCTTAACTTGTTCAGAATTCTAATTTGGACAATGTTTTGCTCTTTGCATTATAGCATTATCTCTTAAGTATATTGCTTTTTTCACTTGCGTTTGGAGGAAATTGAAGGTAAAGAAAAGAAACATAGGTAATAAATCCAGTTAATTCTTCCACTTGTTCTTTTTTTTTTAAACCAGATTTTGTCCCAACAAAGGCTTCTCAGGGCTATCATTACTTACTTATATCATTTGTACTGCACAATTCTACTTCCCTAATTCTACTTTGGATCTGGGTCAGTGAAAGTTGGCAAAAAGGGACTGAAGAAGAAAAATAAATACAAAAAACAAACAAGAACATAAACAGTTGACAATTTTTAAAAAATCAACTTGAAATTGCCTAGGATTGGGCTAAGTAAAAACACATGCAAATTATATTCAAATAAGCACGTGGCCACTGATAAATTATTCCTAGAAGTCATTACTAACTCTCCCCAAGCTCTTCTTTACTGGAGAATGAACATCATGTAATTTCTTGAACCTACACTTGAAAGATTACTTCTATTAAACAATAAGATATATTTCTGTGGCTTTCAAAATGGAGCCAAAATAAGCACAAGTGAACTGTTGTTTTAGCTTGTCATTCTCATCTGCTTAGGACTATTAATTGCACTACTGTAATATGGTTCAAGTCATTTTTCAGTTCTAATTCTGAAATGATCCACATTACCATGATGAATATGTATTTTCATGGAACTGGCTCCATTTCCTGATCTTTTAGGACTGGATGATTGTGTTTCCTTTCTGGATGAATTAGAGTAGTATATTTGAAATTGTATTTCATTAGTTTTATTGCTGCTTGTTAAAGTTTTATTTCCCTCCCTGTTTTATGTTTCAGGTTGGCAACACTTGCCAAGACAGTTAAATAAGCTGACTTGATATATATGAATCATAACTTTGTGACCTAAGAATGTATAGGTTATATACATACCCATGTGTCTTGAAAGTGACATTTTATACTCAAATAGATCTGTGATCTCATCAATTTGGGAGTTTCTCCAATTACAGAGATTTCTACCCATTCATGCCCTTTCTCTTTTTTGCAATTTTTCTTCTCCCACAAGTTTTCCATGAGGGTATACCCAACACTTTGGAAGTCTTCCTCACTTTCTCTTGACATCTCAATGGTACCAGTGTGGTGTTCTGGATATGCATCTGATATTACTCACCCTCATCACATCTTCTCTTTCTATTTCTCAGTCATTCTTGATAGCATTTACTTTTGGAGGCAGCTAGATGGTACAGTGGATAGACCAAGGGACCTGGAGTCAGGAAGACCTGAGTTCAAATGTGCCCTCAGATACTTTCTAGCTTTCTGACTCTGGACAAGTCATGTAACTCCTATTTGCCTCAGTTTCCTCATCTATAAAATGAGAATAATAACAATAATATCTATCTCCTCAAGTTGTGAGAATCAAATGAGATAGTTGTAAAGCACTTAGTACAATGCCTAGCAGATTACAGTAGATGCTTAATAAATGCTTGTTTCCTTTCTTCTTTTCTTTCTCAGAGTTCTATATTGGTTATATGCTTCAGCTTGCCCTTACTTACCATGGGCCTTGCCATTATACTTTATGATATTAATTTTTGATTCTTTGGAGACTCTTCTATCCCATGTGTCAAAGAAAAAATAATATACTTGTATTTTAAGCACAAGTTTGCCTGAAATAATTTAACTTATTATTCTATATCCAAACCATTTTGAGTTTTGGCTTAGCTCTTTCATGTCCTCTGACATCTTTCTACCCTAAGACAATTTTAGGTAACATTCATACAATTTTGAACTAGGAAGAAATCGTACGTTAAAATGTAGCTTTGCTTTAACATTCGAGAACAGTAGTAACTACTCAATACCTTCCTGAAAGGAAATTTCTTGTCATTCATATTGCTATCCTTTCTAATTATGCAAAGAAGAGAAGAAGCCATTTCCCTTGAGTATCCCATGGTCCAATAGCTTCAGGGGATAAAGAATGGCATAAGAGATAAGTTTATCTCTCTTGATCCATTTTGGGAGACCTTAGCCTTTGTTCTCTAATTCTTACACATTTACAAATAGGGAAGAGCTTAGAAAGGGTTTTTATACTTGAGAAAATAATATTTCTTAATATTTGCAGTTGAACTAAAAAGGAAGTTTTTAACAAGTTTCCACACATTTCTGGTGTTCAAACAGCAACTCTGGTAGAATGTTCGTATGAAAAAGATGCATTTTTGTTTTAAGGAAAAACCTGGGATCATTAAAGGAGTTTTGCAATTTCCCAGAAATACATCCAGTCCATTTTCATCTTCCTATTCTACTTTGGCTCTAATTTATCATCCATCTCTACTATATATCTCAGATACGCATACTGATGGATGGGCACTATAGGCTATACATTCAAATGCATGTTATAATCTGGGCTGCAGTCATTCTTCAAACATGTTTCCTTTGTGCATGATCTTTTGGGTAATCATTAATCTTTTTCAGAGACTGTAATGTTCTGGTTATGATTTAAGCAACCCAATGTTATATACAGACAGGGGTACCTGGAGTACTTCACCATCCACAGAGAATTCCTCTTCAACTTTGGTTCTTTGCTGAATTTCTTCCATCACAGTGGAGCAAGTATGCGTTTATATTTTATACCTCATTTGATGTTTGTTATCAGAAGGTCATTGAAATAGCTCATTTCTGTTGGGTTGATATAATGTTCAAGAAATAGTAAATTATTTTAATTGATGGATAGGAAATAAATTGTTGAAAGAGAGACTCTACTAAATCAAATGCTTTTTTCATAATCTACAAACAACTATAATGGGATCTAATATTTGTACATCTCTGAAACAATGGTGAAATGATAAAGATGTGGTCCATTGTTGAATATTGCTGGTTCATTACGAATGCCCTCTACAGCAAATAAAAATGACATTGAAGTATAATCTTCTCCAGGGCAAGATATTGTTTTATTAACAGTAATACATATATACTGTTAGTAAAATGGATTATGCTGGCACCTCAGCGAAAGTCAAGGACCTGAGCATGATCATAGTTAGGTTTGCAATAACCAATACATTGGGTCAATGGCCTCATTAGTGTTGACAGGACCTTTTGAACCTAGGTGTGTTTTCCTTTTGATCATCAGCTTGTCAGCACATCATTTGGACCACCCCTGGCAAAGGTAAGACAATCCCAAATGGTAAGTGGGTTGCCTTCAGGTGTGGATGATTAATGCCCCTCTCAGGCAATTTAGGAATGTAAATTGGTTGATGGGAGTCAACTGCCTCTAATTATCTTGGCTAGAAAACAAAACCAATCAGATCACCTCTAACTTTTATAAGGAAAAGCAAGGACAGGAGAGTCTTTGTCTGGTTAGGGCCTATTCCAAGCTGGTTCTCTGCTTATTGAGTAAACATAAAGGGGAGAGGAGGTATCCCACTTTAAAATGGTTAAGGAGCAATCATCAAAATTACTTGGTACTGGCTAAGAAAGAGAATGGTGGATCAGTGAAATAGGTTAGGTATGCAAGACACAATAGTCAATGACTATAGTAACCTGCTATTTGATAAACCCAAAGACCCCAGCTTCTGGGATAAGAACTCAGTATTTGACAAAAACTGCTAGAAAAACTGGAAAAGAGTATGGCAGAAAATAGGCATAGACCAAAATCTCACATCATATATCAAAATAAAGTCAAAATGAGTTCATGGTTTAGATATAAAGGCTGATAGTATAAGCAAACTGGGAGAGCAAGGAATAGTTTACCTATCAGATTTATGGAGAACAGAAGAATTCATGACCAAATAGGAGATAGAGAACATTATAAAATGCAAAATGGATAATTTTGATTACATTAAATTGAAAAGTTTTTGCACAAACAAAGCCAATGCAACCAAGATTAGAAGGAAAGTAGAAAATTGGGGAAGAATTTTTATAACCAGTGTCTCTGATAAGGTTCTCATTTCTAAAATATATAGAGAATTAAGTCAAATTTATAAGAATACAAGTCATTCCCCAATTGATAAATGGTCAAAGGAAATGAACAGGCAATTCTCAGATAAAGAACTTACAGCTATTGATAGTCATGAAAAAAATGCTCTAAATCACTATTGATTAGAGAAATGCAAATCAAAACTACTCTGAGGTACCACATCACACCTCTCAGATTGGCCAACATGACAAAACAGGAAAATGATAAATGTTGGAGAAGATGTGAGAAAATTGGAACACTAATGCATTGTTGATGGAGTTGTGAAATGATCCAACCATTTTGGAGAGCACTTTGGAACTATGCCCAAAGGGCTATAAAATGTGCATACACTTTGACCGAGCAATAGCACTTCTAGGGCTGTATCCCAAAGAGATCATACAAATGGGAAAAGGACCCACATGTACAAAAATATTTATAGCAGCTCTTTTTGTAGTGGCAAAGAATTGGAAATATACTATTCTAATTCATCCACTCTCCTGATTGGTGAATTTCAGAAGAGAACTAAACTCATTTGCAATTCTGCTTTTCTAGACTTCTTTTCCTTCTCCTCACTAAGCTATATTTCCTTTCTTCCCTACCCCTCTTTTTCAGCTCACTCTTATGTGTAGCCTTCCCCAATATAAATTATGTTGATTTTACTGTTGAGGGAATCAGATTTTTTCCCTCAAATATTAATTTACCTCTACTCCCCAAACTTCTTATTTTTTCTATAATACTATTTTCTCCTTAGATTCTTTAGTCCATTAATGTTCTCCTTGTCTCCTCACCTTTGCCCAATGTGAGATTTAAAAAGATCATCAGACAACAAACATAAAAAACACTCCTACCCCACATTCATGCTTTGTTGATTCCTAGTCACCTAAAAGCCAGCATTTCCTTTTTTTTTTTGTCTTTCCTTATTAGCTAAAATAATTCGACTTCTTTTAGTTTGGTGAATTTGCATGTTGATTATTCAGCTCACCTCTAGGTTCAAAGTCTTCTCTTTCATTGTCCATTCAAATATTTTATTATATATTTGTGCTCAGTTTTGCAGAACATGCTATTTTTTTGGAACTAAATAATATTTTTTTTTTCTCCTTTGGAATAATATTTGAATTTTTCCTTTGATTTTTTTGTAACCATATAGTAATTATGTGTTATTTTCCCTGTAATCTGATAAATTCTTTGCTGCCTAAAAAAGTTTGTTCTTTAATTTGTAGTTCTGAAATTTGGCTTTAATGTTTCTTCATGACTTGTATTTGAGATTTTGTTCTGTTGATATTTATTCTGTAGATTCTTTTGATTTGAAATTTGCCATATGCTCCTGATATTCCCTGGCATTGTTTTCTCTTTGATTTCATAACATTCAAGTTTTCTTCTTTATGGTGTTTTCCTAAAACATATATAATCTTCAGATCATCTCAACATCCTGTCATCAAGTTCAGAATTCTTGTTTTGTAGAGGTCTCATGTGTTCTTCCAATATGTTTGATTTTTGCCTTTGATTTATTATTTTCCTTCTGCCTCTGATTTTTTTTTTTTGGCATTCCAGTTCTGTCATTCTCTCTTTTAGAGAATTAATTGTTACACAAAGTGTATTTTTTCTTGTTATTCTGAATTTTATTAGTTTCTGGCTAGACTTGTTGACTTCTTCCTCAAAAAACTCAAATTTCTGTCCTTTGATTTTCCACTTAATTCTTTGATTGTTGTAGTCTTCAGTGGTCCTTAGATTTACTCCATTGTCATTTCAGGAGGTCTCATTTCTTGTTGTGATAGCTTGACGTTTTTTCAAAGGATTCAAACTCAGTTTCCCTTGTTGAAAAGTACTTGTCCACTGAGATTGAGATTTTTCTTTTTTTTGAATTATACGAATTATTTCTCTTCCTCAATCAGCTTTTGTTTGCAGCAGTCAACTGTTCTGCTGATTTTTTTTTTCCTATGGTGTCCCTGCTGAAAACATATTCATCACCAATCCTTTCTTTTCAGATGCCCAGCTTGGTGATGTCCCTGTAGCTCTCACTTCCTGTTCTCTGTACTCTTAGATAGTCAATCAACAAATGTTATTAAATGTTTACTAGTTTCCAGGTACTGTATTAAGCACTGGGGATACAAAGAGAATCAATAATAAAGCTAGTCCCTGTCCTTGAGGAGCTTATATTTTAAGGAGGGAAGATAACACATAAAAGGAAGCTAAAAAGTATAGAGGAGGTTGGGAAGGGTGAATTGTAGAGAAAGAAGTCCAGAGAGTCAAGAGCATTTTTTTCACTCAGAGAGGACTGACAAAGTCAGATTGAAGGGCTGTGAAACAGATATTAGTATATTTCAACTTAGCTCTGCAACAAACAAACGAGTCCCTCTAAATTCATTGTCATCTGGTAAGCCAAAATAGGGATTGGTGATTGTGGTCAGCTTCTCTAAGAAGCACTGCTATAACTGGAACCAAATGAGGACCAAGCATCTCTGGAATTCTTCAAATGGTTACCTGTAAACTTGGACATGAACATCTTGAGACTGATGTTTGGCATTTATGATCAGTTAAAGAAATACAAAGTGGAAGAATTGAAGAGAGGTCCTGGTTCAGCCTTATCTAACTGACACTGCCACCCAAGGCCTCAACTCTCACTCTATCATGCTTCTGTTTGGGGTCCCAGTTCCTTTTTCCAGGCTTGAAGCATACTCATATTTGCAGTTGACAGAAAGAGAAGGACAAGGGGCAGATAGGTTGCGCAGTGGATAGAGCACTCTGGCCCTGAAGTCAGGAGTACTTGAATTCAAATCTGGCCTCAGACCAAACACTTGACAATTACTAGCTGTGTGACTCTGGGCAAGTCACTTAACCCCATTGCCTAGCCACAAAAAAAAAAAAAAACAAACCAAAAAGGAAAATGTAGTTTCCCCGCTTATCTTTTTTAATTAGCTCTGTTTTTTTTTTCTTTTTTTTTTTGGTAGGCAATGGAGTTAAATGACTCGCCTAATGTCACGCAGCTAGTAAGTGTTATGTGTCTGAGGCTGGATTTGAACTCAGGTACTCCTGACTCCAGGGCCAGTGCTCTATCCACTGCACCACCTAGCTGCCCCCTATTTTTTTTTCTTTGTCTGAGATTATGATTGCTACCTCTGCCTCTTTTACTTTAGCTAAAGTATAATTGAGTTTGTTCCAGTCATTTATTTTAACTCTGTGTGTGTGTCTTGCTGTTTCAAGGGTGTCTTTTCCAAACAACACATGGCTGGATTCTGGTTTCTAATCCATTCTGCTCTCTGTTTCCCTTTTATAGATGAACTCATCCCATTCACAGTCACTGATGATTAAGGTGTATTTCCCTCTATCCTATTTTCTTCTGTTTATCCTTCTCTCTCTTTATCATGTCCATCCTCAAAAGTTTGTTTTGTTTCTGCCCTCCCTTAATCTGCCCTCCCTTTTATCATCCCACCCCCACACCCCCAGCATATCTCTTATCCCTTTCTCTTCCTATTTCCCTACTGGGTAAGTAGATTTCTATACCCAATGGAGAATACACACACACACACACAGAGGAAAGTATATGTGTATATATATATGTGTGTGTGTGTGTGTGTGTGTGTGTGTGTATATACACACATATATACATATACACATGTATATATACATATACATATATGGAGAATATATATGTGTGTGTGTGTGTGTGTGTATGTGTGTGTGTGTGTATACATACACTCACACATATGGATATAACCACTGGAGAATATCTGTGTATGTGTGTGTATTTGTATATACGCACATATACACATGCACATGCACACAGAGTCTTCCCTCCTCTTTGAACCAATTCTGATAAGAATAAGATTCAAGCATTACCCCAAATCCATCTGTTCCTCTCCCCACTATAACAGCTATTCCTTGTGCACTTTTATGAGAAAAATTTTCACTATCCTGCCTCTCCTTTTCCCCTTTTTCCTGTGTATCCTTCTTACCTTTTCACTTTTTTTAAGATCACCCCAACATAATTGACTCACACCCATGCACTCTGTGTATGTAGATTCTTTCTAACTTCCCTACTAATGAGAAAGTTCTTAGAAGTTATATGTATCATCTTTCCATATAAGAATGCAAACAGTTTAACTTTATTGATTCAGTTATGAATACTCTTTCATGTTTACCTTTTGCTGTTGAGTCCTATGTTTGAAAGTTAAATTTTCTATTCAACTCTGGTCTTTGCATCAGGAAAAAAGTCTATTTCATTAGATATCAACTTTTCCCCTGAAGAGTTATACTCAGTTTTGCTGGGTAAATTATTCTTGGTTGTAATCTTAGGTCCTTTGCCTTCCAGAATGTCATATTCCAAGCTCTCCATGTCTTTAATGTGGAAGCTGCTAAATCTTGTGTGATCCTGACTGTGTTTGGGTGCTTGCAATATTTTCTCCTTGTCCTGGGAGCTCTGGAATTTGGCTATGATATTCTTGGGAGTTTTCTCTTTGGGATCTAGGTGAATTCTTTCAATTTCTATTTTACCCTCTGGATCTAAGATATTGGAGCAGTTTTCCTTTATAATTTCTTGAAATAGTATATCTGGGCTCTTTTTTTTAATCATAGTTTTTAGGTGGTCTAACAATTCTTAAATTATTTCTCCTCAATTTGTTTTCCAGGTCAGTTATTTTTCCAGTGACATATTTCATCTTTTCTTCTATTTTTCCATTCTTTTGACTTTGTTTTATTATTTCTTGATGTCTCATAGAGTCATTAATTCCTACTTGCACAATTATAATTTTTAAGGAATTATTTTCTTCAGTGTGTTTTTGTATCACTCCCCCCCACTCCCCAATTTGGCCTATTTTGCTTTTCAGTGAGGTGTTTTCTTCAGTGAATTTTTGTGCCTCTTTTATCACTAGGCCACTTATCCTATTTTTTTTAAGGTATAATTTTCTTCAGTGTTTTTTGTGCCTCTTTTACCAACCTGTTTGTTTTCTTTTCATAGTTTTCTTGCATTACTCTCATTTTCCCCAATTTTTCCTCTACCACTCTTCCAGGAATTCTTGCTGGCCTTGGGTCCAATTAGCATTTTTCTTTCTTTTCTTTGGCTCCTCTAATCCACAATCTTGGATATGCCCCCTCTAGTCCTAATCTCATAAAATTAATCCAAACTGCAAGATTAATCTCCATCTCTAAGAACATAGGTAATAATCCTACTGTATTGTCTCATCATCATGCGTAATTCTATTGCCCCTAACTAAACTCATCATCTTTACTACTAAATTGATCTCTCTCCTTGATTTTCCTATTTTTGTCAAACTGTGATTCTCTGAGTCACTCAGATCTATAATCTTGGGTTTATCTCTGACTCATTTCTCTATTTTGTACCACATATCTAGTCACAGATTAAGTAGCTAGAACTGGAAGCATCCTTAACTATCATCTTGTGTAACACCTCATTTTATAGATTAGGCCAGGGAAGAAGGGGAGTGATTTGCCCAAATTGCCCTAGGTGCTCTGTCATTACAGAGTTAAGATTCAAACCCAGGTCTCTTGATTCCTAGGACATGGTTATTTCTTTTTGTAATCACTCACTAAGTCCATATGTTCTTTAAAATTATTTCTTGTACCATGCTTATTTCCAGCTTTGCAAGTTTGTTCATGTTATTACTTTATCTCTCTGCTTTCTGCCTTTTCAGATTCTATCCACCTTTTAAGTTTCACCTCAAGCCCATAGATCCTTTCTCATCTGCCCCAGTTACTGTCAACACCTCATTTTTCTAATTTCTGTAATACTGTATTGTCCATATGAACTTATTATGTCACTTAATCATATTATTATCTACTTGTTCTATGTGAGTATATAGCCTGTATCTCTTTAAGAAACAAAGACTATGTCTTATGTTTTGGCATCCACCCATTGAGACTGGAAGTGCTGAGCATAAAGTATGCTAATAAAAGTACTTGCTGAATTGCAAATACTACTTTGGTATTGTACTATATTATCATCAAGGAGAGGTGGGGTGATAACTGAGAATCAGGTAGGTGGAGGAAGACATGGCTTGACAAAACTGGCTTGGAAGTTTGTAATTAAAACAAACTAGAGTAGGAAATCATAGCTTTCTTTAGAAAGCTTCCTATTTAAAACTGCTAAAATAATATTAGACATTTTTAAAATAGAAAGCTTTATTTGCCCAATAAATACAATTTCACCAATGTCTTTCATTTATTTTATCTTCAAAATTAATTTTGCAAGCTATTTTTAAATTATATTTTAAATTATACCATTAGAAGATATAGATTATCTGGGCCAACCTCACTATTTTATATACAATTATCAAGTGTTGCTGTCCAGCAAAGCTTGCAGGTTTAAATTGGAAAACAAAAATGAAAGGGGAGAAATACTTGCTCTTTCTCTAGAAGAGGAATTCCTTTGAAATTTTGGGTCTTGGTTACTCTTCCCAGTCAATTCCTTTCTCCTCACATGAAGTGGAACTACTCTTTAGTCACTAGCCTCTGAATGTTCTTAAGGAGACACAATGGAGGAAGACAATGTGGGTCTCATTTATATATCACTCTCACCAGATCACTGTGGCTACTTGGCTTCTGGTTTTAGAATGAACGGCAGAAGAAAAAATTTCAAATGCACTTTAAATTTTGATTCAAGGAAATTTGTGAAAAGTTATTAATATTAAAAATCATAAAAGTATTTATCATAGCTCAGAATCTCTAAGTTAGAATTAAAAACTGTAAACAAAGAGATCAGACCTCTGTTTTCATCTTTTCTGTATCAAGTTTTGGTTTGCTCCATTTCAGTTTTCTTGTTCACAAATGAATAACAGATATACACACTATAAAAGTTATGTCTGGTCATAATTTTATATCATGCAAGAAGCCACTTCTAAACCACTATTAAAGACCAGAAATTAGAAACAACTTGAAGAATAGAAAAGGTTCATAGTAAATATCCATAGTCTGCACGTTGTGAGGAGGAGGAATTAAATGCTTGACCAATCTATTCCTGCTACATCCTCTTCTTAGGAAGGAGAAAGAGAAAAAGAGAGACGGACAGAGAGAGAGAGAGAGACAGACAGATGGACAGAGAGACAGAGACAGACAGAGAGACAGGGACAGACAGAGAGAGATATCAAGTCACTTCATTGTTTCACTCTGAATCCTTGCTCAAAGTTCTTGTTGAAACATGTCTGGCTATTCTAAACTCCTAGATTGACCTTTGTTGTCATGAAGTCATTGCATGTACCCTTTTGAATCTGTCATGCCAGTGTCTTCTGTCATGCCAATGTCTTTTCACAAAACTCTGTGTTCATGTACACTTTCCCATGAGACTTATTGTCTTGCCCAGAATGAGAAGAAAACTAGGACTACAATTTTCAGAATTCACGTAAGCAGGAGCCTAACCTGTTCCCTAAAGACTTAGTTGCTCTTTTGTTCATGTAGCAAACTAAAGAATTCTGACCCAACTTATAGGCTTCATCCTCAGGTACATTTCTGCTTGGCTAGGGAGATATGAGTATTTCTCCCTGTTAGAGAAGTAATAAGGGTAGCACACATTTAAGCAAAAAACCCCAAAGTATTTGAGTGACTTCAAGTTAGTTAAGTGGCAGAACTTGAATTTGAATGAGGTCATATCTCCAAATCCAAGAATCTTTCTACTATTTCACATCCATACTTAGATGAATCTGTAATCTCGTGAATGAGGATACTCCCTACAGTGACACATATCATAATTTCATATTTTGTCATTCTGTCTGATTCGTGTTACTCCTCTTATCCTAAGTCCTCTACAGGGACTCCTGTCATCATACTGAAGGCTTTCCTTTCAATCTTTAAATTCTTCCTTCATATTAGTTGAGGACATATTTTATCACTCTTACTATATGATCAAGTCACCTTTTGGTCATATCTCTCTGCAGATTTCCTTTTTGTCACTTTTTTTGGGAATATCTTCTTCCCCCAGTACCCTTCTTCCAAAGTTCAATTTCTTTTTCAGAAGGACATTACTGATAATGAGATTACATGGAGTCTCCTTATCATCTCTCAAACCAGAACCCAAGTTCTGAAGTAATTTAATCGAAGATACCAAGCTCCATTGTGTTCTACTCAGGCTTGAGTGGAGACGAGATGAGTGGTCTGGTATGGTTGGGGGGTGGTCTGATAGAAGGGGTATTTTCTCTATCCTGAGATGAGGTGATAATGGAGTGACCTCAGTCTCTTGTTGAAAAGATATATAAACTTTGTACCCCAACCGCAAAATGATCTTAATTCCAACAATGCAGCCCCCCATGCATGCCTGCCTGCCTGAAGAGAAATAAATGTGTAGATGGACGCAACCTAATCATGATTTAACTTGACAATGTGGATAGAATATCAGATTCAGAAGAATATTCCTTTAAACTTGATGGCAATTCAAATAAAGGCTCAAAGCCTCTTTGAAGATTTAAAGGTAAAGTATACTGAAGGAACACAGGCATTTACATCAAGCAGAGGTGGGTTTGCAAGATTTAAAAATCATGCAGGATTTCATAATATGCAAATGTTGGTAGAGGCTGCTAGTGCAGATATTGAAGGAGCAAAGAAGTTTCCAGAGTTCCTGCAAAAAAATATTAGATGAAGGTCACTATTTGCTGAGGCAAATCTTTAATGTTGATGAAACTGGCCTATTTAGTAGATCAAACTCTCCAAGGTTGACAATAGACTTACCTAACTTGAGGAAGTCATTTACATATGTATGCAAACACAGAAATAGACAGCTCTTGCTTTACATAAGTGGACTTTACATAAGTTATGGTATGGGCCATGATGTACTCGTTGCTAGAGGTACAAAGACAAATATGAAATAATCCCTGTTTTCAAGGAGCTCACATTCTATCAGGGGAAAGAATGTGGTGTCAACATACATACACAAGGTGTCTCAAAATTCTTTTTTTTTTTTTAAGATTCATTAATTTATTTATTTTTTGTTTTCAAAATTCACTTCCACAAGATTTTAAGTTCCAAATTTTCTCCCCATCTCATCCCTCCTCCAACTCCAAGACAGCGTGCATTCTGAATACCCTTTCTCCTAATCTGCCCTCCCTTCTATCTCTCCCTCCTTCTCTTATCTCCTTCCTCTTCTATTTTCCTGTTGGGGGGGATAGATTTTTATACGTCATTGCCTGTATATCTTATTTCCCAGTTGCATGTGAAAACAATTTTTAAACATTTGTTTTTAAAACTTTGAGTTCCAAATTTTCTCCCTTCCTCCCTCCACATCCACCCTCATTGAGAAGACAAGCAACTCGATACAGGTTATACTTGTGTAGTCATGCAGAACACTTCCATAGTAGTCAGGCTGTGGAAAACTAACTATATTTCCCTTCATCCTATCCCGCCCCCTGTTTATTCTATTCTCTCTTTTGACCTTGTCCTTCGTCAGAAGTGTTTACTTCTGATTACCCCCTCACCCAATTTGCCCTTCCCTCTATCATTCCCCCCTCCTCTCTTATCCCCTTCCCCCCTATTTTCCTGTAGGATAAGATAGCTTTCCATACTCAATTGAGTGTGTTTGTTATTCCCTCCTTAAGCCAAATTCGATGAGAATAAAACTTTTTTTTTTAATGAAACTATCAAGAGACATTTGGACAGTGGGTCTCTCTTTTTTGCTTTCTATATCTGATGATAACAAGCAATATTATCCTCAATTAGTCTTTGAACTTTTAAAACTAGTATTTGAAGTATTTGAATCTATCTTTTTAATACAAGAAAAATAATTCATTCAAATGACGAAATGCTTCTACTTGTTGTTTTGTTGTAAACCTTTTTGGTTTTACTTCAGGTTCCAACGCTTCCCTTTTCTTTTTCTGCAGTCTTTGCAGCTAGCAGCTCAATCAGATCCTCATTTGTCAGTTGTTCTCCATGGGACTCAATCATCTCTGCCACATCATTCTCATCCACTTCTAGCTCCAATTCTTGTGCTAATTTTATAATCTTGTTACTTCTTTAACATTTTATCTTTGTAAAATCCAGAACAATCAGAAATAAACTGCAGGCACACTTTTTTCCAGACTTTCTTGATGCGTGTATCTGTTATGTTTTCACATGTCTTACCAATATTCTGGTAAGGCTAAGGCTTTCAAAGGGAAATAAGAAGCTGGGGCCTGTAGAGCCAGATTCCCTTTGGGGTAAGGGGTGAGGATCTGGACTTGGGCCGATACCCCGTCAGGATCATGAAGTGTTGGAAACGACTGAAACAACTGAGCAGCAACAACACACACACACTCACACACACATATACATGAAAAATTATTTTTATCTTGGAGACTCAGAGTTCCACCCCACAACCCCCTTCTCCAAAGTTCTTCAGAAGGACATTACTGATAATGAGATTGCTTTGGAAACTTCTCCGGCTTGGGTAGAGACAGATTCTTCTGCCTAGGTAGCCCAAGGCTGGGAGTAGTGTGGTATGGTTGAAGGGTGGTGTGACAGAACCGGTATTTCCTCTGTGAGGAGGTAAATTGATAGTGCTGTGATATCATCCCCTGTTGAAAAGGTATATAAACTGGGCACCTCAACTCCTAAATCAAACCAGTTCTGGACCAACCCCCTTAAGAGGGCCCAGTTCTGGACTGTAACTCCCATGCAATGCATGTTGCTAGTTTGAGAAAAATTAAAACTTGGACACACAGCCTAATTTGTTTGTCTCTTTTCTTAAAATGAACTCTGTGAAAGGCTGACAACACACATACATTTGTGCATATACATATAAATATAATTTTTTATATATAGGATTGGCTTTATAGGATAATGTAATAACATAAATATATATATGAATATACATACATACATATGCATACCTGTATGCATATATATGTATATGAAATGTGGAGATTATATCTAGCATCACCTTTACATTACTCTTTGGGTGATCTAAAACTATTTCTTTTAAGAATTTGGGAGACTAACAAGTTAATTCTTCTATTATCCCATGC
Source organism: Vombatus ursinus (assembly GCF_900497805.2). Lineage (NCBI taxonomy): Eukaryota > Metazoa > Chordata > Mammalia > Diprotodontia > Vombatidae > Vombatus > Vombatus ursinus. Next base: position 210,475 of record NW_020954583.1, read on the forward strand.
TATTTAATGTTCTATACATCATCAATCAAATAAATTCAAATTATGTAAATAAAGTATTCATCTTCATTTCTTAGGGATGTATGCTAGCTTCCAGTTTTGATTTAAAATTTACTATAGAATCATCTATTCACTTTTAAAATAAAAACAGATTCAAAAATTATAGAAGGGTTAGTATTAGTATATTAACATTTGTATCAGATAAATGAGAGGCAGTGAGGCACAACAACAACAATAATTACCATTTTTATAGTGCTTGAAGATGTGCTAAGGGCTTTACAAATATCTCATTTTATCCTCACAACACCTCTAGGAAGTAGGTGCTATTATTGTCTTTTTTATAGTTGAAGAAACAGACACAGAGAAGTTAAGTGACTTGCCCAGGTTCCCACAGTCAATAAATGTCTTCTGATTTTCAACTCAGGTCTTCCTGACTCCATATCCTTTGCTCTGTCAGATTATGTAATGAAGTGTTCATCTTTACTTCTTAATGGTGCATGCTAACTTCTTGGTTTTGTTTTTGTTGTTTTGTTGTTGTTGTTGTTGTTGTTTTTTGTTTTTTGGCTAGGCAATGGGGTTAAGTAACTTGCCCAGGGTCACACAGCTAGTAAGTGTTATGTATCTGAGGCCGCATTTGAACTCAGGTCCTCCTGAATCCAGAGCCGGTGCTCTGTCCACTGCGCCACCTATCTTCCCCTTAACTTCTTGTTTTGAGTTAAAGTTTACTATATAACCACTTATTTTGAAAATAAAAATAAAAATATATTGTAAAATCATAGGAGTAGCATTATTATATTAACAATCATATCCCACAAATGAGAGGCAGTGTTGCAACAATATCAAATAATTATAAAGCTAGCATTTATATATTGCTTTAAGGTTTGGAAAGTGCTTTGCAGATATTATCTCATTTGATCTTCACAATAACCCTGGGATACAGGTGCTGTTATTATCCCTAATTTACAATGAGGAAACTGAGACAAACAGGAGTTAAGTGACTTGCTGAAAGTCAGATAGCTAGTAAATGTCTGAAACTAGATTTCAGGTTTATGTTTTATCCACTGTGGTAGCTAGCCTTGTGGACACAGAGTTGATATTGGAGTAAGGAAGAACTAGATTCAAATCTTGCCTTTGACACATAATGGTTATGTGACCCTGGGGAAGTCACTCAACCTTTTTGCACCTCAAGCAACTCCCTTAGTTCTATTCTTCATTGTCAGTGGAGTCCAGGAGTTCCTTATACCAAGGAAATGTCAGGCTTTTTTTTTTTTTAAACAATCTGAGGGGCAGCTAGGTGGCGCAGTGGATAGAGCACTAGCCTTGGATTCAGGAAGACCTGAGTTCAAATGCGACCTCAGACACATAACACTTATTAGCTGTGTGACCCTGGGCAAGTCACTTAACCCTATTGCCTAGCCAAAAAACAAAAACAAAACAAAAAAAACAAACAAAAAATGCTCTGACCTATTCAAGAATCATTTAATATCTATTTTAATGAAACTATCACAATTTGAACATACTATTAATTTTTTTTTACTAACAACATTGTCAAACTTTATAAATATGACTTTATATACTTTTTACAAATAAAATGGAATTCACTCATTAATGAATGAAAGGCTAAAATTGACTTGAATTAAAACCAATAAAATCTGCATGCCTCATAAAACAATGGAGGAAAAAAAGTTTACAAAAAGGTTGCCAAGAGACCCTACTAAATAAAATCTTCTTGAGGATGTTTAAGAAATAGAATTGGAAGAATAACAAACAAAAAGGAAAATATCTCTGAAGATTTCTATTTGTTATAGATGTATTTTCTCTGTCAATGGCAGTGAAGTCACTATATTTGATCTCCAATATTATGGTTTCTTATGTGCCTGTTGTGTGACGAAGGAAAAATGACAATAAAGAAAATAAAAATGAAAAAAAAAACAGGTGGACAAATATATACAGAAGAGATCTATGCTAGAGGTAACAAAATTGTTACTGAGGGATCAATTCTTGAATTAGCTGAAAGAAGGAGGATATCAAAGCTTGCAAAAAAACCAAAAAAAAAAAAAAACCAAAAAAACTTTTCTTATTATTAAACAACATATCTAAGAATATATCAAATAATTACCATATACTTATTTTCTCCTTTCTACAAAGCTTTTCTGAGACTAATCTACACACACATACACACACACACACATTGAATATATTGAGGGCAACCTTAATGAAGGTATAAGAAGAGAACAGGCAAGCAGGAAACTACACAGTGCTTTTGATGATATTTTGACAATGACAACAATTCACATTTGTTCATTGCTCTTTAAAGTTTGCAAATGCTTTATTTAATTTATTTCATTTGATATAAGAATTCTGTGAAACAGAGAGGCAGAATCTGAATCTCAAAGCTGTTAAATGATTTTCCCGGGATAATACAGCTATGATATAATTCAGATCAACTTCAACCTTGGGTTTTCCTGACTCCAAGACTAGCCTTCTGTCATGACACTTCTCCCAAATCCACAGACCCATCTTTTTAACATCGAGATTTTTCAGATAATGCAACAAGGCGTCATAGAATACTACCATCTCAGAAGAATTAAGGTTCATGGTCACTCAAAGGCAGTGGAAGGGCATGTAGTGGATGGGAGTCAGCTGTTAAACATAGCCAAGAAGGAATTCCATGGGAGAATCAGTATAAAGGATGGCATTGGAAAGATGTATGACCAGAAAAAAAATGGTGTGGTCATGTGAGAATGACAGATAAAGTAATGGGCAACCCACTTGCTTTACTGTTGAGAGATCTAGAGAAAGCTGCCAAGCATGTTTTATGGATATATAAAAGACATAGACCAGAGTTGCGTAGGATCAGAATGTATGAGCTTCAATCTTTACTGATCGAGGGATTACCTACTTCAGTGAGAGCACGTATCCATCAAAGTAATGGAATATTTGGGCAGTTAGGTGGCACAGTTGATAGAGCACTAGGCTTTGAATCAGGAAGGCTCATCTTCTTGATTTAAAATTGGGTCTCTCTTACTAGCTGTGTGATGCTGGGCAAGTAACTTAACCCTGTTTGCCTCATTTCCTTATCTGTAAAATGAGCTGGAGAAGGAAATGACAAACCACTCCAGCATCTTTATCAAAAATACTCCAAATTAGGTCACAAAGAGTTGGACATGACTGATAAACGACTACAAATTAGAATATATGTAATGCCTCAAGATCTACAAAAGGGAACATCTTGTTTTATTTCTACAATAATTCTGTAAAAGAATCAGTACAAGTGTAATTATCTTAGCACAGGGACTAATGCATAACAAGCACTTTATAAATGATTTTCTCTCTTTCTATGTCTCTCTCTCTGTGCCTCTGTCTTTCTGTCTTTATTATCTCTTCCCCTCCCATCTATCCATACATCCATTCATCCACTGAATCAAAGTTGTCCATAAATTTACTTTTCTGTGATTAAAATGTTCATTTTTTAAACCAGAGATTTAAATATTGACATATTTCCACGTATATCAACAGCTTTTAAGTACCCCATTTGTAAACTTAACCAAAAAATTAAAACACACTTTTGAACATGTGTTACCTAGCATAGTGCCCAGTTTCTACAACAGTCTCTGAATGAGATTAGGCACTTAATGCTTGTTGAATTGAATTTAATATAATTTTTCTAAAGATTTAAAAAAAATGTAATTTACAGCATTTTCTGATGAAATATAAATGTATACCTGCATTTGTTATTTTAAAGAAAAATATCAGTATTTGTTTATGGATAAAAATGAAAGTAAAAAAATGAAAATAAACTAGAATGTAAGCTCATTATGAATAAGGATTATTTCATCACTTGTATCTTCAGCACCTAGCACACATAATACCTGGTATGTATTGTTGTTATTCAATTGTTTTCAGCTGTGTCTGACTCTGTGACCCCATTTGGGGTTTTCTTGGCAAAGTTAGTGTAGTGATTTGCCATTTCCTTCTCCACCTCATTTTATAGAGAAGGAAACTGATGCAAACAGTTTTAAGTGAATTGCCCTGTGTCATGAAGCCAAATTTAAAGTCAATTCTCCCTGACTCCAGGCCCAGTGCTCTAACCAGTGTACCACCTAGCTGCCCCTGGTACATAGAAGTTGCTTAATAAATACTTGATTGATTACTGATTAACAAATAGATTAAAATATTTATTATTCACCCATTTGGTATTATAGAGAATTAAACAATTATAAGGAAGATATGGTCCCTGCTTGTGACTTAGTGAAAAGAATATTGTATCTAGAATCAGAGGTCATCAGTTTGAATTACAGCTGAACTGTTTACTACAGTACATTCGCCAGAATGGACAATTCGTTTTTTTATTCCTTTGTAAAAGAAGGGGGTTGGATTTAATTGATCTCTAAATTCCTTCTAGTTCCAAATCTTATGCTATCACCACTTCCCCCACCATCCATGGGTTCTCAAACATTTTTTTTCCTCTGCTTTTCTTCCTCATAACAATCTTAGATACTCACTCAAAGGAAAACTTCAACCAAGTCAAGTCAACAAGTATTCGTTGCACATTTTATATACCAGGTAATGTATTAAGCACTGGGGACATGAAGAGAGGCAAAAAACAGCCTCTGTTTTCACAGACTTTCAGTCCAATGGGGAAGACAACGTGAAACTAATCATGTACAAACAAGGTGTGTATTTGTGTATATATAAATACACAATCCATATACACATATAATGTATTATATGTATGCACATATATACATATATATACACATAAATACACAACATACACACACATATGTATCAGTCAGTCAATAAACATTTATTAAGTGCCTACTTTGTGACAGGCACTATGTTATGCACTGGGAATCAAAAAGAAGTAAAAACAGTTTTTGCCCTCAAGGAGCTTACAAATTGAGTGAGAGAGACAACATGAAAACAAGTTATATAAAACAAATAGGATAAATAGGAGATAATTAGCAGAGGGAAGACATTGGAATTAAGAGGGGTTTGGGAAAGTTTCCTATATAAGATGGGATTCAAATTGGGACTGAAGGGAAGCCAGGGAGATCAATAGTTAGAATGGAAAAGGGAGAGCATTCCATTCAAGGAGAAAAGAAAAAGAGAATTCACCTGGAGCTGAAAGATGAAGTGTCTTGTTTATGGAATAGCCAGGAAGTCAGTGTCTTTGGAAAAGAGTACATGGCAGCAAGTAAGGTGTAAAAAGACTAGAAAGATAGGAGGCAGATAGGTAATGAAGGGTTCTGAATGCCAAACAGAACATTTTGTATTTAATCTTGGATGCGATAGAGAGCCACTGGAGTTTGTTGAGTGTGTGTGTAAACAAAGAGATAATAGTGGTCATAAGCAAAAAGCTTTCTTTATTCTTTTGGAAGAGGGAAACTAGACACATGTGTCCCATGTTAGTTGGAGACCTGCTTTAGTGTGGGCAAATCTCTATACATATACCAGTGGCTACACAGTGAGCTGTAGGCCTGACAACATGGGGTAACAGACAAGTCTGATTCATAGCAGGACTTCATGCCTGTACATGCCATGACATTCATGGGTACTGTAGTATATAATATAGTGGGACCTGGGCTTTAGTAAGATCATTTTGGTGACTGAATGGAGGATGGATTACAATGGGGAGAGATGAGGCAGATAGACCCACCATTAGGCCATTATGATACTCCAGGTGGGAGGTGATAAGTTGCAAAGGTGAAATTGATAGGCCTTGGCAACACATTGGTTGTGGGGGATGAAAGATAGTGAGAAATCCAGGATGACTAGGTTGTGAGCCTGAGGAACTGGGAAGATGGTTTTACCCTGTACAGTAATAGGGAAGTTAGGAGGGAGGAAAGTTTAGAGGGAAAGATAATGAGTTCTGTTTTGTATATGTTTAGTTTTATGTCTACTGGATATCTAGTTTCAAGATGTCTGTCTGTTTTGGAGATGTGAGATTGGAGTTCAGCAGAGACACTAGGTGGATACTGTCAACCCTGAAAACAAATGACCCAAGAGTCACAGAAGTTATGTAACTGCCGTTAACTCTGAAAATACAAAGAGCTTACACAGGTTATCACAATCACAGTTAACTCTGAAAAAACAAAAAAACAAAGAGATAATAGTGGTCATAAGCAAAAAGCTTTCTTTATTCTTTTGGAAGAGGGAAACTAGACACATGTGTCCCATGTTAGTTGGAGACCTGCTTTAGTGTGGGCAAATCTCTATACATATACCAGTGGCTACACAGTGAGCTGTAGGCCTGACAACGTGGGGTAACAGACAAGTCTGATTCATAGCAGGACTTCATGCCTGTACATGCCATGACATTCATGGGTACTGTAGGTACTTGTTAGAGGTCAGGGACACCTGGTGCTGGCGTGAAACAATTCTGGGATTTTGCTATAGCTGAATTCATCTAGAGGGCAAGTGCAAAGGATTGTTGTTAACCAAACTCAGGACCTAGCTTACTTGATGGACCTTAGCTATGGAAAACAGGGTGTCTCCTAATAGTAAAAAGAGAGGAGTAAAAGAGAGTGGTGGTCTTGGCTTGGAGATCCTGACAATACATACATAATCGCACATGCATTTATTGTGTGTGTGTGTGTGTATATATATATATATATATACACACATATATGTACATATGATACATGTGTATTTATGTGTATATGTATATACGCCTACACACATATACATATATATACATGTAACGTGGGCTTGTCTGGGAATGTCCAATTTACCTAAAATGGAGATACCCTTTGGGGACTTTAGAGCATGACCATATTGCTTAACATGGAGACCTCTGCATTCCCTACCACTGGGGTGGGATAGCCTCCTTTGATTAGCTGAGTGCATCTTTAAAACTGACAAGACTGAATTGATTGCTCTTTTTCTGCTGTTTTTTTGTCCATTTATCTGTCTTGTCCAGAGGGTGAAGGTTACTGTTCATCCACAGCATGAGTGCCATGAATTGAACTGGTAAGAGGAGAAGGATTGTCTTCCTATTTTACCTTAGCTCCAAGAAATGCGCCGGGGGTGATGGGACATGTTTGTTTCTGTGCTCAATAGTGCAACAGGCTCATTCTTGCCAATTGGCTTGCAAAAGGCAGCAAATCAAAGGAGACTTCCCAACCTGAGCGGTGGGGGATGCAGAGGCCTCCATATAAGGCAATCTGGACATGTTCCAAAGGTCCCTCAGGGAACCTCCATTTTATTTTATTTTATTTTATTTCATTTTATTTTACTTTTTTAGAGCAACTCCATTTTAAGCAAAGTAAGAGTGTACAGACCAATCTCAGAGGAAAGGCACTGACACTAAACAAAAAAACCAGGAACCGATTCTTGCACAAAGTAAAATTTTAGCTGAGACTTGAAGGAAAACAGGGAAGGTCGGAGACAAGGGATGAGGAGGGAGAAAATGCATGGAGAACCAAGAAGAAAAGTATATTGTAATGATTACAACTCTCTATCTAGGGGTGTGGAACCTGCAGCCTGCAGTGGTCTAGAGGTAGAATTCAAACTTCACAGAACAAATCCCCTTAATAAAAAGATTTGTTCTGTAACATTTGGACTCAGTCAAAAGGCTGCACCCAAGCACCTGGAAGATCACATGTAGCCTCAAAGGCACAGGTTCCCTACCCTTGCAAGTCTATACTCTCTAAAATCACACGAATAAAAAGGTTTATATTCTAATAGTACTTTTTTTTTTTTTTTTACTGAATCTGTCCTCTCACCACATTCATGCTGGTGGTTCTGAAATTGCCCAGAATTCAAGTCACTCTAGGAAATAATGCTACCACATACCTCCTCACTTCACTCTTTTTAACAAGTGCTAGATTAAAAGTTAGGTGGCATAGAGGATAGAGCACTGGGTTTGGAATCAGGAAGACTCCTCTTCCTGCAAATCCGGCCTCAGACACTTGACTATCTGTGTGACTGGATAAATCACTTAAGCCTGTTTGCTTCAGTTTACTCATCTATAAAATGAGCTGGAGAAGGAAATGGCAAACCACTCCAGTATCTTTACCAAGAAAACCCCAAATGGAGTCAAGAAGAGTCAAACATAACTAAAACAACTGAACAACAATAACAAATGACTATAGGTTGTAGAAAAGGTCAGAGAAAGGAGCAAATTTGTTCAGCCATAAATGGAGGGTGCCAATGTCATGGGTTCAAAGTGACCTGAGCTTAGTCCTCATTTTACAATGGTGGGAGTGTTGGCTTTGGTGTCAAGGTATGTGGGTTCATATCCCGTCTCTGATTCTTCATGCCTGTGTGACTTTAGGCAAGTCACTTAATATTCTTGAGCTTAATATCCTATTCGTCATTTTCTTCGCTTGCAAATGAGAGGGTTGGATTAGATGGCCTGGGGAAGTTCCTTTCAGTAATAGATCAATAATTTTACAATAATTTGTGAAGCAAAAATGCTACATACAACTTTTAAAAGCAGCTGTCTTTGATAATTCAGTCTCATTTGTTGGTATCTACCAGTGAAAGACAATACTTTTCACAATCAAAAATTGTTAAACACAATCTCTCATGCACTTTGAAAAGAACAGACTCCTGGCAAAAGTCTCAAGCAAAAAAAAGGCTGAAAGATAAGAAAAAGTTTTTGTGTTGATCCTCAGAAGATCAAAAAAGAAGGCCTCTGGCTGGTGATGAGGACATTTCCTTTCCATTCATACCACTGTACCATGTGCTTCTTTAATAAAAGAACCATGTAATGATCACGAATGGTGTGTCTGTCTGGAGCAAAAACCACCCACAGTTTCAGTAAGATTTCAAATCAATTGTTGCATGTAATTAGTTCATGAATGGTGCTGTGTATAAAGCAAAGAAAATGCCACATTTGTATGATGTGTCTGTTGAATTATGGCAATTACTAAATATGTCATATATGGTCTCCAGTGTTCTCCATTTAAATTGTTAGGAAGAACTTCTTATATTTTGTTTATAATTTTTTTTTCACATAGCTAAATACAGGGTCAAGCCGTGCCATTGGTAACCTTATCATTTACGGGTAGCTCTAGAATAGGTTTTCAGTTCAACTAAGCAGTTGATCAAGGTTTGGTTTAGGGGAAAAAAAAATAGGCAGTAAATGCAAAAGAAGGAGTATTGAAAATGTAGCAGGCTCATTGCATTGTAGATTAGTCTCTATCTCTGAGAAGTAGCATCAGCCCTCTGAGTGACAATGACAAAGTCATTTAACCTCTCTGTGTCTTAGCTACATAATTTCTAAAATGAAGGGACTTGACTCAATGGTGTCAAAGATTCCCTTCAGCTCTAAATCTATGGTCCAATGAGCTCTCAGTTTGTAGAATGGTATTAAGGTTTCTCACTGTCCTAGGATGATTAAAGTTGTTAAATTTACTATTTAAATCATGCTTCAAGCTTTTCAGAGCCTTTGGAATACTTAATATCATCATCATCACTATTGTCCTCAGTACATCACAAAAATAACTAACAGAAAATCAATTAGTCTACATTATAAAAATATCATTACCCCAATATATATTAAAGCACCATTATAAATCTCTTCTTGGCAATCACATCATATGATGATGCTTATAAGCATCATCTGATAATGCTTATAAAATAGTTTCTACCTGAGTAGTAACTGGCCTCTTTCCTCTTAATTGAAAAATGATTGTCTGGAATATAAAAAACTGTTGTTTATCTTGAGTACTTAGAGTCACTAAATGCAGTTCTTTGACCAATTGAGACTATAAATAATGCTATCTTTATAGCTGGAACAATGCTTTATACTATACTAAATGCTTGGCTTTCCCAAAATAAATAAATGTTGTCATATAGATAAATTCCCTCTACCCAAGAAAAGAAATGTAGTCTCCCCATTAATTCACCTATAATTGTAAAGCAGTGGACAATGTTTACAAACAGAAAGTGAATAGTATCAGGTGTAAGAAGATCTTCCAAACTGAGATTTTTAGGTATTCAGAGCTTTACATTTTTAAAGCATTTGATGATGATCTCAAGCACATCTTTTATTTTTTTTGTGTTAAGTTTCTTTTAAAAATATTTTATTGACTTCTTTTATATTTACATCACTTTCCTTTCTGAAAATATCCCTTCTATATCCCCTACCTAGAAAGCCATTCCTTGTGATAAAGATATTTTTAATTTAACATTTTTCACTTCACTTTGTATCAGTTCATGCAAATCTCTCCAAGTTTTCCTGTAATCATCCTACTTGTCATTTCTTATAGCACAATAATATTCTGTTACAATCGTATACCACAGCTTGTTTAGTCATTCCCCAATTGATGGACATCCCTTTGATTTCCAATTCTTAGCCACCACAAAAAGTGATGCTATAAATATTTTTGTACAAATAGGTCATTTTCCCTTGTTTTTTTGATATAAAGATTTTTTTAAAGAGAAAAAAAAGCACTTCAGCAAAATTAACCAACACATCCATATAGTCAGACCATTCATGTGTAACCTGAGCCTCAAAGCCCATTGTAATGGGATTGGTGGAGATTGAGATGGAAGATAGATGAGATTCAAGAATAACCTACAGAATCCAACTCACCAATTCCTGACCATTCTTCAGAGAAAGATCAAAGAGGAAAGATCTTAGAAACTATCTCAGTGAAATGCTGGTTGATGATGGTAAGACAGTGGAGGAAAGAGAGAGACTGTCTCAGTCTGACCATTTTAAAAGATGTATCCTATTCCGGCTATGCAGGAAAGCAAAGGAGACCAACTCTACCCATGTGGTAGGGTACATAGAGCACCTTTATTGTGGGCAATCTGAGTATACCTAGACAATCCTCTTACATGTATGATGTACAACTTTTGTGTCTCCACCTCTGCAAAGAAGGGAGGAAAGTGCATTTTCTCAATTTGTCTCCAGGTCCAAGCTTCTTGGTCATCATAATTATGCAGAGTTTAGTTTAATTTTGGTTTGTTTTTGTTTTTCCATTTCTATTTATTTAGTCATTATATGTGTGTATATAGTTATACACACACTCACATACACACACACACTCAGATATGCACACAGACAAGCAATTCTTGCTTTATGTAAGTAGAACATTTTGCAGACTTCTATGTAAACTGATTTTTACATAATTCCAGTGGATGGGAGGAAGGGAGAGAGGGAGAGAGGAAGGAAGGGGATTGTGCCCTAGTGGAGAATGGGGGTTGGTTCAAGGATACTTAGGGGCTAGGGATAGAGAAACAAAGGCAGGAGGAACTGGGTGTGGGATGGGGCAGAGAGGAGTCATGTTGGGGCCTGGCCAGAGCTGAGTGGAAGAAGTGGGGGAAAGGAGGTGCAGAACTATGGGGGCCAGACTCAGACACAGACAAGAGAGGATGAGCAACCTGCACAGATGGGCAGTACCAGAACATGGTCACACAGGTGACAGACACACAGGAGGTGGCAGAGTGCTGAGTGAGGGGCAAGAATAGAGAGAGAACATAGTATTGTACACTGTACAGTAAAGTTAATATAGGTATTTTTTAAATAAGGATTTTTTTCAGAATTCTTTACTTAGTCAATTTTGCATAATGTGAATTTATGTAAAGAGAGAACTATCATCTATCTATCTCTCTATCTCTCTATCTGTCTCTCTAACTATCTACCCACCTACCTACAGTTTTCCTGGTTCTGCTTACTTCCTTCTATATCAGTTCATGTAAGTCTTCACATTCTTCCCTATATTTTTCATATATATCATTTCAATACAGCATAGAAATATTACATTATTCAATTTGTTTAGTCATTTCCCAGTAAATTGATAATTACTATTTTTTAAATAACAGTTTTTGTTTTGTTTTGTTTTGTTTTTGCTCTTACAAAAACTGCTGCCTTGAATATTTTGGTGCGTGTGGGGCCTTTTTTGGTGTGTCTCTATGTGACATAGTAGTAGTAGGATTTTTGTATTAAAGGGTATGGACATGTCAGTAATTTTTTTTTTTCACATTCTAAATTGCTTTCCACAATTATTATGCCTGATAATATCACCACAAATAGCATTATTAGTATATCATCTTTTTACCTTTTACAGCCCCTATAAGGCTGACTACTTCCATTTGGTCGTTTTTGTCAATTTGTTGGGTGTGAGGTAAAATCTTAAAGTTGTTTTAATTTGTTATCAGTGACTAGGAGCACTCTTAATAGTTTATAATTCTTCTTCTTTGAGTTGTTCATATCCTTTGACCACTTTTCCATTGGGAAATGGTTCTTGGTCTTGTTTATTTGTGCTGTTTTCCTATATAACTTTCATATCAGAAGTATTTTATACAAAGACCTTTTTTTAATTGACAATTCTTTTCTGAACCTGGATGCATTGATTATATTAATGTAATCACATATAAATAAAATTTTATAATTGTATTTTACACTTGCCTCTATCTCTTATTTTGTTAAGAATTTTCTCTCTGATATGGTTGCTCATTCTCTTCTATTTTTTTTAGATGGTATGGCCTTCAACATTCAGGTCCCACATCCATTTTTAGCTTATTGTAACATATGGTTCAAGATGTCAGCTTAAGCCTATTTTCTAGTAAATTGTTCTCTAGTGTTTCCAGCAGTTCTTGTCAAATAGGAGTTACTTCTCAAGTAATTTATGTTTCTGGGCTTGCCAAGCACTATATTATTGAGTTTGATTGTTTCTCATGCTCTACAATTTTTTATAAAATTTGTTCTTAATCGTGTGGTACCTTATCAAGGTTTGGTGAAATGGGTTAATAACAACAATAGCATTCATATAGTGCTTTAAAGTTTACAAAGTGCTTTTACATATGTTATTTTATTTAATCCTCAAAACAACTATACAGGGCAGATTCTATTATTATCCCCATTTTGCATATGAGACAACTGAGGCTGAGAGTGTTATGTAACTTGTTCTGGGACACAGCTAGTAAAAACCTGAAGCTGGATTTGTAGATGGCACAGTGGATAGATCACTGGGCCTGGTATCAGGAAGACTCTTTTTCATGAGTTCAAATCCAGCCTTGGATACTTACTAGCTGTGGGACTCTGAGCAAGTCACTTAACCCTGTTTGCCTCAGTTTCCTCATCTATAAAATGAGCTAGAGAAGGAAATGCCAAACCACCCCAGTATCTTTACCAAGAAACTGAACAACAAACAACAACTTCCTTACTCCAAGTCCAGCACTTTATGTATTGGGTGAGTCAGAGAATCTGGCTTTGAATCCTGGCTCAGTTGTAACTGTGGATAAGCCACTTCCTGAACTTTCCTCCTTTGTAAAATTGGAAAAAAATAATATTTGGATTTTATATACCTCAAAGGGAGATATGAGGAAACTGCCTTGTGGAATGTCAAAGTATTATGTAAATACGAATGACTAATAATTATCTTTGTTTTATAAAAATAACACATTTATATAGAACTTTAAAGTTTTGCAGAGCACTTGATATATATTATTTAATTGATTTCATTTTACATTGAGCTTAGGGGGAAAAAAGATGCAGAGATAAAGTAAGTCCAGGGCTTAAGACTAAGAACTCATTAGAACCAAAAACCCACTGCTTTGCTCATGAAACCACATAACCTTTAATCCCTCCTACCCTCTTGTCTTAATAAGATTTCCTGTTTATTCTTGGCTGGCTCAAATAGTGTTGTAGTAGCAGTAAGCCCAGAATTTTCATGCTCATAACTGTAACCTAAGGGGTCTTTAAAAATTCTTAGATATGGAAAACATTCTGTATTGTTCCAAAGAGCTAGGTTGTGCAGGAGGTAGAGCCCTGGGCTTCTAGTCAGGAAGAAGAGTTCAAATTAGCACTTAAACACTAGCAAACTGTACAACCCTGAAAAAGTCTCTTAACTTTTTTCTACCTTAGTTTCCTCAAATGCGAAATGGGTAAAATAATAGCACTTACTTCTCAGGGTTGTTGAAAGGATTATCTATTTAAAATGCTTAGCATAGCACTTGGCACATAGTAGGAACTTAATAAATGCTTGTTCCCTTCTCTTTTCCCTTTTCAAGAATATTTTACAAATCACCTTCTATACATGACTCTTCCTTGTTCCTCTATTAGTGCTCTCTCCCTCAAGTTTCTATTTTGTAGTACTTTGTATAAACTTTCTATTTGTTGTATTCCCTTCCCCCTTAAAAATAATGAAAACTCCTTGAGGTCACTATCTTGCACTTAATTAAGCACTTAATACATGTTTGTTGAATTGAATTGCATTTCAGAAAACCGATTTCATTTGAAACAGAAAAATGTTTTCTGGGACTTCTGGGAGCCAAGATGACGGATTAAGAACTAAGTCACTCTCTTTTTTTTTTTTTTCTTTTTGATGAGGCAATCAAGGTTAAGTGACTTGCCCAGAGTCACACAGCTAGTAAGTGTCATGTATCTGAGGCAAGATTTGAACTCAGGTCCTCCTAACTCCAAAACTAGAGCTCTATCTACTGCGCCACCTAGCTGCCCTCTGAACTAAGTCCCTCCTATCCTCTCTTACTGACCTCTGAAAGCCCAGAAGATATCAACCCAGGAAAAAACCTAGAACAGCTGGGCCAGTAGAAAGATAGGGTGCAGCATTTTTGTAGCCCAGGAAGCTTGGGGGATTAACAGGAAAAGTCCCTCTTGCTCTAGGGGAAGGAGGAGCAGTACAAGATGAGAGATGTCCCAGCAAGCCAACAGTAAGCGCCACCTCAGCAAACCAGGGGAAGATCCTGAGCCCTAAGGTGGCAGAGCAGGCAAGTGCCAACACAAGGATCTCCCCACCCCACCCCAAGTACCTCAACACAGGCAGGGGTAGACATCCACCATGTGCATCCTTGTTCTCCTGCAGCAAAATCTCCTGGGGCTTCAGCACAACTCTAGGAAGCGCAACTCCAAGAGGCACAGCTCCAGGCTGGCAGACATACTCCAATGGCCAAACATTAGAATACTTTAAAGGAGCCTGAGTGATCAGTGAGCCCTCAAGGGGCCAGACTCCATGCCCCCCTACCCCGAGAACTACAATGTTACTGACCCCAGGTAAGCTGCCAGACCCTTACAGCCTTGAGCTTCCAGCACCTGAGGTTCCAGCACACAAAGCCAGTGACCAGGTCCTACACTCCCAGCCCAAGAAGCTTGAGTCAGTGCCCCCTGCACTCCAGGAGATCTTAATTTTAAAAGCCAGGAAATAGGCAAACACCATGAGCAAAAAGCAGAAACAGATAATGACCATAAATTCTTATTATGGGGACAGGGAAGATCAAGGCACTAATGCAGAAGAGGACGACATTGTCAATATACCCACATCCAAAACATCAAAGGGGAATATGAACTGGTCTGAAGTCCAAAAAACCTTCTTCAAAGAGCTCAAGAAGGATTTTAAAAGTCAAATAAGAGAGGTAGAAAAAAATTGGGAAAAGAAATGAGATGTATGCAAAAGAGAGTCAATAGCTTGGAAAAGGAAGGACAAAAATTGACTATAGAAAACAAATCCTTAAAAAATACAATTGTCCAAATGGGAAAAAAAAAGTACACTGAAGAAAACAACTGCTTAAAGAGTAAATGGGCCAAATGAAAAAGGTATAAAATCTAATAGAAGTAAACAGTTAGTTAAAAACTAAAATTGGGCAAGTGGAAATTAATGACTGTATGAGAAAGCAAGAATCAGCAAAAAAAAAAGAATTAAAAAATAGAAGAGAATGTAAAATACCTCATTGTGAAACAACTGACCTGGAAAATAGATCCAGGAGAGACAATTTAAAAAGTATTGGTTTACTTGAAAACCATGATGAAAAAAAGAGCCTGGACAACCTCTTTCAGGAAATCAACAAGGAAAACTTCCCTCAGATTTACCAGAAGGTAAAATAGTCATCAAAAGAATCCTCCTGAAAGAGGCCCTACATTCAAAATGTCAAGGAATACTATAGCCAAATTCCAAAAGGTCAAAGAGAAAAAACTATAAGCAACCAGAAAGAAACAATTTAAATATTATGGAACCCACAGTCAGAATTATGCAGGACCTTGCAGCTTCTATTTTAAAAGATCAAAGGGCATGGGATACAATATTTCACAAGGGAAAGGAACTTGGACTACAACCAAGGATCAACAATGCAGAAAAAATGAGCACAATCTTTCAGGGAAGGAGATGGACATTCAACAAAATAGGGGACTTCCAAACCTTCCTGATGAAAAGACCAGAGCTCAACAGACAATTTAATCTTCAAATACAAGACATGAGAGAGGCATAGAAAGGTAAACAGGAAAGAAAAAAAACATGTTAATAATCGCAAACTGTTTACATCCCTACAAGGGAAGATGACACTTGTAACTCTTGAGAACTGTTATCTTTATTATGACATTTAAGAGGGGGTATACATAGACAGAAGGCATGGGTATAAGTTGACTTTGATGTGATGATAAAAAAATCTAATTAAGTGGTGAAAATGGAATGCATGGGGAAAAGAAGAAAGGAGGAAGTAGACAAGGGTAAATTACATCACATGGAAAAGCACAAAAACCTATTACAATAGAGGAAAGAAGGGAGAGGGATAAGCATTGTTTGAACCTTACATTCATCAGTTTTGGCTGAAAGAGGGAATAACATAATCAGTTAGCTATAGAAATCTAGCTTACCCTATAGGAAGTAGGAGGGGAAAGGGGAAAGAAAAGGGAAGAATAGAAGGGAGGGAAAAGATAGTAAGGGTAAGGGGGAAGAAAAGGGAGAGGACTAATAGAAGAGAGGGCAGACAGAAGGAGGTGGTGATTGAAAGCAAAACTCTAATGAGTAGAGAAATGGAGAAAGGAGAGAGAAAACCATAAACAGGAGGGAAAATAGGATGGAGAAAAAGACACAGATAGTAATCATGACTGTGAATTTGAATGGGATGAACTTTCTCATAAAATGAAAGCAGATAGCAGAGTGGATTAAGAACTATAATCCTACAATATGTTGTTTACAAGAAACATATTTGATTGGAACACTAATGCATTGTTGGTGGAGTTATGAACTGATCCAACCATTTTCGAGAGCAATTTGGAACTATGCCCAAAGGGCTATAAAAATATGCATACTCTTTGACCCAGCGATACCATTTCTAGGGCTATATCCCAAAGAGATCATAAAAATGGGACATGGACCCACATGAACAAAGATATTTGTAGTAGCTCTTTGTGTGGTGGCAAAAAAAAAATAATAGAAATTGAGGGGATGCCCATCAATTGGGGAATGGCTGAACAAGTTGTGGTATGTGAATGTAGAGGAATACTATTGTGCTATAAGAAATGATGAGCAAGCAGGCTTCAGAAAAACCTAGAAAGACTTGTATGAACTGATGCTGAGTAAAGTGAGCAGAACAAGGAGAACGTTGAACACGGTAACAGCCACAATGTGCAATGACTAACTTTGATAGACTTAGCTCTTCTCAGCAATGCAAAGATTTAAGGTATCGCCAAAAGTCTCATGATGGAAAATGCTATTCACATCCAGAGAAAGAGCTATGGAGTCTGAATGCAGATCAAAACATACTATTTGCTCTTCTTTTCCCCTTCTGTTTTGTTTTGTTTCTTCTTTCTTGTGGTTCCTCATATTGGTTATAATTCTTCTTTACAACATGACTAATGTTGTATCAGATTGCATGCCATCTTGGGGAGGGAGGTGAGGAGAGAGGGAGAGAAAATTTAAAACTCAAAAGCTTATGGAGTGAATGTTGAAAACTAAAATAAATTAATTAATTTTTTAAAAAAAAGAAACACATGTGAAGCAGAAGGATACACACAGAGTAAAGGTAAAAGCCTGGAGCAGAATATATTATGCTTCAACTGAAGGAAAAAAAAAAGCAGAGGTAGCAATCATGAGCTCAAAAAAACTATTTTTGCAAAAGCAAAAATAGATCTAATTAAAAGAGATAAGGAAGGAACCTACATCCTGCTAAAAGGCACCATAGACAATGAAGTAATATCATTGCTAAAGATATATGCACCAAGTGGTATAGCATTCAAGTTCTTAGAGGAGAATTTAAGGGAATTACAGGAAGAAATAGACAACAAAACTGTACTAGTGGGAGATCTCAATCTCCCCCTTTCAGAACTAGATAAATCTAACCACAAAATAAACAAGGATGAGGTTAAAGAGATTAATAGAATTTTAGAAATGTTAGATATGGTTGACCTCTGGAGACAATTGAATGGGATAGAAAGGAATATACCTTTTTCTTGGCTGTACATAGCACCTACACAAAAACTGACCATGTATTAGGGCATAAAAACCTCACAATCCGATGCAAAAAGGCAGAAATATTAAATGTATCCTTTTCAGTTCATGATGCAATAAAAAATACATGTAATAAAGGGCCATTGAAAGATAGACTAAAACATAATTGGAAACTAAATGATCTAATCCTAAAGAATGAGTGGATCAAACAACACATCATAGAAACAATTAATAACTTCATCCAAGAGAATGACAATAACGAGACAACATACCAAAACTTATGGGATGCAACAAAAATGGTTCTTAGGGGAAGTTTTATAACTCTCAATGCCTACATGAATAAAATTGAGAAATAAGTGATCAATGAATTGGACATGCAACTAAAGAAGCTAGAAAAAGAACAAATGAAAAATCCCCAATTAAATATCAAATTAGAAATTAATAAAACAAATTAAAAAATCTATTGAACTAATAAATAAAAATAAGAGCTGGGTTTTTTTGAAACAAAAAACCCAATAAAATTGATAAACTTTGGTTAATTTGATTTTAAAAAAGAAAGAAGAAAACCAAATTACTAGCATCAAAAATGAAAAGGGTGAATTCACCTTTAATGAAGAGGAAATCAAAACAATAATTAGGAACTATTTTTTCCAAATGTATGCCAATAAATTTAGCAATCTTAGTGAAATGGATGAATATTTAAAAAAAATACAAATCACCCAAATTAATGGAAGAGGTAATAAAATACTTAAATAACCCCATTTCAGAAAAAGAAATTTAACAAACCATCAATGAACTCCCTGAGAAAAAGTCTCCAGGGCCAGATGGATTTACAAGTGAGTTCTACTGACTATTTAAAGAACAATTAATTCCAATATTATATGAATTATTTGGAAAAATAAGTAAAGGAGCCTTACCAAATTATTTTTATGGTACAAATATGATGCTGATATCTAGAATGGGAAGAGCCAAAACAGAGAAAGAAAATTATAGATCAATTTCCCTAATGAATATAGATGCAAAAATTTTAAATAAAATATTAGCAAAGAGATTACAGCAACTTATCTCAAGGATAATACATGATGACCAGGTAGGATTTATACCAGGAATGCAGGGCTAGTTCAATATTACTAAAACTATCAACATAATTGACCATATCGACAACAAAACTATCAGAAATCATGTGATTATTTGAATAGATGCAAAAAAAGCATTTGACAAAATACAACACCCATTCCTATAAAAATATTTGAGTGTATAGGAATAAATGGAGTCTTCCTGAAAATGATAAGTATCATCTATCTAAAATCATCAGCAAGCATTATATGCAATAGGGATAAGCTAGAGGAATTTCCAGTGAAATCAGGGGTGAAATAAGGATGTCCGTTACACCACTGTTATTCAATATTGTACTAGCAATGTTAGCTTTAGCAATAAGAGAAGGAAAAGAAATTGAGGGGCAGCTAGGTGGCGCAGTGGATAGAGCACTGGCCCTTAAGTCAAGAGGACCTGAGTTCAAATGTGTCCTCAGACCAAATATTTGACAAGTACTAGCTGTGTGGCTCTAGGCAAGTCACTTAACCCCAATTGCCTTAAAAAAACAAACAAACAAACAAACAAAAAAAAAAGAAAAAGAAATTGAAGGATTTGGAATAAAAAAAGAAGAAACAAAGCCAAACCTCTTTGCAGATGATATGATGGTATAGTTAGAGAATTCTGCAGAATCAAGTAAAAAATTATTTGAAATAATAAACAAATTTAACAAAGTTGCAAGATATAAAGTAAACTTACATAAATCATTGACATTTCTATATATTACTAACAAAGCCCAACAGCAAGAGATAGAAAGAGAAATTCCATTTAAAATTACTGTAGACATTATAAAATATTTGGGAGTCTACCTGCCAAAACAAACTCAGGAACTATATGAACACAATTGCAAAACACTTTTCGCACAAATAAAGTCAGATAAATAATTGGAAAAATATCAGTTGCTCATGGGTAGGCTGAGCTAATATAATAAAAATGACATTTCTACCTAACTTAATTTTCTTATTTAGTGTCATACTTATCAAACTACCAAAAATTATTTTATAGAGCTAGAAAAAATAATAACAAAATTCATCTGGAAGAAAAAAGGGTCCAGAATATCATGGAAACTCATGAAAAGAAATGCAAGGGAAGATGGCCTAGCTGTACCAGATATTAAATTGTATTATAAAGCAGCAATCATCAAAACTACCTGATACTGGCTAAGAAATAGAGTGGTAGAAGAGTGGAATAGGTTAGGTATGCAAGACACAACAGCTAATGACTATAGTAATCTACTGTTTGATAAATCTAACTTCTGGGATAAGAACTCACTATTTAATAAAAACTGCTCCAAAAACTGGAAAACAGTATGACAGAAATTAGTCATAGACCAACATCTCACACCTTATACCATGATAAAGTCAAAATGGGTACATGATTTAGATATAAAGGCTGATACTATAAGCAAACTGGGAGAGCAAGGAATAGTTTGCCTGTCAGATCTATGAAGAAGAGAATTCATGACCAAACAAAAGATAGAGAACATTATGAAATGCAAAATGGATGGTTTTGATTACATTAAATTGAAAAGTTTTTGCCCAAACAAAGCCAATGTAACCAAGATTAGAAGGGAAGCAGAAAGCTGGGAAACAATTTTTTCAGTAATTGTCTCTGTGGGCCTCATTTCTAAAATCCGTAGAGAACTCAGTCAAATTTATAAGAATACAAGTCGTTCTCCAATTGATAAATGGTCAAAGGATATGACAGGCAGTTTTCAGAAATTAAAGACATCTATAGTCATTAAAAAAATTCTCTAAATCATTATTGATTAGAGAAATGCAAATCAAAACACCATCATACCTATCAGATTGGCTAACATGACAAAACAGGAAAATGATAAATGTTGGAGAAGATGTGGGAAAATTGGAACACATGTTTTGTGGGTAGAGTTGTGAACTGATCCAACCATTCTGGAGAGCAATTTGGAACTATGCCAAAGAGTTATAAAACTGTGCATACCCTTTGACCCAGCAATAGCACTTCCAGCTCTATGTACCAAAGAGATCATAAAAAAAGGAAAAAGATCCACATGTACAAAAATATTTATAGCAGCTCTTTTTGCAGTGGCAAAGAATTGGAAATTGAGGGGATGCTCATCAACTGGGGAATGGCTGAGCAATTTGTATATGAATGTAATGGAATACTATTGTGCAATAAGACATGATGAGCAAGCAGACTTCAGAAAAATCTGGAAAGACTTGCATGAACTGATGCTGAGTGAAATGAGCAGCACCAGGAGAACATTATACACAGTAACAGCCACATTGTGTGATGACTGACTTTGATAGATTTAGCTCTTCTTAGCAATGCCAGCTTATAAGAAAGCTCCAAAACACTCATGATAGAAAATGCTATCCTCAGTCAGAGAAAGAACTTAGGAGTCAGGATGCAGATGGAAGCATACTATTTGATCTCCTTTTCTTTCGTTGTGTTGTTTTGTTTCTTCTTTCTTGTGGTTCCCCCATTAGTTCTAATTCTTCTTTACATCATGACTAATGTGAAAATATGTTTAATATGAACGTTTAAGTAGAGCCTATATTATCAGGTTGCATGCTGTCTTGGGGTGGGGGAAGCAAGGAAGGGGAGAAAATTTAAATCTCAACATCTTATGGAAGTGAATGTTGAAAACTAAAAATAAATTAATTATAAAAAAAGCAAAATGTTTTCCAAGAAATTAATGTTTATGTTATCCCAAAGTGGAGAGATTATTTTAGATTCAGAAATCAAGCACTAAAGCTTCCATTAAGACCAATTCAGTATGTAAGGAATAACATACACAAACACAATCCTTTGGCAGTAGTTTGAAACAATATTAATCCTTGAAAGGAGGCAGTTAATTCCCTTGTTATACATGGGAAAACTCCTGTATTGTTCTGAGGAATTAGGTGGATCAGTAGAATTGTAGATAAAGCCCTGGGCCTGGAGTCAGAAAAAATTGAGTTCAAATTTGCCCTTAGATACTCATTAGTTGTGTGACTATGGGTAAGTTTCTACCTGGGTAACATATATATTTACACACACACACACACACACAATGAAACCATAGTGATTTATATATATATATATATATATATTTTTTTTTTTTTTCCTCTATGGAAGACATATACATACACACATAAACACATACACACATATACATTCCCCCTCCATTGTCTTTATATGCCCTGTGGGGTATAGAGATTGGCAAGTTAGTCTTCAGGTTACATCAATTTCATATAGGAAGAATACTTAGAATTATCCATGATGTCTTTGTTGTGGGTAATCCTTTCTTCAATGCAGACTGGAATTTTCCTTGCCTTTTCAACCAAGTTTTGTTTCATACTATTAGATTTGACTGTATGAACTTTTGTCAGCAAGGTGATGTCTCTGTTTTTTAGTATGCTGTCCAGATTTAGTATGCTTGTCCAGGAGCAAGTGTCTTTTAATTTCATGGTTGTAGCTGCCATCTGTAGTGATCTATTAGCCCAAGAATATAAAATCTGACACTTCTTTCACTTCTTCTCCCTCTATTTACCTAGAGGTGATGGGCTGTATCTTATGATCTTAGTTTTTTTGATTCTAAGCTTCAAACACCTTTGACATTCTCCACATAGTCAAAGCTATAGTTTTTCCAGTAGCAATGTATGGCTGTGAGAGTTGGACTATAAGGAAAACTAAGTGTTTCAGAATTGATGCTTTTGAATCATGGTGCTGGAGAAGACGTTTGAGAGTCCAAAGGACAGCAAGGAGATCAAATCAGTCAATACTTAGATAAAGTAATTCAAGTTATTCACCAGAAGGTCAAATACTGAAGCTGAAACTTAAATACTTTGTCCACCTAATGAGAAGACAGGACTCACTGGAAAAGCCCCTGATGTTGGAAAAGATTGAAGACAAAAGGAAAAGGGGACAGGAAAGGATGAGATGGATCGTGTCATAGAAACAACAAACTTGAACTTGGACAGATTTGGAGAGATAACTGAGGATAGAAAGGCCTGAGATTCTGTGGTCCATGGGGACATGAAGAGTTAGACATGACTGAACTACAAAACAATATCAACAAATCCTCTAGCCTCTTCCAACTGCTCTAACGTATTTACCCGTCTAGGTTTCTTTTGTTTCCATTTAAACAATTCTTCCCAGCTTTGATATTTTCATCTGGAATGTTTGAAAGTAGAACTTTTTCTTAAAGATATTACGGGCATACCTTGGAGATATTGGGGGTTTGGTGCTAGGCCACGTGATAAAATGAATTTCACAATAAAGCAGGTCATACAAATTTTTTGGTTTTCCAGTGCACGTAAAAGTTACGTTTCCACTATACTACGGTCTGTTAAGTGTATCATGTCTAAAAAAAAAAAAATCAATGTACATGCCTTAATTAAAAAGAAACTTGATTGCTAAAAAATGCTAACCATCATCTGAGCTTTCAGTAAATTGTGATCATTTTGTTGGTGGAGAGTATCCTTAATGGCTCATAACTGATCAGGGTGTGGTTGCTGAAGATTAGGGTGGCTGTAGCAGTTTCTCAAAATAAGACTTTAATGATGTTTGCCTCATTTAATTGACTCTTCCTTTCACTTGAATATTGAGAAGCCATTGCAAGATTATTAATTAGCTTAATTTCAATATCATTATATCTCAGGGAATGGGGGGCCCAAGGAGAGAGAGAGAGATTGGGGAATGACTGGTCAGTGGAACAGTAAGAACACATATAACATTTAGTACTTAAGTTCACTGTCTTATGCCAATGCATGGTTTGTGGCACCCCATGACAATTATAATAGTAACATCAAAAATCACTGATCACAGATAAGCATAACAGATATTATAATAATGATGAAAAAGTATGAAATATTGTGAGAATTATTAAAATGTGACACAGAGACATGACATGAGCATATGCTTTTAGAAAAACAGTGGGGGGCAGCTAGGTGATGCAGTGTATAGAGCTCTGTCCTTGGAGTCAGGAGGACTTGAGTTTAAATCTGGCTTCAGACACTTGACACTTACTAGCTGTGTGACCCTGGGCAAGTCACTTAACCCCCAATTGCCTCACCAAAAAGCAAAAAAAAAAAAGAAAGAAAGAAAAACAGTGCTGATTGTCTTGCTTGACACAGAGTTGCCACAAACCTTCAATTTGTAAAAAATATAATATTTGTGAAGCACAATAAAGTGAAGTGCAATAAAACAGAATATACCTGTATTTATTGTTATAAGCCTGTTTCTCTTCCCTTTTTGAGTAGGTTATTCCAAGATTTCCTCTCCTTTATAATATGTGTAGCATGGTCTTGGGATCACATTGTTTTAGCTGATGCCTTTTTGAAATCTTTACTGGAGTTTTAGTTGGATGAACTTGCATATCAACATCTTTATCAAAGATCTACATTTTCCACTACACTATGCTGAAGGATAGTGTTTTATTTTGGGTTTATATGTGAAGCAATAGGATCCTGGTTATAGGAAGTGATGTTGGGGCTTGTAAGAATGGATTTATGGTCCATAACATCAGCAGGGATGATGATGGTATATATATTGATCAAAGTAAAGTATTCTGAAGTAAAAATGGCACCACTATTCAAAGAAGGCAAAAGTAAAAATAAGAAATGAAAGAACACAAGGAAAATGTGTTCCACTTCTAGTTGTGCAAGAGATGCAGAGGAAGATGACTTGAGGACATGAAAGAAAATTCATCAACCATTTTCTTTGATGCATCAGTTCAGCCTTACTCTTACATTGCTATTATTCAGTCATTTAGTAGTGTCTGACTCTTCATGACCCCTTGACCACAGCATGTCAATTATGTCCATGAGGTTTTCTTGGCAAAGATGCTAGAGTGAGTTTGCCATTTCCTTCTTCGATGGATTAAGGCAAACAAAGGTTAGATGACTTGCCCAAAGTCACAAAGCTAGTAAGTATCTGAGGCTGGATTTGAACCCAGGTCTTCTTTGAAAATGAAGGATGAACAACAACATCCACTGAGCTATCTAGTTGCCTCAGTCTCATGCAACCCAGAGTTTATTTTAGATTTTTCCTCATGCAAAGGATTTTCATTTCTTCTCTTTTCTTTTTTTTTTTTTGAAGGATGCATCCTTATTAAGCAATTTTCCCTTAACAAAATCCTGCTTTAAGCATCTCAATCTGGGGTAGACAGTTTATAGCATGATAATGCTTCATCTGTAATTTTCTAACAAATATTTGTTTTTGATAGACACAGTATTCAAGCATCAGTGATGTTAGAAGAGCATTGCAATTTCATTTTTTTCTCCACTCAAGGGTAGTTACATTACACTAGCTTACATCCCTCCCTCAGTGTATTAAGGCCAGTTAATTCTTTGGGAATTATTTGGGAAATTAATGGAGTCACAGAATCAGTTAAAAACCCCCCAGAGACATTTTGAACATGAAGAACAGAGGGTCAAGACTTTAGTTGTGAGCCTCTTTTCTTGAAGGAGCTTGGTCAAATGAGATAATGTCCCTAATCATACAACTTTTTAAAAATTATTTTTTAAAATTGCACATAAAATATTTAGATAGGTGTTATGCAATAGCACCACAGGGAAATATATTTGATGAATTATAATAAACTACATCCCAGGCAAATTATAATTGCTGCCCAGGAGAGAGAGGAAATTGTTTTCTCTTCTGTTTGCAGGAATTGAGTGTGCATAATGCACCTGATTAAAAATAACAAAAGAATTAAGAATTATATCAAGTCATACCAACAGGTTTATAATTTTACAGAAAGAAAAAGGTAGGCATGTGTCTTCCTACAATAGAACCACATCCTGGTGGTAGTCTCTAGGACTTCTCAGATTAGTAAAGTCTACTTTTTGGTTATTTAAATGACTCTAATTTGTTAACTCATAGCTTATAGGAAGCAGAGCTGGAAAAAGGCCTCAGAGACCACATAGTCCACTCTCTTTATTTTACAAGATCATGGGTTTAGAGTTGGAAAAGACTTAAGAAATGTGTTATAATTATTATCTTATCTAATCTTCACAAAAATCTTGGGATATAGGTGCTAATATCATCTTCATTTTACAGATGAGGAGACTGAGGTGAACAAAGGTTAAGCGATGTGCTCAGATTCATGTAACTAGTAATTGTCTGAGGCTGGATTTGAAGTTAGGTCTTCTTAAGTTCACTATCCACTAAACCACTTAATTTCTCAGAACACTGTAGAAGGCTTTCCACATCTAACAATTTAAAAAGACTTCTTTGATCATTATTATTATTATTATCACTATCACTATGATGATGATGATGATGATGATGATGATGATGATGATGATGATGTAACAGCCCCTAGTAATTGGTAGGTGTTATTATCATCTCCATTTTACAGATGAGGAAACTGAGGCAGACTGCTGTTAAGTGACTTGTCCAGGGTCCCACAGTTAGTAAGTAGCTGAGGTTAAATTTGAACTTTTCTTCCTATTTCCAAGTGCCTCCTAGCTGCTCCCATAAGAACATTTTTTATTCTGTATATAAATCCTTTACTATAATACTCAAAGGTTGAGAATACCCAAAGCAAGTTGATATTGTTTCAGTTCTTAAAAACAAAACCCTTTAAAACATTTGTTTAGTGTTTAAGTTTCAAAACCAGTACACTAGGGAGATAGAGCAACAATAGATGCTTTATGAGTGACTGAAACTAGAGAATTGAGAAAAAGGAAAGAAAGTTAGAAGAGCTAATTAACTAATTAACATTTGAATTAGCCAGACTGATTCATAAATAAGGGAGACACCCTCTTCATCCCTGATTCCCTTTGCCAATACATGACTTGACATTCTGTTAGCCATGCCACTGTTTTCCTAGAGATAGAAACAAATTGACCACTATAAAAATGTGATGTGTTTGGTCTTCTTTTACTTGAGGGTTAAGTGATATAAGAATAGGGGAAATTGACTCACAAAGAGGCAAATTAGACTTCCTAAATCATTCAGACTATATTTTTAGACACTCCTTTATGTTCACTCTCTCTAATACCTAGCCTATAGCACAAAATTAATTTCTTTTATGTCCTTTCAAATACATGAGGTAAACACCAGCTTTTATTTGGAATTCAGAAACTTCTTCTAAAGGTGTTATATTTTTCAAAAAACCTTCTCCAGTATAGCAATTGAGGGTTTTTTAAAAAAAATTTCTGTTTCTCCCCTCTTAACTCTACTCACTCCATAAATAGTTATATACTCTGTTACAGTTTTAATTTCCTCATGAACTTGCTATTCAATGATAATAATATTGTCTACAATAGCATAAACAGATTCAAGTTCTTTAGTATGCAAGTTGTTCATAGCAGGAACTGACTATGTTGGAGGTGGGGAAACGAAAAAAAAAATAGAAGCTAAGTTTCTTTATCAGAATTTAAGCCAAATTCTCTCTGTCCAGATGGCTTTTCCTACCAAGCCAGAAAAACAGAGAACCTTTTTATTTCCTGCTGCCTTGTTTATAGTGGCTCTTGATTGCTATTAATGATCCCCAGCTGTATCAGCTACCTAGCCATTTCTTCTTTCCATCTCATCCACCCCCATTAACCCTTTAGTTCTCACTTCCCTACAGTCTTCTTTTCACCTCTGCAGAGAAACTCTAGTTCCAAACTGGAATCTTCCTGGGAAAATGAACAAATAATACCTTCCATTTCTAGAATCAAGGAGGTTAGTTATTGGGTAACATCTCATTGATATTTTTTCTTCATGCATAAGATTGTAGCTTTATAATTGGCAGAAACCTTATTTAATCCACCCACTTCATTTAACAATAAAGACACAGAAGCCCAGAAGGATTAAGTGACATTATTGGTGTCATGTAATTTAGCAATCAGAATTTGAACACAATTCCTGTGACTTCAGATCTCACATTCTTTTTATGGTACAGTACACCCTCTTCATAACAACTGCCTTTTATGTGGTACTTCAAGGTTTCCACAATACTTTGCGTACACTATTTCATTTAGCCTTTTCAATAACTCTGGAAGTAAGCCTTGCAGATGAGAAGTATGAGAGAAATATTACATTGGCAGTAAGCAGCAGAGCTAGAATTTAAACCCAAGTTTTTTGACTCCAAATTCAATTCTTTATCTAGTAAGCCACTCTGTTAATTACTGAATATTCCAGCAGTTGCTTTGTGTATTATGGCTTGATTTCCAGTGGTCCATCAAGGACCTTACCAAAATCTTATCCCAATCCAAGCTCCACTTCCTATTATGACTTTCTAGTGGCTTTTTATAATTCAGAGCGCACACAGATTATTATTCTGCCATTTATTCATATCTTACTATGATCTCTATCATAGATAGAAGGGAGATGACATTTTGTTGTTTTATTGTTAGTATCTCCTTTCTTTGAGCTAGATAGTCTGTTTAATGGAAGACTAATAGCTCAGTTTAATCCAACATTTGTTAAATGTCTACTGTGTGCAGAAGACTGTACTAAGAATAATCGTTCTCCTCATTTACATCCAAATATATTTTTTAAAACTCTATTTAATCCCAGTGTGAAAAAAAAAATAAAAGTCTTGACCAATTACAGAGACATAGCCAAAAAGTGACATATATCTTTGTCTAGGGATGACTGGCCAATGTAAAACTGTGAAGTAGATGTGGTTTGTCTTTGTTACTCTTCTATCTCTTTCCATACTCCTCTTCTGTCTCCTTTTTCTCCCTCTCTCCTAGGTTCTTTTCTTGTTATTTACAATTTCTTATAATATCATAGACTTTGAGCTAAAATGGATGTTAGAGGTGATCTCCTCCAATGCCCCCATTTTACAAAGGTGAAATAGAGGCTCAAAGGGGTTAAATGACTTGCTCAAGGCAAGTCATAGAGTAGAAATTTGAACACAGATTCTGTTTCCAAAGGCAGTTATCTTTCCACTGAACTATGATAGGTTTTTAGGGTTTGTAATCTAACAAAATTAATATCTCCCAAGAATATTTGCATTTTACCAAGTGACTATGTGCCAGGTATTGTGTGAAGTTGTACTTTACAAATATAATTTCATTTGATCCTCACAACAACCCTGTAAGATAAGTACTATTAGTATCCTCATTTAACAGAAAGAGAAATTGGCTGACAGGTTAAGTGAAGTCTCAGCCCAGGGTTATGCAACTAGTAAGTGCCTGAGGTCAGATTTGAACTTACATCTGCCTGACTCTAGGCCCAGATCTCTCTACCAGGAGACCAAAATGTCTCCTTCATTTTAGACCCAAAGAAATAAATTTCTAATGATAAAATGTGAATGATGACAAGAGAATGGGCTACATATTTTGGTTTGGGTTAGGGAAGCAATCTCCAGTGCCTAGAATATGAAATTATATAGACAATTGATTTGGCCTTTTTTTAATGGCCAGTCCTGCTCATGGATATAGATTTGATTAGTATTTATTTAAAAAAAAAGTATTGAGAAGTCAATTTGCAGATAATCTATAAGTCTGTCTGGCTCAGAAGTCGACTTTATTTCTTCTTGGGGGAAGTTTTCCTGGTTTATGCATACCTTGATTAAACAAAGAATGTCAGTGTTTTCTGCATTAGAGATGATTTATTTCTTCACTTAATGTTGTCTGTTTTTGCTACTAAACTGTTTTCCTATTAAGCTTCATCAAGTTATGGATGCCCCAAGAAGTAAATAAATAAATAAATGTGATGAAGCACAGTACTTTCTTTAAAATCAAAACCTTGGAAGCTGGAGGGAAGTAAGAGGAGCTCAGACTCAGATGGAAATGAGCTAAAGAGGATAGCTTTCTATTGGAACACAAAGTTATGAAAACAGCAGCAGTAGCCTTGAGTCCTCTTGGAGGCAAGGACTATGAGATCCTGGATAGATTTATTTTATTCATTAATTACAGGTGCTTTTCCTTTTCTTAAAAGGAAGGAAGAATTTCCCACACTCTTGTCCACCCCCACACATACCTCCAAGAAGGTAGTTAGATAGTCTATTCCCAAATAGTAAAAATGAAGAATGTAGTCTGTGAAAATAATATAACATGATAATAAGAACATAAATAATAACAACATGAATTTCCTTTGTTTGGCTTGAAATGCTATTATAAAACATTTGCTTATAGCTCTCTTCACTTTTTATCCAAATATATTATTTTATTACTTGATTTTTTACTTTATGTACATGTGTATGTGTGTGTATGATTGTTCCTGTATTTTGCAACCTAATTCTCTTAAGGGAGTTAGTTGGATTATAATTTTAGAGTAATTCAAGTTACACTGATTGAGTTCACTTTGCATCATGAATGAGTATTTTAGCTTTGGGTTTCCTTTTGCCAGCCTGATATTTTCTTTATTTTTCCTATTCTTCTGCTGATCAGGTTAAGTTTCTCTTCTGCTCTTTAAAAATAGCCATTATAACATCATGTGCATTTAAGATTGTAGTCCAATGAAGCCCAAATGCCTTCTACAATCTCTCCGGGAGGAACTGTTTTGTTTGTGTGAGCCTAGTTTTGCTGAGCAAATTCCCCTGACACATATACATAATCCAAGAAAGTATATTACAGTGTGCTTTAAGTGAACAGATACATTCCAAAATCAAATGAGGACTTAGGGAATTGACTACAGTTAACCATATAACCAGCTGTGCAAATTCTAAAGTGCGATTTATCCACTACTGTATGCACAAACCATGTAAGGTTATTTAGTTCAATGCTCAGTTGGCTGCATAGGAGGAGGTTCCACATACAGGTCTAAGAGTGATTGATATTAGTCATTATTGAAAATGAACAAAAGAGCTGACTTGAACTTTTCTGAATATTCAAGAATAACTACTAATCTGTTCATGCATCCCCTCATAAAAAAAAAAAAGCAAAGTGCCATGACAGAAAGAGCTGAAAAGTGTGAAAAATGATTTTTTTCTGTCTTGGAGACTCAGAACTCCACCTCCCAGCCTTCTGCCCTAAAGTTCTTCAGAAGAACACTACAGAAAATGAGATTTCATTGAATCTTCTTATATTGGTCAAACCCAATCCAAGCCTGAATTGATTTTATCCTACTCAGGCTTGGGTGGAGACAGTTTCTTCTGCCTAGATAGACCAAGGTGAGTGGTTTAAAATGATGGCGGGTTGATGTCAGTCCTGTTAAAAATGTATATATCTCTATACCCTCAAATCCCAAGTTGAGCCAGTTCTGAACTGCTCCCTTAGTGGGGCCCAGTTTTGGACTGAACTCCCATGCAATGCATGTCAATCGAGCTTGAGAGCAATTATAGAGTGGACACACATACCCTAATTTTGTTTGTCTCTTTCTTAGAACAGACTGTTTTTTAAACTGGGGTTTGACATTAAATGGTGCTGTGACTTGGATTTGGACTGAGATTTTTTTGGGGGGGGGCTCTTCCCCTCAACAGTACTGGGTTTGGGCACCCACAGGACTTTCTCCTGAAGTCCTAGCCCTGAGGGGTGGGTGAGTCTTATCTCCAAAATCCCTGATCCTTATGTAGTGGACCCCATTAGTTTGTTGCAGTCCTTTTTTCTCTCCAAGGGGCTCTGAGACCTTAAGGGTCAGGAGACCTTAAAACAGGTCTCTTGGAAGGAAAGGATATCCTCTGTAATTTGGCTATAAGTCAGTCAGAGTAAAGGATAACTCTGAATTTTGACCAGTCTTAATTCCAATTCTAAATTGATTTTATCTTAAAAACAAGCTAAGCCTAAAATCCAACAAGAAAATTAGATTAGTGCATACTTTGTCTTGTAAACTGTTTGTGTCTCTGTGTGTTTGTAAAATGTTTCATGTTTGTGGTGAAAGATTTAAAATGCAGCCAGAAAAACTTCCAAGGAACTTCTAAGGTCTATAATTAGAGAGAACATTGGGAAAGAACTCTCACCTTAGGCTTTCAGTGAGAGATTGACTCTTTTTTTTTGGGGGGGGGGTAGTCACAACACTGGCCAAGTTGGAATACAAGAATAAAGTTTGAAAATCAGTAATGGAATTAAAAAGCAGGGTGAGACTCTCCAAGAAGTTAGTGGAAGGTGAAATCAGAAAAGCAAACAGCCTTAGACTGAAAAGAATCTAAACCAGGCAAGGGCTGAGAGGGGGAAAAGCTGAGAGTTCAAATTCAAGTTTAATTAGATCCCAAAGCCAAAGTTTGTACTTTACATTTAAATCAAATCTAAAGAACTGTCTTTACACACCTCCTGACAATATACCTTATATCAGAGCCATGTATTTAAAACTGCAACAAAAAAATAAGGGTTTTTCTGTCTTTTAAGAGATCACTTTAGGATTTCAGTGATTTGCTTAGAATGTATATTAACATTATAAAAGCTGTTTGTAAAGGGTATGGTAGAAATATGGCTTTCTTGATTTGTAAATTGTTAGATGTTAACTCCCTCTAAATTCTAACAGGTGCAGAGAAGCAGGACAAAATTGAGGTGAGTATAAATTTTAGTTTGGAATGGAAAGGAAAGTGGAGGTAGTTTGAGTAATGGGTTTAAAAGATTAGGAAAGAGAAATAAAGGTTTGAGTGAAAATATGAAGGGTAGAAAAAATTGGTTTGGGGATATATGGGGGTGGGGTGGGCAGCTCTACTTGCCTCATCCTTGGATAGCTGTTCTGGGTGCCTTTGTGCCAGCTTCAGATGGTTTAAGTGTGTTGAGAGGGTGTAAAGAAGTTAAATTTTGTTTTAAGTAGAAAGATTGAAAATTAAAATTTTGTAGCTTGATTTGAAAACCAATAGATAAAATTATAGAGGGTCAGAAGGAACTATGTCCATCCACCTTTCAGGATAAATCTGTAGGAAGGCCTTATTAAATCTAACATTATGTTAATATTTGCTATGGTAAAGATATTGGTTATTGTGATTTGAGATTATTATATAAATCTTAAAATGTTTCCTTGTACTGTTCAATTAATTATTGGTTTGGCTCTGGAAGCTCTAAAAGTTCCTGCCTGGGGAGACTGACCACACTCTGTCAGCATTAATTTGAATTCCTTAGGTCTCTTTGCCTGGGTCAAACCTTTTAGCTAACCTGATGATGATAGGTAATTTCAAACTGTTTGTAAAACTTCATATGTTTTTCCTAGTCCACATGTCTTTTTAAAGGAATGTATGAATTTCAAAGGACCAGGAGTATTGAATTTTTTACAAATTTAAAATGTTTATCATCAGTGATTATAAATCCAGATTTGATTTGATTTAAATAAAAAATCTATACTGAAGGAATAGGAATAGCATCTGAGTGCTCTTCCTATCAGAATTAAGCACAAAAAAATATTGTTATTTGACATTAAGAAATTTATTAAATGCATGGCCCTAAAAAAGTTCTATTTACCTCAGTTTACTGTTCTGTAAGGGGATAATAGTTGAACCCATTTTCCAGGGATGTTGTGAGGATCATGTAATTGTAAAGTGCTTGGCACATTGCTTGGCATAGGACAAATGCTATCTGAATATTAACTGATTAAATGTAATTGTTTAAATTAAAGTTGCCTGGTTGATAATTAATTGGTTTTGTTTCAAGTCTAAATGCATAGTAATTGTTTAGGGTATTGTTATATTTCTAAATTTCTTTGTATTGTAAATTTGGTAACAATTGTATCACGTATGTTGTTAGAAAAGCAATTTCCCTTATAATCTATATATTAGATTAAGAATTATACTTTTAGAAAAAAAGAAAAAATGAATGGGTCAGGAAGCTGTTAGATCATTCTATCTGATCATGTGTTGTAATATTTTGAAGTACTGTAATTTAAGAAATCATAAACTTCCAAGTTTTGTCTATATTTAAAAGGAATTTTCAGTTAAAATTATTTGGCTCTCACAAAAATTAAGACTGTTAACTAAACTATGTGGAGTTAACGTTTAAATCAAGTATTTACAAAAGTATTTTTGTAAAAGGAAACTTGGTAATTATGCAAAGAAAGGACCTTGTAAAATATCCTTGTAATTAATTTTGTTTGTTATAGTAACATCAGGATAAATTGTAAGCTGTTTTAAGAAAGTGAAGTATTTTGATGAAGAAATGTTTTACAAAACCATTTGTGTGATTTTTAGAATGCCTACTAAATTTCTATTTGCAAGTTAATTTGTTGCAGTTGTAATTTGATATTGATGACAATTATGTCCAAACCTACTGTGAATATTGAGTTTCATTCCTAGGTTTGTTGTGTCCTTGGACTGGCCTTAAATAGGTATTTTCTGAGAAACAGAGTCAGAGTCAGAATTTCAATGGGAGCAGAATCAGAGGTCTAAGGCTAGTGATTAATATTAAAGCAATTACTATAATGAGCTGTAAGTGGGAAAGATCTTGCTGTTTAGATCTGAATTCGTTAATATATGCAAACTACTTTAGACTCATCTTAAAGATATTCCCAATCAATGTGAGATTGTAGTCACATATCTGAAACTCTGATTACTGGAACTTGCTATTCAAGACCTTATGGGACTGTTAACTGACATTATTCTGAGTCTAACTGCAGGTAGGGTTATCAAGAAAT
Organism: Vombatus ursinus; assembly: GCF_900497805.2. Classification (NCBI taxonomy): domain Eukaryota; kingdom Metazoa; phylum Chordata; class Mammalia; order Diprotodontia; family Vombatidae; genus Vombatus; species Vombatus ursinus. The sequence goes on from NW_020954583.1 coordinate 245,127, forward strand.
GCTATTGAGCCACTGATTCATGATGCCAGCAACCCTGTAGGGCCTATGAATTACATCTATGAATGGCAGAGGGTATTCTCATGGGAAAGGTTGGAAAAAAAGACTCTTTCGCATAAGCTGAGGTAGGATTCTTCTGACTCAGTTTCCCAATATGAATATCCCACCTGGCAGACTTTAAGCCTTGCTTAATGCAGTTGGCCATCTGCATCACTTTTGCCTGGAATTGACATGAAGTTAGGGAAACATTGTTCCCTTACTTTAGTTCTGTCCCTAATCTTTTACGGCAAATTTCTGTAATCAAAAAGTGTTGGAAGCACAATATTAAATCTATTAAATAATAAATGGATACTGGAACATCTGAGGTTATTACAGTAAGATTCAAGTATAAGACTGAGTTATTTGGCCTAGAATTTTAGCCCAAACAACTAACTATTTAGCCTTGACATTTGTTACTAGTATATATTCCTGTATAAGTTAGGGTTCTTTAATTCCTCATAATAGTATGGGGATAATTAGGCCAACGGCTTGTGAAACCAGGATATTATTCTGTTACTTGGTTAATATCATACCTGTCTTAGTTTTGTTACAATTAGTTAATGTTGAAAGAATGGCTTGTGGTCTATCTTGTAAATGCCTCAAAAGAAGCATCCATTTTAATTAGGGGTTATTTATTTGAACATGTCCAGAAGTTGGAATTGTTTTATTACTTGATATGTACGTTTTAAAATTGATCACTCAATGTATTATGTAAGTATTAGAGTCCATCTTTATATAAAAAATGTTCTATTATTAATTAGTGGAATCTCATTTTCCTGATGAGAGAATGAATAATGAATTAATACAAAGTATGAAAACTGGGTTCTAATTTTTCTGTTTCTTTTTTCTGAGTTTCTTAAACATGACGATTAGTCAAGGTTCCAATTTTGATTTTATAATAATAGAGACATAAAGGTTGAGTTAACTTTCATTATTTGAGCTAGTTATTGGCAAAGTAATTTAAAATTGTATTAAGATCAATTTTGTAGGACATTTTAATAAAGAAAAACTAAAAGGAATCTTGACAGGATGGTCTGCTGGAGCCTTCTTGAACAGCACTCCAACCACAGGATTTCGTCAGATGGTGTCTCAAGCACTGGATGGCTGTGTGGTTTGGTACTTCTAAGCCTTGAATGGATAATTTTACCCTTTCCCTTTGTGACTGCTTTCTTGGTTTTGTCAATGCATCAATCAATTTCTTCCCTTTCCCCCCCTTTCCATACTTATTGTTCCCAAAATCATTGATGAAGTGTTGACCATATCAGTTCATTGAGAAGGCTATGTATGCCTCTCATTTTAATCAGATGGGGGAATGTGAAAAAATGAATTTTTTTCTATCTTGGAGACTCAGAACTCCACCTCCCAGCTTTCTGCTCCAAAGTTCTTCAGAAGGGCATTACTGATAATGCGATTGAATTGAATAAATCCTGATTAAACCCCACCCAAGCCTGAATTGATTTTGTCCTACTCAGGCTTGGGTGGAGACAGATTCTTCTGCCTAGACGGACCAAGGCTACGAGTGGTCTAAAATGATGGCACGTTAATATCAGCCCTGTTAAAAAGGTATACATTTCCATACCTCCAAATCCCAAGTTGAGCCAGTTCTGAACTGCCCCCTTAGTGGGACCCAGTTTTGGACTGAACTCCCATGCAATGCATGTCAAGCTAGCGTGAGAGAAATTAAAGAGTGGACATGTGCACCCTAATTTTGTCTCTTTCTTAGAACAGACTCTCTTTTTATAATTGGGGTTTGACAAAAGTGAGAGAATACTTCCATCTAGGAAGATCAGGGAAGACTATATGAAGAAGTGACATTTCAGCTGGCCTCTAGAGAATGAATAGAATTTCAACAAGCAGATAGAAGAAATGAATTTCAGGTTCAGGGGCCAATGCACCAAGGCAGAAGACTTCAGTTACTCAAGTTCAGTTACAATTCTGATATGCCCTTCCTTGAGTCTGAAATGGCTTCCATCAATTCAGTTAAACAAGTGTTTATTAAGTGCCTATCTCTTCTCCACACAGGTGACAAAATGATTTTTTTAAATGCCAATCTGAACATGTTACTCTCCTAGTCAGTAAACTCCAGTGGCTTCCTGTTGCTTTTAGGATAAAAGGTAAACTCCTTAGAACCTTCAAAGACCTTTGTAAGTTAACTCCAGGCTATCTTTCTTATTATAGATTACTCTCCTTCCCATGCCTTATAGTGTAGCCAAACTCCCTTCTCTCTATGCCTCGTGCATGGACACTCCATCTTCCATCTCTGTGCTTTGGCACTGGGCATCCCCTATGAATATAATGTATTTCAACTTGACCTCTACATTCAAGCACTGACTATTACAAAATGCCTTTCCTGATCCTCCCAATTGCAAATGCTCTACTTAATTGTCTCATATTTAACTGTATTTATTCTTGTATTCTGTATATACATATACGTCATCTCCCCTGATGGAATATAAACTCTTTGAGGGTAGAGATTCTTTCATTTTTAGTGTTTCAGTCAATCAATAAACATTTATTAAGTGCTTGTTATGTGCTAGGCACTGTGCTAAGTGCTGGGGATACAAAAAAATACAAAAGACAATCTCTGTCCTAAAGGGGCAATCTAATGAGTTTTTGTATTCCCAGTTAGCACAGCCTCTGGCACATAGTAGGGTTATTATATGCTTATTGCCAAACTTTTATTGATTACTTGACTGATATATAGAAAACACTGTCCTTAAAGACTAAGAATACAAAAACAAATATGAAAAACAGTCCTTGCCCTCAGGGAGCTTGCTACATTCCTTATTAAGATGTCATATCCTTAAGAAATAATTTATTTTTTTCACTCACCAAATATTTATGTATCCCATTTAAAATTATCCAGTGTTTGCATTAAAACTAGTCCTTTAGGAAGACATAAGTGAAGAGGCAGAAATTTTCATTTATACATCAAATTCCAAACTTTTTTCTGCTTAAATATTATTATTGAATTATGTGCTTATCAAATTATTCTGAAAAACAATGTATTTTCTTTATAATTAGGTTAAGAAATGAAATTTCTATCTGAACAGAGTATTCTTTGTAAGACAAGTCCAGAGAAGCTGAAATCATACATTTGCTAATATCAAAAAGGGTCATATAAAAAAAAAGGTGATATACAAAAACTGTACATCAAATGTCCCTTCCTCCTCAATAATTCAGTGTTTCTCTTAATCTCAGACAGAGAACAAGAATAGAAGAAAATAAGTGATGATCCAATAGGAACTGCAGAAAAATTCCATTCAAAGTTTTCTAGAGAGCAGGATGAGGTGCAGAGTTTTAGAGCTTTTAAGAACAAGATGAATGGAAATATTAGTGAGATTAAAGTTTTATCATATTTTTCTATAATTGACATCATGGAACTTAAAGTCAGCAGATCTGGATTCTAGTTTCAGCTCTAGTACTATGTGACCTTTGGTAAGGCAATTTTTTCCCCTTTGTCTGAACCTGTGATTTCGTTACTGATGGGACACTCAGTGTGGAAATTCCCTTCCCATGCAGATCAACTACTTGTGGTCTCAAAAGGATGCCTTGGGCACTAAGAGATTAAGCAACTTGTTCATGGTCCATACAGCTAATGTATATCAGAGGTAGGCCTTAAACTCTTTTATTCCTATCTCATACGACCTTTAAAACACTTAATACCCATATAAATGGTAGATGATGTTTTTATATAACTTCTCATTTTTCAAAATATTTTCATTGGTCTCATTTGATTCTCTTATGAACTTTGAGACTGGCATTGCACTATGTTCATTCTATAATTAAAGAAACAGACTCAGAGAGTTTAAGATTCATCCAAAGTTAGTTCTTAGAAGACAGAGGTTTGGATCCCAGGTCTTCTGATCTTTGGCCAGTTTTCTTTACAATATAAAATGATGTTTCTAGACGAAAGTGTTTTCACAGTTCTATAATGAAGAGTGAATAAAATTTTAGAATTTCTATGAATATTGACCTTAGGTATATAGTACACATACTTATACCTAAAAACATGCATAGTTCTCATCTAAACCAGAACTTGCCACTTATTCTTTTATGATTTTTGTCTCCTAATAAAGAATAGTTTAGACTTTTGAATCAGAATGACTAACTCCTCACCTTGATTAACTTTCACACTAGTTTAATGACTATCCAGTTTATCTTGAGCTTTGTACTTAAGAGGAGCAATTTATGAGTTCAATTTCCTCATTTTTTCATGCCTCATGAATCTCAGATTATAATGCCTTTTGGTTTCAATGGAGAGCTTCTTTGACAATTTTCATGCAGAAAGAGTGGCAGGTCAAATGATGGGTCAGGACCGCACCCTTCTTGATAATTCTTCATTGCTGCGTTTGTCAGTTCATGTATATTGATGTGAAAAATTGTTCTGATCATACATAATAGCTCCACTCACCCTCTGACTGGTGTATTGTTACAATTGAACCCAGGGTAGAAAGCTGGTAAGGATCTAGGCTACATCCCTTTGCACAATAGATGGTTGAATAATGGATGAAAAGCTTTATTAACTTAGATTTTTAAAAGAAATGTATAGAAGATGGAAGCAAGGATGAGTAATGATTGACAAATACAAGAATGGTATGGTTTTGTAAGAATGGCATTGGGAGCGCTAAAAATAAAAATGAGCTGAAACTGAACACGGATATTAAGGACAAATGAAAAGAGGTGTTTTAGTTATGTTAGGGAAAAGATCGAAGTGGTAGAAGGACTGCTGTTTAAGGATCAGATGATAATAACAAACAATGGAAAGAAAGCAGAATTAATTAAATCTTACCTTGCTTCTGTTTTCTCTGCCAAGGAAAATGAACTTTGGACTGGGATAGATTGAGGAAAAAATGATTAACAGGAAGTAGAAACCCAAGACGTATGAGGACATAGTTAGATGGCATCTAGATGCACTCAGTGAATTTAGGCTATCAGGTCTGAAAAAATCAGGTCCCAGGGTACTGAGAGAACTGTCAGATGTGATTGCTATTGGAGATCCAGTGTTGTAGATCATTAAAAAGTTACTGAGGAATATTACCATAATACTGAATTTGGGCAAATATTATCCTAGTTTTTGAAGGGTGTAAAATCTGCAAACTATAGGTCAGTGAACTTGATTCAATTTCTGGCAAAATTCTAGGCTATATTATTAAGAAAATAGTTTCTGATAGATGGTGATCATTAAGAGCCAGTTTACTTCAGCAAGAGTAGGTCCTCTCAGACCAGAGGCAGTGTGGTGCAGTGAAAAGAATTAGCCTTAATGGCACAGGACCTTGGGCAAGTCATAAAACCTCTTGGAGATTCACTTTCCTCATATATATAAAATGAAGGTGGAGTGAGGTTAGACCAGATGGTCTCTATAGTCCATAGCTACCAGCTCTAAATCTATGATCTCATGACTAATCTCATTTCCCTTTTTTTTTTTCTCCCGCTACTTTTTGTCTTTCTTTGTATCCCCTATGTTTAATACAGTGTTTGGAACATTTTCGTTGTTGTTGTTCAGTTGTGTCTGATTCTTTGTGACCTCATTTTGGGTTTTTCTTGGCAAGGACACTTGAATGGTTTGCATTTCCTTCTCTAGCTCATTTTATAAATGAGGAACTGAGGCAAAGAAGGTTAAGTGACTTGGCTAGGGTCAGAAAATTACTAAGTGTCTGAGGCCAGATTTGAACTGTCTCTCACTCCGTTTGCCTAGACAAGTTATAATGGTAAAATCTTGATCCTTGGTGCTATTAGGTGGATTCATAGCTATTTGGATGACAGGAAACAAAGAGTAGTCATTAATAGGTTAGTGTCAGCTTTGAGGGTTAGTGTGCTTATTGGAGTGCTCCTGGGATACAGTCTTAGTTTTTCCAATTTTTTAAAATCAATGGCATTAATCAAGGCATAAAAGGCATGCCTATCAAATTTGACAGTGACATGAAGCTAGAAGAGATAACTAACATGGGATAAGGAGATCTAAACCCTTTTTTTGCATTTTGGACTTGAACAATGGGCTAAATATAATTGGGAAAAGGTTAAAATTTTATACTTGGATTCAAAATTTAAACTTTGCACATGTGGAGGCAGGAAGTGTGGCTAGCTTGGGGTTTAGGTAAATAAAGAACCAAAAGTGAGGGGCCTTTGAGGTCTGTATGGGTCAACAATGTGACAAAGCAGCCAACTAATTTCATGTATTCCACAGCTATCTTCCAAGAACCACAGTGTCCAGGGTCAGGGAAGTGACAGTCCTTCTGGACTCTATCATCTTCAAGCCACTTCAGGATGTGGACAAGTTTTTAAAAGTATATCAATGAAACAGATTTTCAGGAGCCAAGATGATGGAATAAAAAGTAAATTGCTGTAGATCTTCCCATATTCATCTCCAAATGACCAACCAAACATAAAATAGCACTCCAGAACAGATCCTGGAACAGTAGAGCCAGCAGAAATACTGGGCAGATTGGTCTTTTAGCCTGGGAGACTTGGAGGATTGGCAAGAAAGGTCTATCTCACTCGGGTAAAAGAGGAGCACAGTACAGGACAGGAAATGCAGCAAGCTCCACCTCAGCAAACCAGTGGCATATCCTGAGCCTCAGTGCAGGTAAATGCCAACCTCAGAACCCATGTGTGCCTCAGCACCAGCTCCAAGAACCACCACATGCTTCAGCACAGCCCTGGGCAAATGAGTATCCCCTGGTGGCCAGACCTCCATGTGCTTCAGTGTAGCCCCAGGGAAATACAGAAAAATCCCACTGGGTCTCAGCACATGTCAGACACCACCACTAGAACCCACCTCAGCACCAGGTAAGCTGCCAGACCCCTATGGCCTCCAGGAGCACCAGCCAACTCCCATCCAATCCCTGCAGCACAGCACCAGACTCGAGGATCCTCAGAGCAAGATCAGCCCAGCACCAGGTAAACAGCCAGAGCCTGTAACGACTAGCACAAGAAACCTAAAACAGTGCCCCTTTCACTCTGGGAGCAGAACTCAAATTTAAAAGAAAGGAAAAAAGAAAAAGGTAAAAAAATAAAAATAAAATAGGGGAGAATGAGCAGAAAAAAAAAAGAAATTAATCATAGAGTTATTATGGTTACAGGGAAGACCTAGACACAAACTCAGAAGAAGACAACAATGTCAAAACACCTAGGGGCAAAACCCCAAATTAAAATGGGAAGTGTTCTCAAGCCCAGAAAGAACTCATGAAAAAGCTTAAAAAAGGAACTTAAAAATCATATAAGAGAGGTAAGAGAAAAATGGGCAAAAGAAATGAGAGTGATGCAAGAGAATTATGAAAAGACTCAACAGCTTGGAAAACTGCTTCAAAAGAAGAATTGGCCAGATGGAAAAGGACATACAAAAATCCATTGAAGAAAACAACTCCTTCAAGAGTATAATTGGCCAAATGGAAAAGAAAGTACAAAAAGCAATTGAGGAAAACAACATCTTAAAAGTTAGTATTGGGCAAGTGGAAGCTAATCCCTCTATAAGACATCATGAATCAATTAAACAAATTGAAAAGAGTGAAAAAAAATGGAAGAAAATGTAAAATACATTATGTCAAAAACAACTGACCTGGAAAATAGATCCAGGAGAGACAATATCAGAATAATTGGACTACTTGAAAGTCATAATCAAAAGGATTATTCATCAGCATTATTCAAGAAATTATCAAGGAAAACTGCCCTGATGTGCTTGAACCAGAAGGCAAAATAGCCATTGAAAGAATCCACTGATCACTTCAGGAAAGAGATCCCAAAATAAAAACTTCAAGGAATATTATAGTCAAATTTCAAAACTATCAGGTCAAGGAAAAAATATTGCAAATGGCCAGAAATAATTCAAATATCAAGTAGTCACAATCAGAATCACACAGGACTTGGCAGCTGCAACATTAAAAGATTGGAGGTCATGGAACATGTTATTCCAGAAGGCAAAGGAGCTAAACCAAGAATCACTTACCTGACAAAATTAAGTTTAATACATCAAGGAGAAAAAAGGGTCATTCAACAAAATGGAAGGATTTCAAGCCTTTATGAGGAGAAGACCAGAACTAAACCAAAAATTTGACCTCCAATATCAAGACCCAAGAGAAACATAAACAGGTATAAAGAGAAAAGAAAATATAAGGGATTCAATAGAGCTAAGCTGTTTAAATCCCTACGTGGAAAGATGATACTTGTCACTCTTAAAAATTGTATCACTAACAATACAGATAGAAAGAATAAACATAGACAGAAGGTATGGGTATAAGGTGTATTTGAGGGAATGATGTAAAAAAAAAGGGGGATGAGAAAGAGGAGTAAAATGGGTTCAGAAGGAAGGGAGAGGTAGAATGGGGGTAAGTTATCTCACATGAAGAGGTGAGGAAGACCTATTACAGTGGAGAAGATGACAAGGGTGGGGTGTGATGGGAATCACTTGAACCTTACTCTCATCAGTACTGGCTTAGAGAGGGAATAATATACACAATCGGATGAATATAGAAATCTACCTAACCTTACAGGGAAGTAGGAAGGGGGGAGACTAAATAAAGAGGAAGGGTGGGGACTGACAAAAGGGAGGGCAGATTAGGGGAAGTAGTAGACAGAAGCAAAACATTGGTGATGTGAGAAAGGGTGAAAAGAGAGAGAGGAAAAGCAGGAGGAAGAATAGGGAAGGGAAATACACAGGTAGTAATCATACTGGTGAATGTGAATGGGATGAATTCTCCCATAAAACAGAAGCAGATAGCAGAGTGGATCAAAAACCAGCATCCAACAATGTGTTGCTTACAAGAAACACACTTGATGGGGTGGAGCCAAGATGGCAGAGTGAAAGCAGTGACTTGCCTGAGCTCTCCCCGAAACCCCTCCAAATACCTGTAAAAAAATGGCTCTAAACAAATTCTAAAGCAGCAGAACCCACAAAAAGACAGAGTGAAACAAATTTCCAGCCCAAGACAACCTGGATGGTTGATCAGAAAGGTATATCGTGCCGGGCGGGGAGAGGAGCACAGTGCAGGGTGGGTGCGCAGGCCACAGCAAACCTGGAGCAGGCCTCAGGGGACTGAATCTCAGGCAGCTGTGGCGGTTTCCAGACTTCTCAACCCATGAACGCCAAAGACAACTTAGAAGGATAGTGGGAAAAGTTTGTGACTGTGGTGAGAGAAGGAGCTAGGTCTCAGCCACATGTCCTGAGCGTGGCCTCTGGGGCAGCGGCTGCCTTCTGAACTTCTGGCCCACAGACTGAGGGGGAATCTGGTGGCTGATCAGTGGGGTATTGCAGGGATCTCTTTGCCAGTGCTGAGGCAGGAATCTCTTGCTCTGCCTGTGCTTGGATCTGGGTCACAGTTCTGAGGGGGGGTCCTGGGGCGAGAAGGGGTGCTGGCATGGTGGAGCTTGTTGTGGCACTGGAAAGGAAACATCTCATCCCTTACCATAGCACCTTGGCAGAACTGAAAATTTACAGGTCCCTAGAAGTATCTCTAAAAACAGCTGTACAAACACCCGAAGCTTGGGACAGTACATTCTCCACATTGGAAGCAGACTCTTACCTTAACAAAGAGTTTAAAACTCAAGTAATTGACTAGGATCATGAGCAAAGCTCACAAAAAGAGTCAGACTGTACTATCTTACTTTGGTGACAAAGAAGATCAAAATATACAACCAGAAGAAGACAACAAAGTCAAAGCTCCTACATCCAAAGCCTCCAAGAAAAATATGAATCAGTTCCAGGCCTTGGAAGAGCTCAAAAGGGATTTTGAGAAGCAAGTAAAAGAAGTAGGGGAAAAACTGGGAAGAGAAATGAGAGTGATGCAAGAAAATCATGAAAAACAAGTCAACAGCTTGCTAAAAGAGACCCCAAAAAATACTGAAGAAAATAACACCTTAAAAAATAGCCTAACCCAAATAGCAAGAGGTCCAAAAAGCCAATGAGGAAAAGAGTGCCCTAAAAAGCAAAAGTTGACTAAATGGAAAAGGAAGTCCAAAAGCTTACTGAAGAAAATACT
>NW_020954583.1:255236-307844 GCF_900497805.2 Vombatus ursinus
TTGGACTATCTGAAAGCCATGATCAAAAAAAGAGCCTAGACATCATCTTTCAAGAAATTATCAAGGAAAACCAGAGGGCAAAATAGAAATTGAAAGAATCCACTGATCTCCTCCTGAAAGAGAACCCCAAAGGAAAACTCCTAGGAATATTGTAGCCAAATTCCAGAGTTCTCAGGTCAAGGAGAAAATATTGCAAGAAGCCAGAAAGAAACAATTCAAGTATTGTGGAAACATAATCAGGATAATGCAAAATTTAGCAGCTTCTACATTAAGGAACCACAGGGCATGGAATATAATATTCTGGAGGGCAAAGGAGATAGGATTACAACCAAGAATCACCTACCCAGCAAAACTGAGTATAATCATTCAGGGGAAAAAATTGACATTCAGTGAAATACAGGACTTTCAAGCATCTTTGGTGAAAAGAACAGAACTGAACAGAAAATTTGATTTTCAAATACAAGACTCAAGTGGAACATGAAGAGGTAAACAGGAAAGAAAATCATAAGAAACTTATTAAGGTTGAACTGTTTATATTCCTGCATGGAAAGATGACATTTGTAACTCATGAGACCTTTGTCAGTATTAGGGTAGTTGGAGGGAAAAATTATATGTATGCATATATAGATAGATAGATGGATAGGTAGAGGGCACAGGGTGAGTTGAAGATGAAGGGGTCATATCTGGAGAATAAAATTAAGGGGTGAGAGAGGATTATACTAGGAGAAAGAGAAGGGGAGAGGTAGAACAGGGTAAATTATATCACAAAAATAAACAGAAAAGAAAAGGCTTTTACAGTGGAGGGGAAACAGGGAAGGTGAGAGGGAATGAGTGAATCTTATTCTCATAGGATTTGACTTAAGGAGGGAATAACGTACACACTCAATTGGGCATGGAAATGTGTCTTACCCTATAGGAAAATAGGGGGGAAAGGGGACAAAAGAGTAGGGGGATGATAGAGAGGAGGGCAGATTGGGAAAGGCAGTAATCAGAAGCAAATACTTCTGAGGAGGGACAGGGTCAAAAGAAAGAATAGAATAAATGGGGGAGGGCAGGATAGGATTAAAGGACATAGAGTTAGTTTTTCACAGCATGTCTACTATGGAAGTGTTTTGCATAACTGCATATGTATAACCTATATTGAGTTGCTTGCCTTTTCAATGAGAGTGGGTGGGGAGGAAGAATGGAGAAAATTTGGAACCCAAAGTTTTAAAAAACACATGTTTAAAAAAAATGTTTTCACATGCAACTGGGAAATAAGAAATACAGGAAATGGGGTACAGAAATCCATCCTGCCCTATAGGAAAATTGAAGGGGAAGGGGATGGGGGGGAGAGATAGAAGGGAAGGCAGACTAGGGGAAGGGGTAGTCAGAATGCATGCCATCTTGGGGTGGGGGGGCAAGATGGGATGAAAATTTGGAACTCAAAATCTTGTGGAAGTAAATGTTGAAAACTAAAAATAAATTTAAAAAATTTATTAAAAAAAATAAATTAAAAAAAAGAACTAAAAAAAAAAGAAGCACGCTTGAAACAGAGAGACACATACACAGAGTAAAGGAAAACCTGGAAAAACTTGCATGAACTGATGCAAAATGAAATGAGCAGAACCAGGAAAACACTGTACATACACAGTATCAGCAATATCATGTGATGATCAACTATGAATGATTCAGCTTTTCTCGGCAATACAATGATTCTAGAGAAGTACAAAGGACTCAGGAAGGAAAATGTTACCCACATCCAGATAAAGAACTGATAGACTCCAAATGCATATTGAAGTATATTTTTTTCAATTATTTTATTCTTTCTCATTTTTTTGATCTGTTTCTTCTTTCACAATTATAAGGAATATGGAAATATGTTTACATGATAGCATATATATAAACTATTTCAAACTGCCTACCATTTTCAGAAGGGGAGGGAAGGGAGGGAGGGTGGGAAGAAGAAAAATTTGGTATTCAAAATCTTGTAAAAATGAATACTAAACATTTTCTTTATTTGTGATAAAAAATACTATATAAAGTAAAAAATAAAGTGTATCAATGAGCTGGAGTGTGTATAGAGAAGGCTGAACAGTATGTTCACATAATGAAAACTATTCCATAATAAGGATCAGATGAAGGAAATGGAGATGTTTCGCCTGAGAAAGCGAAGATTTGATATGACGTTGGATAAATAAATTAATTTAGATTGTAATGTCATTTTTATTACTTTGGATCATCTTACCCATGAGCAATTAATATTCTCCCAATTATTTAGGTCTGTTTTTATTTCTATAAACAGAGATTTATTATTTATATTAATATGGTTATTATATATATATATATCTTAGTAAGCAGTCATCCAAATATTTTGTACCATCTCCAGTTATTTCAAATAGAATTTTTCTTCTTATCTCTTCCATCTAGGTTTTATTGATATAGAAATGCTGATAATTTGTGTGGATTTATTTTATACCTTGCAAGTTTGCTGGCTATTGTCTCAATTAATTTTTTTTAGTTGATTCTTTAAGGTTCTTTAGCTACACTATCATATTTATCCCCAGTTCCAGAGGACTAATGATGAAACATATAAACCATTTCCTGACAGTGAGTGATAGATTAGGAGTGCAAACAATATCTCTGAATTTCATCATAAGTACTCTGGAATTGGGGAAGAATATGATAGTATATCTAAAGAGTCTAGATATACATATACATACACAAACATATTATTATATGTATTATGTCTACATAATACATATATATGTATGTATATATATATATACATATATTTGTATACAGCTACTGAGGGAATTTGTTTTGTTTAATTGTCCACATTTCTTAATAGGAAATTTGTTTTTTCTTTTCCTTTTTTTCCCCAGTAGGGGTGAAGGGAAAGAGAGAAAATAAATTTCTGTTATTAAAAAAAACAAACAAACAACATGTAAAATAGAGAAGCTAAAGGATGCTACAGGTGTGGACTTGCATTCATTTTCAGGTCAAAGTATTGTTAAGTTTATCGAATTGTTTTATGTTTTTAGGAGAGCTTTCATAGGTATAATCTGAAAATGTTTGTGAATTTCAATAAAACTTTAAAAAAAAGAAAAAAGAAGATTTAGGAGGAACATATTACACTCAAATATTAGAGGGGCTGTCCTATGAAAGAGAAATAAAAATTCATTCTGATTAACTTCAGAGGTTAGAATTAGAAGTGACAACTGGAAATCACAGAAATTTATGCCTGCTGTGAGGCGGGGAAAGCCACCCTAAAACAAAACTCTACCTAATAATTACAGAGATATTAAAAGTGGAATGGGACTTCTTAGTAAGTTGTTTCTCATTCATAGGAAGTATTGGTTAGACTAGATGAACTTTGAGCTCTCTTCCAGGTCAGACACTGTGTTTTTCTGTCCAGTCCAGACCACAGTAATTTGCTTTACTATTCTTAGGGAATGAAAAAATAATTCAGTTGTCTTTTGACTTTTAATGGGAGCAGATGTGACATTTTTAGTCTCAGTAGATTTGTGTCTAAAGATGACACCATAGGTGCTAAAGCTCACTTCCATTTTGAGGTCAACGCATATTACTGAGAACATTCAGTGGATGTAATTTAGGTAAGCTCAGAGAGGCTATGTTCTCTGCACATTTCCAACCTGGTACCTATGAGTTCATCTGTCTTCAATCCAATTAAGCTCACTCAAATCTCTGGAGTATTGGGACCAGGACTGGTCTGGGTCTGGAGGAAGAACTGTTCCACACATCTGGTTTTCTGGTGCTACAGATGCTCCTGGATCCTGGTTCCCACCATACTCACAGGCCCTAGGGCCAAAAGAAAAAAAAAGAAAAAAAAAAAAAGAAAAAGCAAGCAAGCCAAGATTAATAGTCCAGTGTTAGGCATAAGTAAACCCAACTTTTAGGTCAATCTGACTTTTTGGTATAAAAATTTCAGGTTCCATTCTCTACCATGAGAATTGTATAGTCTATAGACTTTAGTATTATCTCCACCTCACCAAAAATTTTGACTTCACACTAAGTAATGAAACTGAAGAAACAAGAAGTAAGAAGGGATGATTGATGCCCAGCCAAAAGTGAAGTGAACCACGACTAAGAATGAGCCAGTCATTCTGGTTCTGAATGAGTGATTAATATTCAAAATAAAGATTCAAAATAAGATCTTATGACTTTATAGTATACACTCCTATGAGTGTGTTATTGTGGGATCTTTATTTTTGCAACATCAGTAAAGTTGAAGATAAAGTTATAGCATTTATTCAGCACCTACTATCTTCTGGTCTGTGTACTCTGTAGTATGAGGCAGCATGATGTAGTGGCTAGAAAGCTGACCTCTAAAACAGGAAGACCTAGGTTTAAGTTCTCTCTAAGTATATGAATAGATTTGTCTATGGAGAATTTACAGAAAGACTTAAACAAGAATCAAACAAGATGAGAAGGAAATAGGTTGTAATCTGCAATGGTAGGGGGAGTATACATCCTGATGAGATCCACATATTAGCTGTGTGATCTTGAGGCAACTCTTTTATTCTCTTTGTGCCCCAGGCAACTCTCAGACTATAAGTTGCAGCAAAGATGGTGACTTGCATTAGTAGAGGGAGTTTCTTCACATTGGAGTCCCCTATATATGAAATCATTGATCGTGTTCATATTGCTATCCATTTGTTCCAATAACTGATGCTAAACACTACAGTGGGGAAAAGGAGCTGGGGATTTGCAATATCACCAAAATGTTTTGGGTCAAATTGTAGACCTTTCTATTCTAAATGTGTGATAGTAAGTAAGAGAGAAAGAACAATGTCCATGCGTAAAAGAGTTTCTTTATTCTGCCATTTTGGTAATATCGCATTAATTAGTACTCAGGAAAGTAATTGGATTTCTTAGAAGCCATTCTTGACATGTCTAAGTATTGAGTTATGAACCTCTCAATAGTTCTCATAGCTAGATCTTCCAAAACCACAACCTTTTGGAAACTGGGGCCTACATGTGAATGGGCAACTCACCTGCAATGTGTCTCATTAGTTAAGTATGTGCTACCCTTTTTGCCAAAGTAAACATTTGGGTCTGTCCCTGTATGTTGACATGTTGTAACATATTATGAACACTTAATATAATTTTGTTTATCACAATTTATGTTTAGGAGGGGAGTAGAACTCAGATCCATATAGTTGAAAGCCTAGAGCTCTCACTGAAATGGTTCATATTAGTTTCCTTTCCATAGCTGTTGTTTCCATTTTCTTTTTTTCTTACCCCTATCACCAGGGTTGTTGGGGGCCTTGCTTTAATTCCTTTCCTTTTCCTTTGTCACACCCCTCTTTTTATCACATACAACATCCCTCAGGACCAGGTTTACCTTGCCTTTCAGGTTTATAATTAGACAATGTGATCAATTTAGTAGTACTAATGTGGTAATTGGAGAATACTGTGAGATCTCTCCTACTTCTTAGACCAAACACATATACGTTATGATGAAGCCTTCAGGAGACGATGAATAATTATGAGGTCTTTCTATTGTATTGTATTTTATTTGAATGCTATGATGGAACTCATCAAGATGGATACTCTTGCAGATTACATCAAGCCTTCCTATCTTGTTTGATTCTTGTCTAAATCTTTCCATAAATGTCTCCATAGACAAATCTACTCATTATGCTTAGGCAAATAGGTGACATAGTAGAGCACTGGAGAAGGAATCAGGAAGACCTGAGTTAAAATCCAGTTTAGGCACTTAGTGGAAATGTGACCCTGAGCCAATAATTTCCTCATCTGTAAAATGGGGATAACAATAGCACCTATGTCACAGGGTTGTTGTGAGGATAAAATGAGATAATATTCGTAAAACT
The DNA here is from genome assembly GCF_900497805.2 of Vombatus ursinus. Lineage (NCBI taxonomy): Eukaryota > Metazoa > Chordata > Mammalia > Diprotodontia > Vombatidae > Vombatus > Vombatus ursinus. The sequence continues at coordinate 261,074 of NW_020954583.1, forward strand.
TTTTGCGAACCTTCAATTGTTATATAAATGCTAGTTATTACCATGTTAGAGGCTCTCCTTATGCTTACTTGACTGTTTATTTGATCTCTCTGGATGCTGGTGTAGCATTCTGGCTACCCATTTGTTGTCTGTCATTCTCACTACATGATCTGTATACTTCCTTTTCTAGTTACACATACCCTTGGTGGCATTTCATATGTAATTTATAGTGCACAATTGGTAATTAATATGCTATAAAATATTTATACCTAACGTTCTTTGGCAATGTGATTTTGATCCTCTCAAGATCATGATTCAAAAATCTTATTAGATGATAAGAATACCTTTTATAGTAGTAAGACTTTATTAGGAAACCAATTGAAAGCATTGTACACATTACACAAGAGATACTACTTGTAAAATGATTTGCAAACCTTAAAGCTGTATATAAGTGCTAGCTATTACACTGTAGCTGCCAATGAGGTTAGATCAGTATAGGAAGTCTAGCACCAAATCACCTAGAAGCAGAATTGGAAGGGACTCCATAGGTCATTTGGTCGCACCTATACTTAAATAGGAATCCCCTGCATCATCTTGAATAGGAAACCCACAACCACCTGCAGAAGCTTATTCCATTTTTGGGCAATGTCTCTGTGGTTTCCAATTACTACTTCCATTACTACACTTGGGAGGTTGGGGGTAGCTAGACATTTGTTCTATTCTTATTTAGTTTTAGGCTCAGTAGTTTATCTAAGGGCTCTGGCAAGTGGGCTTTCTCTCTAGCTACCTGTTACAATTTGGACAGTATGTATTTTTCATCCACTTTAGTTTTTCAATATGAATGCTAAGCAATTTCTGTTAAAAAAAAAATTGAAGATTTTGTGAAAAGCAGTTCTGTAGTGTTCCAGGGTTCAAAGCTTTTGGGTCTTGTGATCTGTAAATGTTAAGATCTGGAAAACCTCCTACTCAATAGTGTTTCCTTACTGTGTGAGACATCCTCTATGACAGTGGCAAACACCTTTGGTAACCATATGTTTCTGTTTTATGCTTCATCCTGTTAATGCTCTGTAGGTTATTGAACAAAGTTATTTCCAGAGTTAAATCTCACCAGGAACACTGTACTATTTTTACATAGTCATAGAAGACTCTATATATGAAAAAAGTCTTTAAAATAGCATTTGGTTCTACCAAGTCAACTGCTTTAAAAAATGAACAAACACTAGATGCAGCAATATCTTATATATTTTCTACAACTTGGAGTTACTGGCATGATTGTAAAGATGCTGTCTGCTTGAAATCACTGATGAGAGCCAGCTTGTTCCCTTCTCATGTATCTATGGAGGATAGCTTTGATGCCTATATAAACTGATCTCATAAAGATTTTATAAAGATAAGAAAAAGGGCATATGGATTGGTAGTTGCTGATATCTTTGTTCTCAATGGCCTTTATTTTTCCTAATAAAAGTGCCATCTGCAATGTTCTCTGTTCTTTTGGAATCTTCCCTTTTTTGAGACACTATGAAAATTCACCAGTGAATGACTTTAAAATTCAATTGCCTCCAGTATACGTTTTTTTTTTTTTTTTCTATGTGCATTTGTTAATGTACAGGTGGTTTTGACTTCTCTGGTGCCATTACTACTTCCTCACATCAAACAATGGGTGCCAACATAGTAGAATCCATCTGTGGGGGTAACTTCATTTAGATAATTAGTATTTTTCATTAAGTGTTTACCACATGTCAAGCACTGTGCTAGATGCTAGGAATATAAATATAAGCAAAAAGAAAGATAGTTCCTGCTCTCAAGCAGCTTACTTGGAGAAGACAATACATTTAAAGGAAGCTGAAAAGGGGTGGGGTGGGGGCGGGGGGAAGGTGAAGGTGAAAGTACCCAGTGTGGGGCATGATAGAGGAGTCCAGAGGGAAGCTTTTTGGGATATGAAGAAATGACTGGCCCGAGTGCCCTACACAAATAGAGATTCTGGGAGGAGTCCTCTGCTTTCAAATAAGAGGAAGAAGACAGAGGTATCTCCAGGGGCAGGGATATTTCTAAGTTGTGAGTTGTAGGCCTGAAGTGATCTTTTAAGAAGAAGTGGTTCTTAAGGCATGATGTCCAGAATAGGGCAACTTGGTGGAAAAAGAGAAGGCAGCTTAATGGTACAGTAGATGGGGCACTGGACTTGAAGTGAAGAAGTCCTTAGTTCAAGTCCAACTTCTGCTGCTTGGTAGCTATGTGACCCTTGGATAAGTCACTAAACTTCTGTTGGCCTCAGTTTTTTCATCTGTAAAATGGTGATAATAATACCACCTCGCTTCCAGGGTTATTATAAGAATAAAATGAGATAATATTTGTAAAATTCTTTGTAAATCTTGAAGTTCTATATAAATGCTAGCTATTCCACTGTTGCTGCCAATAAAGTTAGATCAGAATAGAAAGTCTAGCACCAAATCACCCAGAAACTCAGAGTTGGAAGGAACTACATGGATCATCTAATCCATCGTATACTTGAATAAGACTCCTCTATATCACTTTGAATAGGATACCTACAACCATCTTCAGCGCTTATTACACTTTGGGAGAGTGTCTCTGTGGCTTCCATTTACTGCTTCTATTTCTGCCCTCTAGGGATAAGCAAGAAAAATCCAATCCCTCTTTATAGGTCATTCCTTAAGGTATACAGAGATAGTATTACATTGTCTCCTAAATCTGTTCTAAAACTCCATGGTTCCTTCAATAACCCTTGTTATTCTCATTGTCCTTTTATGGATGTACTCTTGTGTGTCAATGACTTTTGTAAAATTTTATGCACCAAACTGCTATGCCACACATATGGTTTGACTAGCTCAGAGCAGTGGCCTGTTAGGCAATGTCATACTATCTTATCCTGGGACTTGCATCAGTGCCTGAGGCCATCTCACCCTGCAACATCCAGCCACCATGTGGCCTTCTCAACCTGGAACATCTTCCTGTAAAACCTATACCCTTCTCCCACTGGTGAATTCTCCCTGGAGCCATCATTTTGTGTGTATGTGTTGGGATAGGGATGGAGGGGAAAGACAAGATTGGTCTTCATTCTCTTCCTGTCTTTGTTTCTGACTCTCAAACTTTCAAACTATACCTTTTTTAACAGGTACCATCCTTGCTCTACCTTCAGCTCCCTTTTGTATGTCATTTAGAATGTAAGCTGCTTGAAGCTGCTTGGACTATCTTTCTTTTTGTTTGTATACATCCTCAGAACTTAGCACAGTGCTTTGCATATAATAAGCGCTTAATAAATGTTTCCTTTTTTTCTTCCTTCATCCATTGCACGTACCACCTTTCTTGTTTTGGATATTTTACCTCTAATTATGTGACATAAATTCATATTAGGTGTTTTGGGGGTGCCATATCAAACTATTTACTATCCTAGAGATTATAGGCCACTAAGACCTTCATGCTTTGTTCATTTATTTATTTATTGCTAAGCAATGGGGCTAAATAACGTGCCTGTGGTCAGTCAGCGAGTGAGTGTTATGTTTCTGAGGCCGGATTTGAACTCAGTTTGTCCTGACTCTAAAGCCGGTACTCTATCCACTGCGCTACCTAGCTGCCCCCTTTATTTTTTTTATTGTGATCTTTTGTCCAGTTCTAAATCTATCATCATATACTTGTACAGATGATTTTATAAAGACCACACATAGGACTTTGCATTTAATATGCCTATTAAATTTAATCTAATTAGATCAGTCATTTCAGCTGGTCAGTGATCTTTTTGTGCTCTGACTTTTGTTCACTGTGTTAGTTGGGTCATCTGAGAAGTTGATGAGCTTGACTTTATTGATGATAAAAAGTGTTGAACAAAACAGGTCCCAAGACTGTCACCATGGCATTATTTGGATTGGTTCTCATACCAAACTCCCTATAAACTAATTTTTTTCTTAAATGCTTTTCTCTTTTTTAGGAGGTCATATTGTTTATAGATTTAAAAAAAAATTAATTCTTGTCCTTTGTGTTTTTCAGATAAGCTTGCACTCCAGTCATGCAATACTCTTACCTGTAATATCATTTAACATGGAGATTTCACTTTTATTAATTCATAATCCCAGAATCTAAGAGTTGTAAGGCCCCTCAGAGGCCATTAAGTTCAATGTTGTATTGTATTTTTAGTTTTTATACCAAAATAATAATTTCCTCTAAAACTCATCCAATAAATAGTCACACAGCTTTTGCTTAAAAAGCTCAAGAGAGGGGGGAGAGAGCCATCTTGAGAAGCCTATTCTACTTTGGGTCACCTCTCTTTGTTAAGAAGTTTCATCCTTATTTCAATCCTAAATGTGTTTCTCTGTAACTTTCACCCATTGATCTTTGCTCTGTCTTTGAGGGCCAAGACAAACAAGTTGAATCTCTTTTCTGTTTGACATTCTTTCAAATAATTCAAGACAGCTATGACATATATCCTAAGTCTTTTCTTTTAACCATATGTGGTATGAACTTGAGGATTCTCAATGCCAAGTTTACCCTCTTTTGGATACCCTTAAGTGTTTTCCAACTGAGCAACTTATTTGGTCTCCTTATTGAAATAGTAGGCAAATTCTTTGTAAGCCTTAAAGAATTATATAAAGTAAATAAGAATTATTATTTTGCTCATTGTGAGCAGAACATGGTGAGAAGAACAAGTTTCATAAGAAATAATTATATTTCTTGTGGCCTTCAGGCCTATGATGAAACCAACTCTACTAACTCTACAGATTTTCCCTACTACTGTTTTTATATATCCATTTAGCTGCAACTTCCTTAAGTTTTTTTTTTCCATTTCATGCTTACAAAAATGTTAAAATAACTGTGGTTCAGTTTTGTCAGTGGCTCTATATCAGTTCATGATTTGTTGCACAAAGGTTACATGTTAAGGATACCAATAATTAAATTAGTGATTATAGATGATTCAATAACTTTATACTTGGGGCCTTCTGCCTTTCTTTCTGCCACATTCACCATGAAAATGGAAGGAGTCTCCAAAGATTTTATGACTATTTAAGAGAAAATTTACTTTTTGAATACATTTAATTTGCTTCTTTTTTATATTAAATCAACTATGGAAAAGAAAAGAAAAATCCCTCCCTTGCTCCTACCACACTGACTTTCCTTATAACAAAAGAAATTAAGGAAAATCACCAGATACAGTAACTATACTGCCAATATATAAAATATTCTGTTTTACTAGTCTAGTAAGTAATCTAGTAGTTCTAGGAGTCCCCCGTTTTTCTGCTATAAAGGAGAAAGTATTATGTGTTTTCCAGGACCTTCAGTAGTTTTTTTTTTTCATTTATTTAGAATTTTGCTTCTTTTAAATAACCTCTTCATTTACATTGTTGAAGTCTGTGTATATTGTTCTTTTGATTCTACTTATTTCACTTTGGGTCAATTCATAAAAAAAAGTTCCCAATTTTCTCTGAGTTCCTCATATCCATAATTTCTTTCTACACCATACTTTTCTATGGCATTTGTGTATTATAGTTTTTATTTTGTTTTTCAGTGGTTTTCAGTTGTGTCTGACTCTTTGTGGCTCCATTTGAGGGATTTTTTTTTTCTTTGGCAAAGATAGTGGAGTGGTTTGCCATTTTCTTCTCCAGCCCATTTTACAGATGAGGAAACTGAGGCAAACAGTATTAAATGACCTACCCAGAGTCAGTTAGTATCTGAGGCTGGATTTGAATTCAGAAAGATGACTCTTCCTGACTCTAGGCCTGGTGCGCTATCCACTGTGCCACTAGTTTTTATAGACATTCTGCAATCAATGAATACCCTCTTTGTTTCCAGGTCTTTTCTATAATAAAGAGTGCTGCTATCATTTTGGTATATATTGCACTTGTTACTATTTTTTAACTTCTTTTTGGTGTATACTTAGTACTGAGGTCAAAGGGCCTGAGCAATTTTGTTATTTTTCTTTCAGAATCCACATTGATACTCAACATATTTAGGTATCAAATGGCCATTTCGCATCAACGTCAACAATGTATTAGTGTATCACACTCTGAACACTGACTTCCCATTTTTTGTTATCTGTGACAGAGTGTGAAGTGAAAGCACAGAATTGCTTTAATTTATATTTTAATTAGTGATTTGAAGAATGTTTTCATGTGGTCATTTTATAGTTTGTAATTGTTTTTGAAAATTATTCCTTTCTTTTGACAATTTATCTTTGGGGGCATGGTATGGGCATGTCAGTATGGGTGTGTCAATTATCTGTATACCTTAGTTATTAGAGATTTACAGCACTATTAGATACTATTTTCCTAGTCTTCAGTTTATATAACATATATTTTAATTTTATATTAAAATTCTTTCTTCATTGATTTTACTTCTGCAAAAGCTTTTAAACTGTGTGCAATTGAAATTATCTATTTTGTTTTTATGATCACTTCTGTCCCTTGCTTGATTCATATTTCCTGCACTTATCTACTCACCTATAGCCAATGTTGTTAAAGTTACCCTTTTCATTCTCTTCTGTTTTATTTAAAATTATTTGCAACTTTTTGCATTCAGGGCATATATCCATTTGTACATTATTGTATTACATGTTTTAAGATATTGGTCTAAACCTTATTTCTGCCAAATTGTTTTCTAAGTTTCCTAGAGATTTTATAAAAAGATAGTTCTTCTCCCTTAAGTAATGTATATTCTTGTGTTTATCAAGGGCTGGGTCATTATGCTCATTTACATCCACTTACTGCATATGTTGTCTAGTCTACTTATCTACTTTTATGTGTTCTAAACAGTATTAAAAATTTTTGATTTACTAGAGCTTTATGATACAATTGAAGTCTGGTGACTCTATATCCCTTCATTTATACTTTTTTCTCATTATTTTTATGAAGATTCTAGAACTTTTGTTCTTTCAAATGCATTTTACAAAGTTGTTTTTAGACAAAACAAAAAATTCTAGAAAGAATCTTCTTGATAATTTGATTGGTATAGCATTAAATCTATATATTAATTTTTGGCAACACAATTTTGTCTTATTGCGATGTACTCATACTGAATATTTCTGTAATGATTGTTTTTCCTTTATTTCTGTGTTTTGTAAATTATTTATTTAAATAAATGTTACATGTGTCTTGATAAGTTATCTGTTAGATACTCTACTGGATCATAGATACAGAGCTGGAAGGGAACTTAGAGAGACCTAAGGCAAAGCCTTCACTTTACAAATGAAGAAATTGAATTCTAGGGAAATTAAATAATTTGCTCAAGACCATATAGATGGTAAACATATGAGGTGATATTTGAAGCTAGATACTCCAACTGTAGAGCCAGTGCTCTTTCTGTTGTGTCATGCTAACTCTCATCTTGTTATTATTTGAATACTCTGATTCTTGGATTCAGCACACCTTAGGAAGGAATGGTTTTGCCACTTGGACATTAATCTGGTGCTTAAAACTGTAGCAGCCAAGATCATCTCCAACCAATGTGGCACAGGGCTATGGGAGACTGAGAGGAGCTGAGAGACTAAGAACAAGGAATCATGAGCCAGTAAACTGGCCTTCAATTTTTTTTTTTTTTTTTTGGCTAGGCAATGGGGTTAAGTGGCTTGCCCAGGGTCACACAGCTAGTAAGTGTTGTGTGTCTGAGGTCGAATTTGAACTCAGGTCCATCTGAATCCAGAGCCAGTGCTCTATCCACTGTACCACCTAGCTGCCCCCAATTTTTTTTTTTGAGTGGGGAGAGGAGGATAAGGATTACTCATATGAGTTCTTTTGATCTTCTTGTATTGTTGATTTTGGGCTTTGAGGCTTTTTATTGGTAATGGGAAGAATTAGGATATAGTTTATCTCTTGCTCAATTTCTCATTTCCCCAAGATTCCCTGTTTCAAAGGTAAATATGGCCAAAAATCTTTGTCACCTGTAGACATCTAGAGATATGGAATTGGTAAGTTTCTTATTTTACATTCAGCACTTGTAAAATTCAACAATTTTGAGACTAAACCAACTACACACATACTGTGAGGCATCTGAATGGTGTTAGGTCCATTGTTTACCTAAAATCTGTTTTTCTTTAAATTACAATTATTTTTCCAGATAATTTTAAGATTTATTTATCTGTCTTCTCTCCCTGTGATTCTTTTTTCCTATATTCCTAGTTGCAAGAAGGCAAACAGCAACTGAGTAGAGATTTAAAACAAGAAGGGATCCTAGATGTTATCTAACCTAATCCTAACCTTTTACAGAGTAGGAAACTGAGGGCCAGAGAGGATAAATGAATTATCCAAGGTCATAAGATAGAGATATTATGTATTATAAATAATGATATTTTATTCTGTCATGAATTATTGAATTCATTCATAAAAATGAATATGAAGCTGTAGCAATGATAATATAATTTTCTGTCTGGGAAAATATTTCCCACAAGGAGTGCAATTAGGAATTCATTGAGAGGAACATACTAAGAATTTGTATTTTTGTGAATGACAAGTTTTGAAAAAACTTAAGAATGTCCTTATTAGTGGGGAAAAAAGACACCATGGAAAAATCTGTGTACTCTTCATATTATCTTGATCTTCAACACCATATGTCTTACGTGAATTAACCATAGAATTTGGTGTGGATGAGAGAAAGCTAAGGAAATTACAGTGTGGTAGATATAGTACTTTAATTTAATTGGCCATGATCTTTGTTTTCCAAGTTTCTCTCCAAAGGGAACACATGGCTTAGTTGAAAGAGCACAAGTCTTGGATTTAGAAGACCTAGGTTCACATCACACTTCTGTTTACTTCTTGGGTGGCCTCAGGAAACTCACTTGGACTCTCTGGGTTTTGGTTTCCTTATCAGTAAAATGAAAGAGTTAGGATAAGTTATTTCTAAGGGCTTTAAATGTGTAATCTTTCCTCTTGCAATATTTTCCCTTGAGGACTGGAGTTTTAAGAAAGAAGTTAATAGATCTCATATTATAAAATACAAAATTTGGAAGCTTTATGTTCTCCATTTTTTACATGAGAAAGTAATGAAATTGAAGGAACTGGGAGTTGTGGGAGTTCTGAGAATTTAAATTTTGATTGTGAAGTTAGAGAAGCTTCCTGCTTATGTAATTTCATTAGTGTAAATAAAAAAAATTGCCACTCTTTATTCCATAGGTATGAGACACAGGTATGATATGAACTTTAGTCTTTCATGCCACCAGTATTTGTTGTCTTTATAGAATACAAGTTATTCCAAAAATCTTAGTTCAGTTATGAGCTATTAAAGCTTGAGTTTTGGGGCATCCTATATATTCACTTTCATTGTTTCATTTCATTGCTCAAAACCTATGTGCCATCACAAAATTATACAACTGGCCAACTAGTCTAATTCTTACCCAAGGAAGAATTCTCACTAAAAAAAATCCAGCTTTGCTTGAAGACTTAAAAAAAAAAAAGATTTTTTTAATTACATGTAAAAACAATTTTTAACATTCATTTTTTTTTTAAATTTTGAGTTCCAAATCCTCTCTTTCCTTTCCTTCCCACCTCATTGAGAAGGCAAGCAATTTGAAATGTCTTAAATATGTGCAGGCATACAAAACACATTTCTATATTAATCATCTTGTGAAAGAAAATAAGACCAAAAATACCACAAGAAAAATAAAGAATGTAAAAAAAAAAGTATGCTTTGATCTGCATTTAGTCTCTATCTGCTCTTTCTCTGGAGGTGGATAGCATTTTTCACTATAAGTCCTTCGGAATTGTCTTAGATCATTGTATTGCTAAGAATAGCTAAGTCATCCACAGTTGATCATTGTACAATATTGCTGCTACAATGTTCAATGTTCTTCCAGTTCTGCTCACTTCGCTTTGCATCAGTCTATGTAAATCTTTCCAGATTGTTCTAAATGCATCTTGCTTGTCATTTCTTATAGAACAATAGTATTCCATCACAATCATATACCATAACTTGTTCAGCCATTCCCCTATTGATGGGAATCCCCTCAATTTTTAGTTCTTTGCCACCACAAAAAGGTCTGCTATAAACATTTTTGTACATATAGATCTTTTTCCTTTTTTCTCTCTTTGGGATACAAACATAATGACTGTATTACTAGATAGAAGGAAATGCATAGTTTTATAGCCCTTTGGGCATAGCTCTCCAGAACTGTTCATAACTCTACTAACAGGGTATTAGTGTCCCAATTTTCCCACATCCCTTCCAACATTCACCATTTTCCTTTTCTGTCATATTAGCTAATCTGATAGGTGTGAGGCGGTACCTCATGGTTATTTTAATTTGTATTTTTCAAATCAATAGTGCTTTAGAGCATTTTTTCATATGATATAGATAACTTTGATTCCTTCATCTGACAACTGCCTGTTCGTATCCTTTGGCAGTTTATCAATTGGGGAATGACTTATATTCTTATAAATTTGATGCAGTTCTCTATAGATTTGAAAAATGATGTCTTTATCGGAGAACTTTGCTGTAATTTTTTTTCACAATTGTGATTATGAACTGTTTATTTTCCTTAATTCTATTTTCCCTGGTTTATCCCTTCTCTCTTTCTTTTCAGCTTATTCTCTTCTCAAAAATGTTTTGCTTCTGACCACTACCTCTGCCATCTGCCCTCCCTTCTATCAGCTCCCTTCTTTTCTTATCTCTTTCACCTCCTATTTTCCTGTAGAGTAAGAAAGATTTCTATACATTACCTCTTTGAGCCATTTCAGATGAGAGTAAGGTTCAAGCATTGCTGACCACTTCCTCATCTTCACCCTCCACTGTAAAAGCTCTTTTGTGCCTATTTTATTTCAGATAATTTACCCCATTCTACCTCTCCTTTCCCCCTTCCCCCAGTGCATCCTTCTTTCTCACTCTTTAATTTTATTTTTGTAGATTTCATCCCATCACAGTGTAAACAGCAAAAAGTCTTACCATAAATTCCATGAAGCCATTTTTTGAACCAAGAAGTTTTATTAATGACCTGACTGTAGCTGGCCAGACTGGATGTTCCACGTGTGGACACATACATGTCAAACAGATACACATCTTTTTATTCCCTATTCCCCATTTGAATTTCCCTCCCCTGTTTTCCCATTGTCTGGGTACTACAGAGGTTACAGCCTATCCAAAGTGTTTAATTTCCCCACATGAGTCTCTGCCCCTAATTACATCTCACACTCCCCACAATTTGGGGATCTGGCCCATATCCACTTTTTCCTTTATTTGGGAACACCCCTTTGGATGTTAATCTATACCTAACCTCAGAACTGGTTTTCGGTCAGCTATTCTATTCACCTACCAATAGTGTTTTCTTATTCTTCCTTTGTTCAACTTCTACCTAACCCTTAGATTGCATTTTAGGTTTCAGGTGACTTTTGTAGAAATGAAAACTAGCTATTTCTCACAATAGTCAACTCACACTCATGCCCTCTGTCTGTGTATACTCCTTCTAACTTCTCTAATAATGATAATGTTCTTTAGAGTTGTAAGTATTATCTTTCCAAGTAGGAATGCAAACAGTTTAATTTTATTGACTTGTGATTTCTTTTTCTTGTTTATATTTTTATGTTTCTCTTGAGTCTTGTATTTTAAAGTCAGATTTTCTATTCAGCTCTGGTCTTTTCATTAGAAATGTTTGAAAGTCCTCCATTACATTAAATGTTCATTTCTCCCCCTGAAGGATTTTACTTAGTTTGAATATTGCCAATGAGACAGTACCTACTACTTCCTGAGGATGCCACTTTTGGGATAACTCTAATTGTTAGGAAGATTCTCATTAGATATATTTAAAAATTGCCTCTTTGTAATTTACCCAATTGTTCTTGGCTATGCCTTCTGGGACCAAGTAAAACAAATTGTATAACTCTTTCACATGATAACCTTTTTTCTCCTTTCTTCTTAAACAGTACAAATATAATGAATAAAATATAACATGTGCATGCAATATATAATATCTCATATAAATACATATTATGTATTTACAATGTGAAATGCACTGGGTTGACTGCTATGTGTGTATGTTCCCTCAAACACCCTAGCCTTCAAGTTTATTAAGGTCTTCAACTTCCATGATCCATCTTTTCGTTGTATGTACTGGACATAGAACTGGAAGAATAGACAGGATTTTTGGAGGTGCAAATTGGGGAAAAGCATTCTGGGAAGATAGAGAAGAGAACAGTAACTGAAGAGGTGGGAAAACATAAAGTGCATTTAAGGGATAAGAAACATACCACATTGGCTATAGAATTCATGTAAGCAAATAGTGTGATGTAAGACAAGCAATGAATGAATGAAACATTTTTATGAAACACTTGCTATATGCCACACTGTACTAAGTGCTAACTATAGAAATAGAAAAAGGATATAGTCCCTGCTTTCAAAGCACTCTCAGTCTAATTGAGGAAGACAATATAGGTAGGATTGTTCAGGGACAGGGCTTATGGAAAGACTCAGAAATCCTCAGGGTATAAATATCAAAGATGATGGTAAGGCCGGGTAGTTCTTTGTGTCTCAGAGTTAGTGAGGTGAAGAGATTCTGGGTTCCTTCTGACATAAGAAGGAGCTAGATATTCAATGTCCAGCCAAAAGGTAAAAAGAAGAAATGATCATTCAAAAGAAGATTGGAAGTTGAATTTGGCAAGGAGAGGGTGAACTGGGGACCCTGCTGGACACTGGTTCTGGCTGGGGCCCTTCAGGTATCAACATGAAGTCTCAAGCGATTTGGTGGGGGGGCATGTTGAGGACAACAAAGTAGTTTGGACTTCTGTAGACAATGGGAAATCATAGAAGTTTTTCACAAGGGGACTCTACATTATAACTGTGTAGTAATTCAACTTAATTCTCCACACACACTTTTTAGGCAATTACTGTGTAAAAAATTCTAGGCTAAGCACTGAGAGTACAAGGACCAAAATGAAGTAATAGTCATACATAGGATATCAGATATTGGATGTAGAATTAGAAGAGATCTTAGAGATCATTTCATCCAATTCCATAATTTTATAGAGGAGAAAAACTGAACTTCAGAGTGGTTAAATGACTTGTCAAAGGTCACTTGTGTAACAAATAGTAGAGTCAGAAGCTGAATCCAGGTCTCCTGAGATCAAATCCAGTGCTCTTTCTGCCATACCACCTACTAAATCTTTCTGTATTTATATCCTGACTCCTTCTACTCACTATCTGTATAACCTTGGGTGAGCCACAGGGAAAAAAAAAGGAGAGACGTGAGAGAGATTATGAAGGAAAAATGACTAAAAGTTTGTGACTAAGTGGACATGGGGGGGGAAGCAAAGAGATGATTTAAAATTGGCGGAAGTAGTTTTAAAATATCTTGAAAGGAGGTGATGCTTAGAGGTGACTAAAGAACAGTTTTTGTTTTCTTTTGCACCTTACCAAAGATCGATTTTATGAGGACAAATTATTATTTTCAGGAAAAAATGCCATGAGCAAAGATGTGTGTTAATGAGAAACAGTTATAGTATAGATCCATTCTGTCCATTCCATTCCTTCAGACAATTTCCAAATAAAGAACTCTCAGGACTTTTGTTGTCATCAACTGCTCATCTCAATTACATTAATTCTGTGTAAAATGGTCATTAGGAGGGTTAATTATTTTTAAAGCATTCACTGAACATTGCTTAAGTACTTTGTGCTTATAAATTATCATTCTCTTCCCATTAATTACCTATAATTACTTAACTCCAAATATCAAATGGTTTTTTCTGTATTGCTTTCTGTGATAGGTTTTGCTCCTCATTATCCACCTTTGTACTCTGCTGAAACCTGTCTTTGAGTGCCCAGAGTGCTTTTATAAACATTAACTTATTAATCCTCTTGGCTTTTTAGTAGAAAAATGATTAGTGCTGTCCTGTTAGCTTATATTTTGTACTTACTATCTAGCTAACATTTGAATATGATTTACATAAACAGATCTTGCAATGCAAACTGGTTCTAAATAATGCATGAAGAGGAGAGCACTTAACTCCTACTTTACTGGGGGAGGAAAAATGAATGGTACTCCATTTTGAGAAGCTGGATTAGTGTAGGAATCCTGCCCTAGAGAAAATACACTAGAGAAAATAATAAAGGTGATCATTTTAATATGACGTGTGTGTGGGGAGGTTGGGGAGGAATAAATATAAACAATTTTAGATATAGGTTAAATAGTAGGATGGTGTCTTCTATTTGTATACATATCTTTATATATGAGCTGCCCATGTGCAACTATATGTGATTTAGAAGTCATTCTTATACAATTTGATGTGCTTGCTGGCTGGAAATATACACTGTACTGGGAGCTGTTTAAATAATACAGTGTCACTTAAGGATTCATTTTTGTTTTATTTTCAGCCCCAGAAGTTTTTTTTTTTTTATATTGTTACCAAATGGGAAAGTAATAGGTTCAAAGATTAGTATCTTCCATTTGTTACTCCACACTGATTTTTCCTTTGCTTTCTCTTTCATTCTCATCCCCTTTAGAGTGACTGATTTGATGGTAATTTCAGGCTCTACCAGCAAATAAGTCTTGTTTTTCCTCTCTAAAGATACAGTAGGAAACTCGGTTAGAAATTAGAAATATCGAGGGCATAAGAGTTGTGAACATTTCACTATTGAATAGAATGATGAGATTTAGTAGTATTTTTGTCATTGTAATATGTCAAAGAAATTACAACTGTAATTTCTTACCCATCTGATAAGCACTTCACAATAAGAAGCAAATTTAAGAATATTGTCACTTTATGTTAATGAGTAGTTAAATTACAGCTCAGACCAAATGGGTAAAATCAACAGCTCTTTAACAAGATATATAATGTAATACTATGCAGTAATTTAAAATCTGCATTAAATATTTGCTTCTTTATATCTGCAAGCAGGGACGTGGCTCAGAGCTTGGATTGATGTGGCCCAGTTTACACAGACTGAGTTCAGTCTTGGATAGGGTGAACTTCTTTAAAACTTATAAAAATATTGCCTAGAGAATCTGAGTATATAGTTCATACTTAGGTCTTTTCAAGATAGAATAAGAAATTTCATTGGTATATGGAACTCCCACGTGAAGAAACTCCCTCTACTAATACAGCTATGTATCCCTCTGCAACATATATGTGTATATAATGCATATATATGTTGTAGATATATGTATATACACATATAGTATATATATGTATATGTATACACACACATATATGTAAAGTCTTAGAAAGTTGTTTAGAGCAATAAGAGGTTAAATGACTTGTCAAGTGTCACATGAACAGCAAGTATAAGAGTCAGGTCTTCCTGCTGTCAAGGTCAGTCATGTAGGTTTTCACCACTTGTTCAAGTACTCAAACCAACTGCTTATCAGGTTTTTCTTTCACTCTACAGAAAATGAAGAAAACGCAAAACATGGTAGTTCATAAATAATCAGTACCAGTCTCTCTTCTCTCTGATGAGTCCCACCTACAATCCAGGGACTTATATATAACTCTCTAGCATTATGGTATCACCCTAAGGGCTTGGATTAGAGCCCCGGATAGAGTGATATTATAGTACAGCAGTAGGAGTGCTGACCCTGGACTCAAAGGACCTGGGTTTAAATCATGCCTCTGATATTACCTGTGTGATATTAGGAAAAGCATCTAAATTTCCTGGGCCTCAGTTTCTCCATCCATAAAATGAAAAGGTTTGACTGGATGGTTTCTTAGATTCCTTAAATATCTAAATCTATGAAAGGTAAAAAGAGGGTGGAGTTGTATTTTTAGAAGATATGCTTGGGAAGGCAGATTAAAGGAAGCAACCCAGATATATTCTCTCAACATTCCTCTACAAACAACTTCAAAATAATACCTCAAATCAAAAATTTTAAATAGCAGAGCCAACAGAATGTCAGAGTGAGACTTTTTTTGGCTCAGCAAAACTTAGGAGGTTGGCAGGAGAGCTCTGTGATACTGAGATGGCCTGTCTAGAGCTCACATATATGGCACTGTCAGCTACAATAGCAGCAGCAGCAGCAGCTCCAGGAGCTCTCAGTGCAGAGACAGGAAGGGGATCAGACAACTGATCAAAAAGAGATTATGGGGGACCCACTGTGGCACTGGGTACAGCTGGCAGTGATTGGTAACTCTATTGCCCATATGCAGTTTTGGGTTGCAGTACTAGGAGAAAGAGGAGCACTTGTCATTACTCACAAGGGAACAAGGGCTCTGGTTGCAGTTCCAGGGATAAGAGAAGTGCTAGTGCTTGCAGTTACAGGGGAGAAGGGGTCTTTCCTGGGTAAAAACTAGAGCACAGATCAGAACAGTGACCAGACCTATCCCCCCAATCATACCACCTTGGAAGCACTGAAAACTTATAACCTCCAGAACTAGCTCTGAAAACAGCAGTATAAAAAAGCCTGAAGCTTGGCACAGTGCCTCTACCCCCAGTGAGCAGAGCCCAACTTTAACATAAAGTTCAAAGTCAAGAAATGGGCTGAAAAAAAATGAACAAACAACAAAACTTGATCTCAAAAAGTTACTATGGTGGTGGGGAAGGCACAGATTCAGATGAAGACATTATAAGTAAAGCCTCAAAGAAAAAATGATAATTGGACAAAAGACCAGCAAGAATTCTTGGAAGAGTTAAAGAAAGAGATAAAAGTAATAGAGTAAAAAATGGAAGAATAATGAGAGTGATGCAAGAAAATTATGAAAAGAGAATTAATAATTTGGTAAAAGGGCATAAAAATACTGAAGAAAATAACACCTTAAAAACAGAATTAGCTTAGTGGAAAAAGAGGCACAAATAGTCACTAAGGAAGATAATTGCTTAAAAATTAGAAATGGGCAGGTAAAAGTTAATGACTCCATGAGACATTAAGAAACAATGCAACAAATACAAAAGAACGAAAAAATAGAATAAAATGTGAAATATCTCATTAGAAAAACAACTGACCTGGAAAATAGATCCAGAAGAGATAATTTAAAAATTATTGAACTATCTGAAAGCCATGATCAAAAAAAGAACCTAAACATCATTTTCAAGAAATTATCAAGGAAAACTGCACTGATATTCTACAACCAGAGGATAAAATAGAAATTGAAAGAATCCATCAGTCACCCTTTTGAAAGAGATCTCAAAATAAAAATTTCCAGGAATATTATAGCTAAATTCCAGATCTCCTAAGTCAAGGAGACTGCAAGCAGCCAGAAAGAAACAATTTAAATATCATGGAACCACAGTCAGGATCATACAAGTTTTAGCAGTTTCCATATTAAAGTAGTGGAGGGCATAGAATATGATATTCTGGAAGGCAAAGGAGCTGAGATTACAACCAAGAATAACCCAGTAAAACTGAGAAAGATCCTTCAGGGGAAAAGTGGATTTTAATGAAATTAAGGACTTTCAGGCATTCCTGATGAAAAGACCCAGAACTGAATAGAAAATCTGACTTTCAAACACAAGACTCAGGAGAAGGATAAAAACATGAACTTGTAGAGAAATAAGGGACTCAATAAGGTTAAACATTCCTATGTGGGATGATGATTCATGTAACTCCTAAGAACTTTATCATTATTAGGACAGTTAAAAGGAGTTTACATAAACAGAAAATATGGGTATGAGTTGATTATGTTGCCATGGTCTCAAAAAAAATGCAGTGATGACAAAAGAGGAATGCCCTGAAAGAAGGGGGAGGGGGAGTTAGCATGGGGAAAAATTTCTCACAAGGAAATGAGATGGTAGGAAATGCTTAAACCTTACTCTCATCAGAATTGGTTCAAAGAGAGAATATATATACACGTATGTGTGTGTGTGTGTGTGTGTGTGTGTAAATGTATGTATTTATGTATATAGTTGATGTAGAAATCTATCTTACCGAATTGAGAAATATGAAAATATAAGAAATATGGGGGGAAAGGGATGATAAAAAGGAGGGTGGATTAAGGGAGGCAGTGGTCAGAACCAAACAGACTTTTAAAGAGGGTCAAGATAAAAAGAGAGAAGGATAAACAGAAGAAAATAGGATGGAGGGAAACACATTGTAATCATAAGTGTGAATGTGAATGGGATGAGCTAACCCATAAAACAGAAGCAGATAGCAGAATGGATTAGAAACCAGAATCCAACAATATACTGTTTTAAAAAGAAACACTTGAAATAGAAAGACACACATAGAGTTAAAGTAAAGGGCTGAAACAGAATCTATTATGCTTCAACTGAAGTAAAAAAAAGCAAGAGTAGCAATCATAATCTTTGACAAAGGAAAAAATAAAAATAGATCTAATTTAAAAAGATAATCAGGGAAACTACATTTTCCTAAAAGATACCATAGACAATGAAGTAATATAAAAAAATTTATAGCAAGTTTCTCTGATAAAGGCCTCATTTCTCAAATATATAGAGAACTGAAAGTGTTTTCAGAAAAAGAAATCAAAGTTATCTATAGTCAAATAAAAATGTTCAAATCTCTAGTGATTAGATAAAGGCAAATTAAAACAACTTTGATATACTACCTCACACCTATCAGATTAGTTAACATGACAGAAAAGATAAATGACAAATACTGGTGTAGATATGGAAAAAATGTGACACTAATGTACTATTGAATGAATTATGAACTAGTCCAACCATTTTGGAAAACAGTTTGGAACTACTCTCAAAGGGCTATAAAACTGTACATACATACCCTTTTCTGCAATACCCTTACTAGATCTGTTTCCTAAAGAGATCAAAGAAAAAAGGAAAGGGCCTATACATGCAAAAATATTTGTAGCAGCTCTTTTTGTGGTGGCAAAGAATTAAATATTGAGGGGATGCTCATCAATCAAGGAATACTGAATAAGTTATGGCATATGATTGTGATGGTGTACTATTGTGCTATAAGAAATGATAGGTGGTGTCAGAAAAACATGGTAATATCTCTGTGAACTGATGCAAAATGAAGTGAGCAGAACCAGAAGATCATTGTCACAGTTAACAGCAATGTTGTAATGTTGATCAACTGTGATCAAAGATTTAACAATGATCCAAGACAATTCCAAAGGAGTCATGATAAGAAAATACTACCAACCTCCAGAGAGAGAACTGATGAACTCTGAATCCAAATTGAAGTATAATTTTCTCATTTTATTTATTTATTTTTTGCTTTTTGGTGATAATATGGCTAATATGGAAATATATCTTACATGATTTCACATGAGTAATTGATGTCAAATTGCTTTAATTTGGAAATCAAAATTTAAAAATAAAAGAATGTTAAACATAAATATAATTTTTAAAAAAAAGTTGTTACTTCCAAGTGAGGTTCAAACTCACCAAAAACAAACAAACAAAAAGAAGATACATTCATGTGAGGAAAGACAGGTACCTAACTAATGAAGCATGACTGAGAGTACCTGGGTAAAGGTTAATGAGGAAGATACAGAAGTGATTATGATACTGGACTATATTTACATACCACCTGGGCAGAAAAAGGAAATAGAGGATAAGTTTGGGAAACAAATCACAGCACAGAGACATGATGTAGTAATAGTGATAAGATATTTCAGTTATCCAGACATCTTCTGTAATTCTTTTTCTCTGTCCAAAGCAAAGCAGTGAATAACTTAAAGACTTACTGGTTCTTTCAGTGCCCCAGGATAAAGTTCTTCCGAGTCAAATGACTTGAATTCATCAAGAATAACAAGGTGTTCTCTTAGTCTCTCAATACTTACCTAAAATATCAACACCCTATTAGTCATTTTTGTTCTGTCATTCCCAGTTCAAAGGTCATTCTCCTCTGCAGAGAAAACAGAAACAAAATAAGAAGTCTATCTTGTGTCTGCTATCACTTATCATCTTATCCCCTTCTTTGAGCTCTCTTTTTTTCTAGTATAGTGAATGATAATAACATTTTTGCTGTCTTTTGTATCTATACCATCATCAGTTCATTGCAAGCTTTAGCACTCCTCTTACTAGTTGTTAGTTATGATGATAGTGGTAATGATGATGATGATGATGATGTCAGGAGGTAGGGGGAGGTGAAGTCTTTCTATGTTTGGGGCAGACATCCCCCTAATTCATTGACAGGTTTGAGGCCTGTTGGTTACCCTCAGTCTGATTTAGCCACTGTATTCTGGACCATTGCCACTCCTTGACTTTTGTATTGCCACTAGACCTTGATAACTCTGGAAAAGAGAATGAGGCTGACAATCATGCAATTCTGCTGCACTTAAATCCAGTTCACTTACAAGTCAGACAGCACCCATCATCTACTAAATACTTGAGCCTGACCTGCAGTAGGTCCTTCTGAATTAGTATTAGATCGATATGCCACAGCCAAATACACTGTACCTTGACCTCAACTTCATGATGTCATTGATCTTCTTGGAAAATGAAGGACAAAAAACATTATTATTATGCATAACACCATGCTTGTTTTTCTTTCAGGGAGGAGTATGGGACCTTGGGTCTATGATTAAATTTCTATAAGGGACTCCTGTTTTTTGGTTTCTGAAGGGAAACTCCCTTCATCAATGTTGGGCAGTAATTTGTATGTAACTTGTAAATTTAGAGAGTTGCTTACAGCACTGAGACTTAAAGTAATTTGCCTGTAGTTACACACAGTTTATATATATTGTTACACATACTTGTTAAGTTTCTTATTATAATGTGAGCTCTTTGTAAGTAGGGATTGTTTCATTCTTTGCATTTGTAATTCCAGAATATAATACAGTATACACATTATCACAGGGAGGTAGGTGGTACAATGGATAGGGTGCCAGGCCAGGAGTCAGAAAAATTTATCTTTCTGAGTTCAAATCTGGCCTCAGACACTTACTAGCTGTGTGACCCTGAGTAAGTCATTTAATTCTGTTTGCCTCAGTTTCCTCATCTGTAAAATGAGCTTGAAAAGGAAATCGCAAACAATTCCAGTACTTTGACCAAATGGAGTCACAAAGAGTTAGACACAACTGAAATGACTAAACAACAAAATACATATTATCTAGAATACTGTAAGTACTTAATTACTTGTTGATTGATTAATTACCTTCCATTTACACTATAAACACAAACACATAGATATCTATAAATAGCTTATATAGAACATGTTATTTGCATGTTACCTCTCTCATTATAATGACCTTTTTGAGGACAGAGATCATGTTTTGGCTTTTCTTTTTATCCCTAGTGTTTAACACAGTTCCTGTCATATAGTAGTCACTTAATTAATACATGTTGACTGATTCACTGATAATTTAATTAACTTACTAATGGTTAAAAGAGTTAATATAAGTCAGAGGGAGAATTGACTTGGCACAAATCTCGCACACACACACACACACACACACATACACAAAAATCTTTGTCCTTAAGAATTAATTCTTAAATTCTTTAGGGGGATGAATTCAAAGAAACATGAAATAGGTCTGGGAATTGGATAAGTGGGAGTAGAAGGTGTGGTTTGCAAAGAAGTTACCAAAAAGCTCCAGGAAAAGCTCAGAGTTCAGAGAGCCCTAATTGAGGGGTTCTCATAAGAGATTTCAAAGTGTAGGTGGCACTTGAACCAAGTTTTAAAGGAAAACAAGAATTACAAAAGTTGAGAGAAAGGATTACATTGTAGGCATGAGAGATGGCCTATAATATTGTTTGGAAATGGGAAATGGAACATCACTTTCAGAAAACAGCAAGTAGCTTCATTAATGTGAAATAAGGCTTGAGAGGTCGATTGGAACCATACTATGGTGGATTTCAAAGACCAAGAAGAAGAGCTTGTATTTTATTCTAGAAGCAATAGGGAGCCACTAAATATTTTTATATTTAGGAGAATGAAATGGTAGGGTAATGAAATAGTAAAACTTCTGCCTTAGAAAGAGTATTTTGGTGGCTACGTGAAGGATAAATTGGAGATGGAGAGACTGGCAGCAAGAAGACCAATTTAGAGGATAATGTACAGCTGAGAAATGATGAGGACATTTTAGGTATTGGCTACATGCATGAATAGAAGGGAAAGATATGAGAAATGTTGTAAGGAAGAATCCATAGGACATGGAAATGATTGTATATTAGGCATGGAGGGAGGGAGGGAGAGACAAAGAGAGAGACAGAGACAAAGAGACAGACACAGAGACAGAGAGAGGAGGGTCTATATGGAGGCTACAAATATAGGTGATTAGGATAATGGTCCTGTCCTAAACAGATAGAGAAACGTTTAAAGCCATGAATGATTTAGGAAGATTTGTAAATTGGAAGTTCCAGTGGGACATCCATGTAGAGAGGTTCAGTAGGCATTTATGAGACTGGAGTTAAGGAAGGAGATTAGGAGTATATATACAGATTTAGGAGTCATCTGCATAAAAAATTGTATTGGAGCTTAGAAGAGGCAGTGTGACATAAGTTCATCATTGTACTTGGAGGCTAGATGATCTAGGTTCAAATCCTGCCTCTGATATTTACTAGCTATGCCACCCTGGAAAATCGTTCTCTGTGCCTCAGTTTCCTCATCTGTTAAATTAGGGGGTTACTCATCGGCCTCTAAGATCACTTACAGCTCTAAATCTATGATACTATAAACCCATGGTATGTTTGCATATAAAACATGTTATAATACCCCAATGGCCATTGTCTGGCTTTATTCATCCATTCAGCAAATATTTATTAAAAACTTGTTATGGACTAGATGCTTGAAATAGAAAGATAAAAATGAAATAATTCATGTCCAAGAGGAGCTTACACTCTATTATATATATATATATATATATATATATATATATATATATATATATATATATAAGGAAGTAAAATAAATGTGAACAAAGATATGTTTTCAAATACAAAATACATACAAAGAAAGTTAACAACATCATTTCTGGAAGTCAGCACTAGAATTTTGGGGTGGTGAGTTATCAGGATAGGTCTTATGTAGGAAGTAGCAACTGAACTGAGCCCTGAAGGAAGCTGCAGATTCTATGAGAAAGAAGTGCAGAAGCAAAACAGTTTCTCTCATTTCTCCTAAAGCATCAAAATTAAGCTTCTTCACTGACCTATTAAATTTGACATTTCTATTGTGACTTCCTAAACTGAAGGATGACAGCAACCACATAACTACTGATCAGTAGTCCCAATCCTGAGTTTACAGATATTTTAGGCTGTCTCTAGATTCTCTTGATTTCCTCTGTTCCCTAGGAGTATCCACAACTAGAGTATTAGGGAAAATTGGATCTTCCTCAGAATACAGTTCCCAGCCCCTCTCTTCCATTTGAACAGAAGGTCTTCTGGGGCCAGGACAAATTTAGGACTTTCCTGACCCTACAAAGGTCACCAATGTTTAATTTCTTTCTTGTGGTACAAAAGTCATTCCCCCATTTTCCATTCTTCAGAATGCAAAGGGATTACTTAGGATTTTTTTTTGTGAGGCAATCAAGGTTAAGTGACTTGCCCAGGGTGACACAGCTAGTGAGTATCATGTGTCTGAGGTCAGATTTGAACTCAGGTCCTCTAGACCCCAGGGCTGGTGCTCTATCCATTGAGCCACCTAATTGCCCTTATCTGGGACAACTTTGGTGCATGTGGGAGGCAGATCAAATTCTCGAATGCTTGTACACACTTCTTATTTCAAAGATCTCCAAATGGTATCCAAGAGGTCAAGTCAGATTGACCTTTCTTTTCCTTCTTTTGGTTCTTTTAACCATTCACCATACACCCATGATAATGATCATTAAATGGCTTAAGAATAATAGCATAATTCTCAACCAATTTTCTAGAGAAATCCTAGGAATCTTTATTTTTCAAATATTCTTTTTGATGTTACCTCTAACAAGCACTTCCGTATTTTCTGGATTAGTGCTCATTTCCTGTTTAGATATCATGTGACTGCATATTTGACAGAGATTCATTGAACTGACCTCTGTTAATTGATTGCTTCAGACCAAGATCTTCCAGTTTATCTAACACTTTGATTAGACTTTTTCTCATGCTCTTGTAACATCTTCCCAAACATAATGAGGTCACCAAGGGATATCAAAAGGTGTTTTACAGTAGATCATAGTAGATCTTGCTCTCGCACATAAAGATCTTTGGTGACACTTTTTGTAGAACCCCATGTTGTTTACAGTTTTCCTTTACCCAGTACAATCTTTCATTTTTTTAATTCAAAGTGTTTTGTTCAAAATGGGTTGGTGTTGAATTGCATTCTTGTGTAATATCCCTTTGCTCCTAATATCAACATTCCCTTCATGTCTTTGGTAAATTGTATTTTAAGTGATGTTGTAGGCAGGATTGTTTAAATTTAATTACTCATGCTCTTCAGACTGTGATATTGCTGTGTAAATGTATGTGTTCCTATGGTGTGTATGAACTGGAATGTTGGGAATGTTTGGTTATCTTGTCTTATCTGGGGGAATTCTTATATCTTGCCTTTTCATGTGTCTTTCTGTAGACATATCTGAAGAGATGGATTAAGAATGCTTTGGATTAAGGATTGTGGAACACATTTCAATCATTTTAGGATTGTCAAAAGGAGAATTGAGGAGGATCAGATCAATGATGGAGGCAATGGTGTAACTCCAAGTGCTATTGTCACAGATGAAATTGGCAGTATTGACCTTATACTAGAAAGCAGTGGTTAAAACTTGAATATTTACATCTATCATAAGACATCTGCAATGTTTTATATTGTAGTTACCTTGAGCTACAATTGCTGTGCTCCTTAAAACCTTGGCAATTGTGGCAAAGATTATATTACCCATTTATAGCAATTTTGATTCATTTTGCTCCCCCTTTTCTGTTTTTTTTTTGTTGTTGTTGTTTGTTTGTTTGTTTTAGTAGGGACTAATGCGGGAACACCGACTAATTTGTCACTATGCTTAGTTATCTCCAACTTCCTTCTTAAGTTGTTGAAAAGTGGCAGGTGTCTCTGAGATTTCTTGGCCATAGATTCAAACTGTTTGGCTGTCATGTTTCTCATTATGGCAAAGATATGTTTGTTGGATGAGGTAACTCTTGGATTTCTGATTGTATCAACTATGCTGCATGGGTGAATCTTAAGAAATGATTATTGGGTAGCTATGTGGCACAGTGAATAGAGCACTGACCCTAGAGTCAGTAGGACCTGAGTTCAAATATGACCTCAGACATGTGATAGTCACTAGCTATGTGATCCTGGGCAAGTCACTTAACTCTGATTGCCTCGCTGAAAAAAAAAAGAAATGATTATGATCATAGCTGGGGTCTTTACTTTTGACCATTTTCCATTTGAGGAATTATTACTAAAAATATACATTTTTAGCATTTTAGATTGATTTAAAATTATACATTTTTCTAATTTAGTATTTATAATATCCTTTGCTCTACCAAATTGATGATTAAACTATATGCAAGATTAGTTAATCCTGAAAGGCTTGCTAAGTCTGGAAATTACAATTTGCTGTCAAGATATTGTCAATTTCTTTTATTTTATGGTGTTCTTTAGTGCTCACTACATTCAGTACCTTCCAACCCTCTTCCTGAAGAAAACATTCATTAGCTTTAGTCATGAGGCTTCTGAATAGTCAACACTTTTGGCCTCTTTGATTTTTTTATATTGAACTAACCATACAGGGAGTTTCAATGTGAAAAAAGTGAGAGGAGCATTGATTTTAGAGTCACAGGATTTAAATCTAAATTATGCTAATTAATAGCAAGTTAATTCAGAAAGTTATTTTATGTCTCAGGGCCTCTGTTTCCTCATCCACAAAATGAAATGGTTGACCAAGATGCTCTTTAAAGCTCCTTCCAGCTTAGAAACCCATTGTCCTGTAGGGTCATGTTGTTGCTACAATGAATGAGGAATCAAAGTCAGACTTTTGAGGAGGACAATAAAAAAGTTCACCTATTCATTTGAATATCCACTTTTAGTATTTTTGTAATTCTAAGAGGTAGTGAGATACATTTCTTAAAGTATATTATTTCTGGTACTGTGCTAGGAGATCATGTTTCAGGGAAAATGCCATAGTAGCATAGGGAAAACATTTATCTTAAAAATAGGATATGATTTTATATTGGTTTCCACCAGGGTTACTTAAAAAATAAATATGTTTTCTCATTCTGTATAGTACTCCTGTACTGTCACAAACTGAAAATGTTATTCAGTTTTGACAGCCAAATAACTAAACAAGAGAAGTTTTTCATAGGGCACCTCAAGATGTTTATATATTAGTGCTCAGGAAACTTCTTCATAGTATCTTAAACATTGGCTCATGGAGAAAGAAAGATTTTAATATTTTCTATGCATTTGGTATTTCTAGGAAACAATTTTGGAGTCTTTACCATTCTGCAAAGAAAGCCAGTTTGTTTTCATTGATCAAGAAACTGCTCTGCTGCATCCACAGGGATTGGGGTATGGCCAGAACGCTGTTTGCTCACAGGCACATGGTTTGAACTATGTCCAGTCCTAGGGGACCCTGGCTTGGAGACAGAGGAGGTGAACCATCCTCCCTGTCTTCATATACCTCAGCTTGTTAAATCACATCTCTTGCCTCAAACCTGTGCCCCAGGGGAAAAAACAATACTTCTAGCTTGTGACTCATATCAAGGGCTATCCCAAAAACGGGGAGGGAGAGTAAAATAATACTCAAAATGTACAATATGAACTAGATATATAACAGCAATTTTTTTTCTGTACACAAAAGGAATGCTAAACATGAAAAATACACACTGTGCATTATAGAACAACTAAAGCAAGAGTCAATAAGTTAACTTACTATAACTACCGTAACAATCTTTTGGCAGGAGCAGTTTATAGGACTGCTGATTAAGGCATTTTACATTTCATCTTGGCTCTGTACTTTTGAAGCAATTCCTGACAAAAATAAAATGGTTAAAAAAAAGTATAAAATGGTGTGAAAAATTTAAAAAAAAAGAGTTTGGGTCAATTCTCTTGTTGATGGTTGTCTTTACTAAGAACATTGAAGTAGCTGCTGGCAACTCTTTCTCTTGCTGCCATTCATCTCTGACCCAATTAGACCTACAGCCTCTGATCCTCTTGAAAACAAGGTCAACTTCCAAGGATAGTTATGTACATCATAGATACTTATTAGAGGCAGCTGGTGGTATAGTGGATTGAGTGGTGAGCCTGAAGTCAGGAAGACCTGAGTTCAAATTTGACCTCAAGTACTTATTAGCTATGTGACCTTGTGTAAGTCACTTAACTTTGCCTTGGTTTCCTCAACTGTAAAATGGGATAACAATAGCACCTACTTCTCTGGGCTGTTATAAGGATCAAATGAGATAATATTTGGAAAGGGCTTAGCACAATGCACTTAGCACATAGTAAGCACTTTATAAATGTTTACTTTTTTTTCACTCCCTTTCCACATTCCTAAGATTAGCAAAGAACAAACACAAAACAGGTAAACCAGACTCAGGATCAAGATTGCCTAGAGCAGAATTGCCATAGTCACATAAAGGCTGGGGTCTAGGAGAAGGTAAATTGGCCCTTTCCCTACCACTCTGTTGGGAAGTGACTTGAAACAGTCCTGACTTAACTTGAAACCAGAAAGGAAGATCAGGCTGAAAGTGGAGTCACTCCCTTTTAAACATCTATTTTAATTGTGGGCTCTTCTGTTTCTTTAGCAAATAAGAAAACTCTTTATCATCTCAAAATACAAATCTGTTAGCCTATAGTTGCACATGGAACCAGGCCCCAAAGCTCCTAAATAGTTGACTGAAATCAGTAAGGAAAACTCTGTATGCTTCATGGTGTGGTCCTCAATACAGGTATTAAATCACTTTATACCCCGTAAGTGGTTCTTTGTTGCTTACCTTTGAAGAATGTAGGGCTATCATCTCGATCAGTGGTATAAACTCAAATAGGGTTGGGGTGCTAAACCATACAGAATGATCCTCATATTAGAAAACCTCATATTAATATTATATTTTATTGCATTTTATTTATTTTGTTAAGTATTTCCCAATTAAATTTTAATCTGGGTTGGTTTCACTTGTGAGTATTGTTGACTATATGTGGCCTGTGGGCCATGTGTTTGGACACCTGTGCTCTAAATCACATTAATTCTATTTTTATCAATCCATCAGAGCCAAATTCAGCCTTAAAGACTTTATTTCATCAATGTTTCTATAAGAGATAAATTTCTTAAATTGTTCTCTGATTATTAATATAAAGAGATGAATAAAACCTAGTGACATGTGTGCCAAAGATGCTTCCTGCTGTCATGTCCAGAATCCTTGTCAGAGAGGAGGGATGTGGCATGGCCTAATGTCACTTGAACTAGGTTTGATTCTGAGGGCTGATTCAAAGATTATTTTGGCAAGTCACTTCTATCTTGATCTAAGACT
This sequence comes from Vombatus ursinus, assembly GCF_900497805.2. Taxonomy (NCBI): domain Eukaryota; kingdom Metazoa; phylum Chordata; class Mammalia; order Diprotodontia; family Vombatidae; genus Vombatus; species Vombatus ursinus. Next base: position 289,262 of record NW_020954583.1, read on the forward strand.
CCAGGGAAGTCTGAATATTTATAATCATGCTTAGATTTCTCCAAAGATAAACAACAGGATCCTAAGTTTTTGATTTGGCATGCAATGTTCAATATGGGTATCAAGTACAGGATAACTTTATTTCCTCCAATATAAAAATGTTTTAAATCCATAGGGCTCATCAAAATCCATAAACAAATAAGAAACTTAAAGCACTCAAATAGACTAGTAGCATCCCCCTATTTAGGGGAATAACATATAAACTTCATTCACATTGGAATTGTGCCATCTGAACAGCTCACAGTAATATCATGGAGGGGTGGTAATGTCCAGATCTCTTAGCTCTTCATGGTATGTTTCATTCTTTTAGCCTCATGGCACTCAGAACGCTCTTCTTTTCTGAGACATGCCCTGTTAAGGGAATCTTTTGAGAGATCAATGCTGGAATACTTTAAATCAGGGACCACTAGAATTTGGGAACTCTTAATTTTATGTAACCCTCAAAGTTAGAAATATCCATTCTCAGGAATGCTAGTTTCACACCAATGCTCAGAAAAGGCAGAAAGAAACAGGAACTCCATCTCTCAGGCTTGTTTGGGCTAGCACAGGTCACTTGCCACGTGCATCAACTGCAAATTGCCATTTTCTGCTAGAGGATGGGGATTTGCACTGTATTCTGGCAGTCCAAGAATGAAAGAGTACAGGGAAAAAAAGGAAAGAGAGTCTATTTCACATCTTGTTTTATTGGCTGAAGAGGAAATAGCCACTCCAATAAGGGTCCTGAGCCTCAGTTTAACAGTTGTCAAAAGACAGTCCCAAACTCTGGAGTCCATCAGTGTGGTGTTGGTCAGCACTTGCCCTCTCCCAGAAGATGCCTTTTGTATATCTGCTATGAGGTCTACACTCTTGAATCTCTGCCTCTTGAGGCAGACCATTCTATTCTGGGATAGCTTTTCCTTACATCAAATCTAAATTCACATCTTTGCAACTTAAACCCACTGTGGCTAGTTCTGTCCTCTGGGCACAAAAGCCAGCTCTCATACACTCTGTAAATCTTCTTTCTACCTGGTCAAACATCTTCAATTTCAGTAGCAAGGATATCACGGCCCTTTACCAGGTCATTTTTCCCTAGATGCTTTCTGGATGATCAGTCTCCTTCCTAAAAGAAACCCAGAACTGAACACAATACTCCAAAATGTGGTCTGATCAGGGTAGATGATCCTTAGTTACTGACGCCATTTGCTTTTCCTCTCTTTTTTTAAAAGCTAAATTTCCATTTTTATTTTAAACTTGACAATCATTAGCAAACACAAACATTTCAAAATATGAAGAACAAGGAAAAGGCTTATATAAGAAATTGTAAACTGAAGTTACAGTTTTTAAGAGAAATACATATTTTTAAAAGAAATACATAGAAGAAATACATATGCACTTAAATACTTATCAGATTTAACATGGTAGTAACAAAACCACTATATAAGGACACAAAAAAAAGACCCCGTATTGCTACCTTTCTTCTAAATGTGGTCTAAGATCATAATGGCTCTTTGAATTTTCATAATCACACTACTAACTCATCTTGAGTCCACCAAAGCCACCAGATATTGTTCAGGCAAACTTCTATTTGGGCATGTCATGATTTTTGGAACCCACATATGTGTCTTCACATTCGACTCTATTAAATACCATCTTGTTAGAGTCACCCTGTTGGCTAACTCCAGCACCCTCTTAATGTAGGTTTGATGTTGGGATGAACTGAGGCACTACAAGTCACTGAACATTTAACAAAGGAGGAGGTTGGGGGTGAGGGAATGGAAGTGGATGCAGGAAGGAAGTTGTATTGGAAAAGTCAAGGAAATCACAGAAGCTGGGTCAGAAAAATCACTAGCCCAAGCATATTCCCCAATGTCAAGTTTTCTTTGCACCCTATTTCTATCCTCCAATGTGTTATCTGTCTTCTAATTTTGTATAGTTGTTAGTATGTGTGTGAATTTGGGTGGGGGTGGGTTGGGGAGAAGAGAATATATGGCTATATTTCTTTAACTGATGGACTTGCAGAGCAATGGTGATATGAGAAGATGGTCCTTCATGGAAATTTTTGAAGATGGAGAAATGGAAATAGCTTCAATTATTTCCCCACCATCAAGCTCTAGGCTAGTATTATAGATACCTTTCTGTATTGACCTTCTCCCAAGAAAGTGGAGCTTCCAGTACACATTAGTGCTTGAACAACGGACCAGAGAGAGATATCCTCTCCTACCCAACACACACATACACAATGACCCAGACAGTGAGACAGAGAGAGACCTTCCCCCCCCATACATAAACAGAGAGAGAGAGAGAGAAAGAGAGAGAGAGAGAGAGAGAGAGAGAGAGAGAGAGAGAGAGAGAAAGGATTACTGATGTGCAACTTGAGAAGGTGAAGATGCTGCCAATTAAGTAGGGGAAAGTGAAATTGATGCTATTGGAATTAGCAAATGCAACCTTTGAAGGAAACATCAGAGGCCCTATGGTTCCTTCATTAATTGTGTAGTCCCTGAGATCACTCACTTTATGAGTGAAAACTATTTTGTTCAGATTTTGACTAGGATCTGAGCCAAAAATTGACCTTCCAAACAGTTGCCCTCTCTACTACTTGCGGGGAGGTTGGAGCAAGATTGAATCCCCATTCAGTGTTGGAGGCAGGCTTGTCCAAGTTTAGAACATATATAGAGGAATGGGATGTTCTAAAATTAACTTAGTCTATGTTGCCACTTTGATTAGGTTCTTTTCTAGAATTAAGAAATTCAGAGAAGTGACTCAAAGAAGCATATTCAAGTAATATAAGGAGCTTGTTGTGTGTGGTGGGGAGAGGGGGAAGGAGATTAAACTGACAGAATGATATAATTAGTAGATAGATGCATCAATACACAGAAAAATTCTCTCAGATACCTATTCAACAAACCTGGCACAATCCATGAAAGGGGCAGGGCTAAGGGTGATTGATAATTAGTTGTTCTGAAATCCCCATTGAGAGAAACAAAAAGATTGGCTTAGCTGATATTCACAGAACCATCTGGTCTTAGGCAGTTTTCATTACATTTGTGTAGCCTTCAAATTTGATAAGCTTGCAATCTGTGCTTTTATCTAGTTCATTGATAAAGATGTTACACATTACAGGAACAAGCACAAATCCCTGCAGCACTTCATTAGAGGCATCTTATTAAAATGATATCAAAATGATGGGGATGAGATCTGAACCCCTAAAAGGAAAAGACCACGTCTTTGGAATCGGGACCCCAAAAAGGAAAAGCCCTGGACTTTCCCACATGGCCAAATCTCTGGCATTCACCTTAGGCTATGATCCTGTCAACTGGCCTTTCATTACTGCCTACACCCAATCTCCCAATCCTCTATTACCCTTAACCTAGCCAGCCCTCCATTGTCTTACCTCTCCATGGACCCCCTCTCCTTCCCCCACTTCCCAACCTTAATCCTATCTGAGATCCATTGTCTTTTGGTCAAGTGGTCCAGGCCCCTGGCATTCTGTTGCCTTGAAGTCACCCCAGACTACTTGGCCACTCCTAGATCCCTCCCACAGTCTTTCTGTATATAAGGTCCATCTGGCCTCCATTAAGGTGTTCAGATTCTTAAGATCTGGTCCACTTACATTAGCGATACAAATGCTTAGATTACTTAAGAGTTTGGCCAATATGGTGGATTCTTTAAATGTCTCTCACTCTCTCTCTCTCTGTCTCTCTCTCTCTCTCTCTCTCTTTTTAGGGCAATTGGGGTTAAGTGACTTGCCCAGGGTCACACAGCTAGTAAGTGTCAAGTGTTTGGTCTGAGGCTGGATTTGAACTCAGGTCCTTCTGACTTCAGGACCAGTGTTCTATCCACTGTGCCACCTAGCTGCCCCTTATTCTTTAAATCTCACCCACCCCCAATCAGTGTTCTAATGAACATTGTCTTTGGCTGAAAGAAGGCATGGGTTGAATTCATTTGGGCAAGAGCCATGTGTCTTGATTTCGGGGTCTCAGTACCCTTTAACCTCTAAACCTCAACAAAACCATTAATGACTATTCTTTGGTTCTGGCCTTTCAGTCAGTTTTGAATCCACTTATCTCCACTACCACCTGGTCCAGTAAGTTTGTTGAGGGCAGATAATGTTTTCTGATGCCTTTATATTCATGGTGCATAGCACAATGCCCTGCATATACCAAGAGCTTAGCATTTTTGAAAAAATCGATTTAGTTGAATATAGCAAAAGGATTAGAACTCAAAATCTAACAAACATTTACTAAGTGACAACTAACATGCTAGGCATTGTGTTAGATTTTAGGATATAGAGATGTGATTGGAAAAAAAAGTCCTTGCTCACATTTTACCATAGAATTTGTGAGCTGGGGCCCAGGGCCCCTCTCAGCTACCATTTAGGGACTCACCAACTAACCCCAGAACTCAGTAGCCCAGGACTTTCTGACAGCAACCTAGGGGACTCAGTGACTCTATTGAGAACACCTCTGCTAATGACTAACTCCTCCCCCAATTATCTGTGGGCAGTGACCAAGGTCTCTCCCAGGTGCCACTTCCTCCAGGTTTCCTGAATTTCAGTCCTGTATTCTTTTCATCATACCAAACTTCTTCAGAGATCAGTTTCCAAATAGTTTGGAAAATGTAATAGTTTGCTACAGACCATTATCATTGGTATCCTTTGATAAAGAACTGGAAAATTTATGGTAAGTGTGATTAGCTATTGTGTGAAACTTAACAGTGACATGACAAAAACTAAAACACTGCAGGAAACATTCCATAACTGATGTCAACTTTTCACAGTTTGTTCTAAGAAAGAGACAAATGAATTAGGTTGTGTGTCCACCTTTTGATTTCTCTCAAGCTAGCAACATGCATTGTATGGGAGTTACAGTCCAGAAGTGGGCCCTCCAAAGGGGGCCAGTCAAGAACTGGCTTGATTTGAGGGGTGGGGTGCCCAGTTTATATACTTTTTCAACAGGGGCTGTTATCACCCCACCTCTGAATAGAGGAAATACCTCTTCTATGTATGGTTGGGAAATGAGGAGGATAAATGTCTTTGTTTTTAAGCAGTTTATGATTCAGTCCAATAGATTTTATTTACTATTTGTTGTTGTTTAGTCATTTTTTTCAGTTGTGTCTAACTCTTCGTGATCCCATTTGGGTTTTTTTTTAATTAATTAATTAATTTTTAGTATTTAACATTCACTTCCATAAGCTTTTGAGTTTTAAATTTCTCCCCCATTGCTCCCTATCTTTCTCTCCAAGACTCTGTGCAATCTGATATAGGCTCTACATATACATTCCTGTTAAACATATTTTCACATTAGTCATGTTGTAAAGAAGAATTAGAACCAATAGGAGGAACCACCAGAAAGAGGAAACAAAACAAAACAGAAGGGAAAATAAAAGAGCAAATAGTGTGCTTCGATCTGCATTTAGACTCCAGTTCTTTCCCTGGATGTGGATAGCATTTTCCAGCATGAGACTTTTGGAGATATCTTAGATCCTTGCATTGCTGAAAGGAGCTAAGTCTATCAAAGTCATTGCACAATGTGGCTGTTACTGTGTACAATGTTCTCCTGGTTCTGCTCACTTCACTCAGCATCAGTCCATACAAGTCTTTCCAGGTTTTTCTGAAGTCCACTTGCTCATCATTTCTTATAGCACAATAGTATTCCATTATATTCATATACCACAACTTGTTCAACCATTCCCCAATTGAGGGCATCCCCTCAATTTCCAATTCTTGGTCACCAAAAAAGAGCTGCTATAAATGTTTTTGTACATGTGGATCCTTTTCCAATTTTATGATCTCTCTGGGATACAGACCTAGTAGTGGTATTGCTGGGTCAAAGGGTATGCACAGTTTTATAGCCCTTTGGGCATAGTTCCAAATTGCTCTCCAAAATGGTTGGATCAGTTCACAACTCCACCAACAATGCTATTGTTCAATCTATGAGCTCTAGAATGAATTAAGTTTAAGGCTTGGGCTTTGAGAAAGAAATCTAACCAGTAAACCCCAGAGAGGAGAGGGAGATGGAGAAGGAGAGAGGGAGGGGATGCCAAGCTGAGTTACACAATTGGAACCGGCCAGCTGGGTTCAGGCACTTCAGATTACTCATAGATTGTGTTTGTCCTTTGTTCTTGAAGAGGAACATGACATCAGAGAAATGACAACATGACTTGCAATTGACTTTGATTTGAGTGTGGAAGAGCTGTACAAGGTCACCAACCTCACTTTCTCCTCCAGAGCCATTTGGGTCCAGTGGCCAGATATTCGTCAGGATGGCTAAAACCTCACAATCAAATATGGAAAAGCAGAAATACTAAAAGCATCCTTTTCAGACCATGATGCAATAAAAAAATTACATTTAATAAAAATGTGTGGAAGCACAGATTAAAAGTTAATGGGAAACTAAATAATATAATTAAAAAGAATAAGTGCACCAAAGAACAAGAAATAGAAGCAGTAAAGAGAATGACAACAATGAAACAGCATTCTAAAATTTGTGGGATGCAACCAAAGTAGTACTTAGGGGAAAATTTATGTCTTTAAATGTATACATCAATAAAAGAGAAAAATAACAGATAAATGAATTGGACATACAGCTGAAAAAACAAACTAGAAAAAGAACAAATTAAAACCCCCAATTAAACACCAAAATGGAAATCCTGAAAATTAAAGGAGAGATTAATAAAACTGAAAATTTTTACAAACTGAACCAATAAATAAAATTAGGCATTGGTTTTATGAAAAAAAAACAATAAAATAATTGTCATTGGTTAATTTGATTAAAGAAAAAGAAAGAAAAACAAATTACTAGTATCAAAAATGAAAAGGCTGTATGCATCACCAATGAAGATGAAATGAAAATAATTATTAGAAATTATTTAACTCAATTATATGCCAGGAAAACTGACAATTTCAATGAAAGGAATTTACAAAAATGTGAACTATGCACATCAACAGAAGAGGAAATAGAAATACTTAAATAACCCATCATTAGAAAAAGAAATTGAATGAGGCACCAATGAGAGCTTTAAAAAAAGAAAAAAAAAATCCCCCATACCAGATGGATTTCACAAGTGTATTCTACCAAACATTTAAGGAGCAATTAATCCTAATACTATATAAACTATTTGGAAAAACAGGTAAAGAAGGAGTCCTATCAAATTCCTTTTCAAAATATGATTTTGATACCTACACCAGGGAAAGAAAACTATAGACCAATTTCCTTAAAATGTTGACGCAAAAATTCTAAATAAAATACAGCAAGGAGATTATAGCAATATATCACAAATGCATTATGACCAGGTAGGATGGAATGCAGGGCTGGATCAATATTCGAAAAACTGTCAGGATAATTGATTATATCAATAACAAAAACAACAAAAAAATCATATGATTATATAACTAGATTCAGAAAAAAAGTCTTTGACAAAATGTACCCATTCCTATTAAAAAGATGGTTTACCGGTATGTGGTCACTGCCCATGCTATAGCTTCTTGGAGCCATAGGTGACAATTGAATGCTAGGTTGAGTGCATGAAAAGAGCTTGGCAAGCCCTTACACCAGAGGTGCTAGCCCCCCTTGAACACCCCATACACCTTTATGTGATTTAGTAGTCACCAGTATAAAGGAATAGAGTACTTGAAATACAATATACCAGAAAGTAAAAGCTTTTTTCTTTTTTTGGCTAGGCAATGGGGGTAAGTGACTTGCCCAGGGTCACACAGATAGTAAGTGTTATGTGTCTAAAGCCAGATTTGATCTCAGGTCCTCCTGACTTCAAGGCTGGTGCTCTATCCATTGTGCCATCTAGCTGCCCCAGTAAAAGCTTTTGACCAAAAATAATTTTCCTAGCAAAAGTGAATATAGTTGTATAAAAGAAAAATGAAATGGACTTAATGTCTTATTAGACAGAAGGCCTGAGAGTGGTTCAGTTATGTCTTGATAATCTCCTATTTATTTATTTTTAAGAATGATTTATTTATTTTTAGTTTTCAACATTCACTTCCGTAAGATTTTGAGTTCCAAATTTTTTTCCCCTTTCTTGAAACCCTCCTGCCATCCCAAGACAGTGTGCAATCTGATATAGGCTTTACATATACATTCATATTAAACATATTTTCTACATAAACATTCATATTAAACATATTAAACTAATTCACATTAGTCATGTTTTAAAGAAGAATTAAAATCAATGGGAGGAAGCACAAGAAAGAAGAAACAAACAAACAAAAAAAAGAGAGCAAATAGTATGCTTCCATTTGTATTCAGACTCCACAGTTCTTTTTCTGGATGTGGATAGCATTTTCCATCATGAGTCTTTTGGAGTTGTCTTAGAGCCTTGCATTTCTAAGAAAAGCAAAGTTTATCAAAGTTAGTCATCACACAATGTTGCTGTTACTGTGTACAATGTTCCATTACATTCATATACCACAACTTCTTCAGCCATTCCCCAATTGATATGCATCCCCTCAATTTTCAATTCTTGGCCACCACCAAAACAGCTGCTATAAATATTTTTGAACACTTGGGTCCTTTTCCCATTTTATGATTAGGAGTTATTTGGGATACTGACCTAGAAGTGGTATTGCTGGGTCAAAGTTTTATAGCCCTTTGGGCATAGTTCCAAATTGCTCTCCGAAATGGTTGGATCAGTTCACAACTCCACCAACAATGCATTAGTGTTCCAATTTTCCCACATCTTCTCCAACATTTAACATTTTCCTGTTTTGTCATGTTAGCCAATCTGATAGGTGTGATGTAGTACCTCAGAGTTGTTTTGATTTGCATTTCTCTAATCAATAGTGATTTAAAACATTTTTTCATATGACTATAGATAGCTTTAATTTCTTCATCTGAAAACTGCTTCTTCATATCCTTTGACCATTTATCGATTGGGGAATGTGTGTCTTGATGATGTTAAGAGAGGAATGGAAAGAAAGGGGAAGAGGAATGTAATAGGGTTTAGTGAGAGGGAAAGAAAGGATAGGGAAAATTATCTCACATAAACAGGGTGCACAAGTAGATAGCCATACAAACAAGAAGGAGGGAGTGGGGAAAGGAGCTGATGCTTGAACCTTACTCTCATTTAAACTAGGCAAAAGAGGGAAGAATACATACATAGGTGGGTATAGAAATACATTTCACTCAGCAGGGACATCTGAGGGAAAGGGGGAAAGTGAGGGGGAATTAGAAGGAAGGTAGGTTAAGGGAGGAATTAGTCCTAAACAAAACAAATTTTAAGGATGTACAAAAATATTTATAGCTCTTTTTGAGGTAGCAAATAATAAGAATCTGAGGGGTGCCCATAAATTGGGGAATGACTGAACAAGTTATGGTATATAAATGTGATTGAATATTATTATGCTATAAGAAATGATAAAGGAGAAGGCTTCAGAGAGAAACCTGGGAAGTCTTATATGAACTAATACAGAAAAAGAAAGGAATTTATATAAGAACAATATAGTAAAGAAATAACTTCAATGAAAAGTCTGAGCGATGACGTAGAGATTGGGAGTGTTAGAGAATGTATAGAGTACAGGAGTAGTTGTGTGTGGCTAGAGTATAAATACATGAAAAGGAGTAAGATTAGATGAGGCTAAAAATACAGGACAGTACAAAGTAGTGGACCATATTGAATACCAACATAAGGAGGTTAGAGGAAAAGGAAAGATATAGGGAAACACAAGGATGTTAACAGATTAGAGGTTGACATTGCCATATGTATGCATAAGAAAGATTAGCGTTTCAAGGGTATAAAGGATGGCACAGAGGAAGAGAATGGGGACAGGAAGACCTCTTAGGAGGTTTTAGCAACAGGATAGCCAGGTGGTAATGAGATACTAATAAATTAGTCATGGAGATAAAAAGAGAAAATTGGATATAAGAGATATTGTGGAAGTAAAATTGATAGGACTTGACTGATTGGATATATATGAGATGAGGGAGAGAGGAGAAAACAAAAGCTGTGAACTTAGGAGACAAAGTAGATGGTGTTACCACTGACAAAAATAGTAAAGTCAGAAGGAAGAAAAGATTTTTTGGGAAAGATGATAAGCTTGGTCTGGGACAACGAGTTTGCAGGACATTCAGGCAGGGGAAAAGGAACGAGCATTTATTAAGTACATACTATGTGCCAATGTGCTAAGCCCTTTACAAATACCATTTCATTTGATCCTTACAATAATCCTGGGGGGTAGATGCTATTATTATCCCCATTTTACAGTGGAGGAAATGGAGGCAAACAGTGGTTAAGTGACTCACTCAGGGGCACTCAGATAGTAAGTGTCTGAGGCCAGATTTGAATTTAGGCTTTCTTGACTTTAAGCCCAGTGCTTTATCTTCTGTACCACTTAGATGTCTATGTGGAAGTATTCTATAGTCAAATGGAAATGTGGGTCTAGAAGTGGAGAAAAATGTTAGATCTGGATATGTTGATTTGTTTGTCATCTATGTAGATGGTTTGGCTGAAGCTGTGGGAGAGGGAATTAGATTGCCAAGGGAGATAGTGCAAAGAGAAAAGAGAAGAGGACCCAGTACTAAGCCTTAGGGAACATCTGTAACCAAAAGGGATGGGAAGATGACAAGGAGCTAGTAAAGCAGACAGAATGAAGTAGACAGAGAAGGAATAGTCGGAAAACTCTGAGGTGGTAGTACTTAGGAAGCTAAGGGTTGAGAATATATTCAGAAGGAAGGGCAGTCAATGGAGTCAAGTACTACAGAGATGTCAAGGAGAATGAGGATTTTAGAAGTTGTGACGTTTCCTTATCATAAAACTAACGAACGTCACGGCCAGGACTTGAATACAGGTTTCTTGAGTTCCAGGAGGCTGATGGCAGAGTGGATGGAGTGCTGGACCTGGAGTCAAGAAGAGCTGAGCTCAAATTTGGGCTCAGACACTTACTAGCTGTGTAACCCTTGGCAAGTCACTTAACTTTTGTCTAGTTCAGTTTCCTCAACTGTAAAATGGTGACAATAATAGTATCTATATCCAAGAGTGGTTATGAGGATCAAATGAGATAGTATTTGTAAAGTACTTAATACAATGCCTGGCATTTAGTAGGTACTTAATTAATGCTTATTTCCCTTTGGTATTCTTCCCATCACACTACTTTACACCTCATTTCTGTGGTGCCTGCAGAATTACCAAATTTATTTTAGCTGTCCTTGAGTTCAAGTTTTACGGAACTTAGTACATCTATGTGAGTAATTTCGTAATTTCCAGGTTAACAATTTTAATGTATGTATATATATGTGTGTATATTATATATATATATATATATGTATGTACATGTACACACACACACACACACACACACACACACACACACATTTTAAACAGCCAAAGGTTGATATGGGAAATAGGGTTAAGAGAAAGAAGGAAACTTTTGTGTACCACTCCACTACTAGAAAATTAAATGGAGCTGTTTCAGTTAAGATTTAATGGGAACAAGGGAGGTAAAAACCCGTAATGACCTTGTTAGAGATAAATCTAGAGGAGCAGTGAGGGAGGCCTAATTTAGGACACCTGGAGAGTTTTTCCAGCCACAAATGAAATTAAAAGTGTAGAATTCTGTCCCTTACCCCAGCTAAGAGTTTGCCAAAATTCAATAAGCTTTTAACTGCCTCCTTATTCCTTTTACATGAGGGGAATATTGATAAAAAGGTTGAATGTCACCCTAGAGTTCATTGTAAATCACCCACTTTCAGGTTTCCCATTAAAGTTTAGGGCAAAAGAGATCACTGATTCTGATAGTAAGCCGCACTCATCTCAATCTGATTCAAAGATGCAATTTGACAGATGTTGTTTGAACAAACCTGAGTTTCAGTTATTTTCAAATGATTTAGTTGTTGCAGTTGCTTGCAACCTAAAAGAAGGTAATCAGTCATTACAATGGGGGAGACTTTTTTTCTTTCCCAGCATATCATGTCTCAGATTTGGACAGTTAGAACTCCTTGCTGTTATTTATTCATTTCAATATAAATTATTCTCCTCAAAATGAACTCCAGTCATGCAAACTCTGGCCTGCAGAACCAGAGTCTGTGCTCTTTAGGAGAGATGTGGATTTCAACCTCCAGTCTTGAAAATTGAAAAATCAGAGAACAAACACCTCTAGTGTTTGCAATCAATACCAAGTTCAGTAACTCCTTGGGATTTTCTAACTTTGGAATGAGGTGCAGTCTTTGGAGTATTAAGGGGACTTGGAGTCTTTCTTTATCAATCTGAAAACCAAGATGAGCTTCAAGGGCAAGTCACTTTCATTACAGGTTTCTGAAGAAGGGTTTTAGTTGAATTTTATTTATTTTTCAAGTCAGTTCAGTGCTGATGAGTGGTATCAGTTTGACAATTCCAAAGACTGGAATCCATGATTTGTTCCAAGGGTTAACAGGCCAGTGGCTCTGAGACTTTGCTTCCATCAGACTCAGCAAACTGCATTAACCCCTACTTTGATAATCACACCCTAGGAAAAGTCACATCAAGTACTAAGTACTAAGACTCATTCTGTCCCTGATTTCCCCTGATGAGTCAGAATAATAGTTATTGTGAAAATGATGGCATATTGTTTGCATAAGGGCTCACTTTCCATCAGACACTCAGCTAAAACACTGAATTGTATTTCACGTTTGTTGCTACATTCACCTATTAGGAAAGCCTAGCTTCTAACAATGATAGACATGAATTGATTATGGAAACAATCCAGGTTAGGGTACTGAGTGTTGCCACGATGCAGAGGAAAAGATATGGCATGAGCCACATCTATTCCCTCTCCCTCAGATAGAAATTGATTATCATCTCTGTTTGCTTATGTTAGTGTTACAAATGGATAGGTAGGAAAAAAAGGTCAGGTGAAATTAAGGCAACTCTGATTGAGTAGAAAGAACCCAGCAAGTAGTGAAGTGCTTGTATTTTTCCTCAAGTCCCTTCTATTTTATTCAGGTGATAATGATTTTGCTGTTGCTAAGTAACACCCTGAGATAATGTTAAATCAGACTTACCCAACTTTATCTACTAGAGTTACTTATATTCTCTCAGTGAAAAAACAAAAACCCTAGCAAATGAAAATGTACACATAGATTGTATACATATTTTTGTGACAATTTATAATAGAAATAGTCGTAAAAAGGTCAGTCAGTCAACAAGCATTGATTAGGTACTTACAATGTGTCAGGCACTGTGCTAAGTGCTAGGGTCATAATGAAAGACAAAATTACATGGCCTTAAAGGAGCTTATATCCTAAAGATAGTAGATATTATCTTCGTTATATTTTGCCCACAATATATAGTGTCATGTCAAAGATTTTTCTGAATAGTTTTATATACCTATCAAGGAAAGTAAGAGAGACTAAGGCTTATATATATTTATACTTTTAAAGTACATGTGTACCTCAGAGATATTGTGGGTTTGGTTCCAGAGCCCCACAATAAAGCAAATGTCACAATAAAGTGAATCATATGAATTTTTTTATTTCCCAGTATATATAAAAGTTATGTTCACACTATGCTATAGTCTATTAAGTGGTCAATAGTATTATGTCTAAAAAAAAGTACATATTTTAATTAAAAATACTTTATCGCTACAAAATGCTAACCAAATCTGAGCCTTCAATGAGTTGTAATCTTTTTTGCTGAGAGAGGGTCTTGCCTTAATGTTGATGGATGCTGACTGATCAAGGGGGTGGTTGCTAAAGGTTGGAGTAGCTGTGGCAATTTCTTAAAGTAAAACAGCAATGAAGTTTGCCATATCAATTGACTTTTTCTTTCACTTGAACACTTAGAGGCCGTTGTAGGGTTATTGATTTACCTAATTTCAATATTGTGATGATTCAGAATAGGGAGGCCCAAGGAGAGCAAGAGAGACTAGATTGGCTAGTTGATGGATCAGTCAGAACACACACATTTATTGATTAAATTTGCTGTCTTATATGGACACAGTTCATGGTGTCTCAAAACAATTACAATAATAACATCAAAGATCACTGATCACAGATCACCATAGCAGTTATAATAATAATGAAAAAGTTTTAAATAGTGTGAGAATTACCAAAATGTGTCACAGAGACATGATGTGAGCACATGCTTTTGGGGAAATGGTGCTGATAGATTTGCTTGATGCAAGGTGCCACAAAGCTTCAATTTGTAAAACAAGACAAAACAAAAACCCAAACTCATAATATCTGTGAAGTGCAATAAAATGAGATATGCCTGTATACTTTATATACTTATGAAGGCAAGTAAAAGAGACTAAGAGAGAGCTGTAGGCTGTGTCTGCTTTGTTGTTGTTGTTGAGTCATTTTAGTTGCGTCCAACTCTTCATGATCCCATTTTAGGTTTTCTTGGTAAAGGTTCTGGAGTGGTTTGCCATTTCCTTCTCCAGCTCATTTTGCAGATGAGGAAAATGAAGCAAATAGGGTTAATTGATTTAACCAGGGTCACACAGCTAGTAAGTGTCTGAGGCCAGATTTGATTCAGAAAGATGAGTCTTCCTGTCTCCATACTAGCGCTCTATCCACTGTGCCACATGGCTGACTACCTAGTGACCAAACAAGAAAGAACTATTCAAATGACACAATTTCATCAAATCAATAAGCACAGGGTCTTATGATCAATTGACAATTGTTTTTTGAGAAGTTACCATTTGACATACACTGTGTTAAGTGAAATTTAAAAGGAGGTAAAGTCTGGCAAGTTCAATGAAATCATTAGTGAACAATACAAAGCAATGCACAGGGTATGGCTATAAAGTTTTGAGGCCAGTTTTGTAAGGGATTCAGAAATCAGTCACACTTTCATATGATTGAATATCAAATCTTGCTATACAAGTGGGCTAAGAGTTTAGGGAAGGGAGACATCAATGAGTACCTTTTAACTTCATAGAGTAGATGAAGTAAGAGCCAGGTGATAAATGATGTATAGAACTTGTTAAAAAAAAAAAAAAGGCACCCTGAGGAAGAGAAAGGAGGCAGCATGTACCAAGCAAATCAAACTGCTACCACCACCACCACCACCACCACTTTGACTACAATCTCACTTCAGACCTTATGGAGACAGCTCAGTTCCCTGAACTCAAGAATTTTGAGAATACCAATACTTCTGACATCATCCTGGGACATTCTCCTCTACCCTATGGAAATGCAGCTTGGTTATTGTTCCTAGAGGTGCTATGCCACATCTATTGAAAACCCAGAAAAGTATCAACAAGAATTTTGGTACTGTATGATACATATCAGAAACTGATATGATTTTTTTTTCCAGTGGAAATGGCATTAAAGAAAGGACTTTCATTACCATCTATTTTACCTCTGCACCTTAAGAACCACAGGATGTCTCCATCTGATTTGTAGTTAAAACCTTCCATGTGTGTTATCTCCTCCATTGGAATGGTAGCTCTTTGAGATCAGGGTCTGTCTTTTCTTTGTATATACTGGCACTTACATGATGTTTCACATGTAAGTGCTTAATAAATGCCATATTCATTCAAATTGGTTAGGCACAGAGAATGGGGTAGATGTCGTATGTGGGTAAATAGCAGGAACAAGGGGAGAAAATGAGCACAGGTTACCCTCTAGAAAGTGAGAAGGCCAGCCCAGCTATCAACATAAGCAATTGTTATGTAGTTAATGGGTGCTAGACATTGAGATAGGTGTTGATGATGTAAATATGAATGAAACAATCTTTACTTGCTAAGAGCTTACATTCCAATGGGGGAGACTGAGTAAATACTAGGTAGTTTTGGAGGAAGGCTACATAGTTGGAGGGAATCAGAAAGGTATCCTGTCAAAGGTGGTGCTTAAGATATACCTTGGAGAAAGAGGCACAGTTGAGGATGGAGTGCATTCCAAACATGGAGGCCAGCCTGCTCATAGGCTAATGTAGATGGTCTATATTGAGAAGTAATAGGAAATACTCTTTTCCACGACACTACTAGTAACTTGAAAAGCAGCATGGCATGCTAGAGGAAGGTTGGCCTTTGGAGTCATGAAGTGTGGATTCAAGATCTGTTTCTAAAAAGTACCAGATGTGTAACCATGGGCAAGTTAAATAATCTCTCAGTAGGCTAAGCAACCCTCTGAGAAAAGAAATTACGAATGTGACCCCTGGACAAGTCACTTAACCTCTCTCAGACTCAGTTTCCTTATCTGTAAAATAAAGATAATAATAGTATATACCTCCATGAATTGTTGTGAGGATCAAATGAGATAATATATGTAAAGTTCTTTATGAAACATAAAGTACTGTTACTGGTAGTTACTTATCTGCATTGGTGGAGGGAGTTTCCCTATTGGGAGTCCTTCCATGAAAGCACTTGCAGGTCTGGACAAAAAATAGTAACTCACTTCTAAAAATGAAATTTTAAGATTTATGAGTGCTTTCCTCACAACAATCCTATGAGGTAGGTAGTGCAATTATTTTTATTCCTATTTTATAAGCTAGGAAGCTAAGTGATGCTAAGATGTTAAGTGATTTGTCTAGGGTTAAATAGCTAGTATCAGAGCTGGGATTTGAAATGACATCTTTCTAATTTATGAGTCCAGCATGCTTCTCTATACTGTGATACAATATAGTCAAGTCATTGAGATGCTTGAAAGTCAGGCAGAGGAGATTGGGTTTGATACACTGGCAACATGGAGCCAAAATAGATTTTTGAGCAAAGGAATTAGGAAACAACAGCCATATTTTACTTAACACTAAAGTTCAATTGATGGATTCCCTCAATGGATACATTGTCAAGTTGCAGTGGACTTGGACCTTGCTGCTTGACTTAAATAGAAAACATCAATTGAAATAATTCCTGGAAATGTTTTGTCATTGTGCATACTAAAACAAATAAACATAATGAAATTTATGTTCCAACATCTTAAAATCAAACAGTAGACGTGAGGAAGTTAACCTTATAATTATGTATCATGTTGACAAGAGAAATAAACACCAGCCGTGCAAATTCACATCATTGGATGCCTCCAGGAGTTAGTGCACAAATTATCTTCATTTCCTTTTCTGTGTATGGGTTGTATTCTTTTTCTCTTCATTCCTATTCCCACCCCCTGATTTAAGCTCCCTGAGGGCTGGGATCATTTTTCTTTTCCTCTTTAAATTCCCTATTAGTGCATTGCCTAGTAATAGCAATAGAGATAAGAAGAGACTTGTTATTTCAATGATTTGGGGAACTCTCAAATGAGGAAATTCTCTTTACTAATGCAAGTTAATGTCTTTTCTATACTTTATAGTCTTAGAGACTTGTTCTAGAACACTAACAAGTTAAGTGACTTGCCCACAATCATACAGCCAGTATTCCTCTGAATCAGGACTTTTAGGTCTTCCTGGCTCTGGAGGCTACTCTGTCTTGCACATGGTAGGTGATTAATAAATGTGTATTGCACTGAACTTGTTTAATCTTGTAAATTGAACGCTGTGCTTGTTAACACTCTTCATCCTTATCTGCTATAAAATACAGGCCAAAGACTTCTCTCTAACCTTCTCTCACACTTCCTTCACTACTCCCCTCCCACATATACTCCTGTCTCATACACACACATATGTGTATGTATGTACACGTGTGTGTATATATATATATATGTTGTTCAGTTATTCAGTTATGTCCGACTCTTCATGACCTCCTGAACCATAACATGCCAGGCTTTTCTATCATATACAAACGTGTTAAGTAACAATATAGCAATGGGTATAATATATAGGTAATAATTTACATATATCTACACACATATATGTATGTGAATATGTGTATAATGTGAACCCCAAACCCCATGAACCCCAATTTGAAACAGAGTCTGCTCTAAGAAAGAGACAAATGAAATTGGGGTACATGTGTCCACAGTTTAATTTCTCGAAGTGGCTTGACATGCATTGTGTGAGAGTTCAGTCCAAAACTGGGCCCTCTAAGGAGGTCAGTTCAGAACTGGCTTGGTTTGGGATTTTGGGATACAGCCTTATATGCTCTTTGAAGAGTAGGTGTTTCGGGGCAGCTAGGTGGCACAGTGGTTAGAGCACTGGCCCTGAAGTCAGGAGGACCTGAGTTCAAATCCGGCCTCAGACCAAACACCTGACACGTACTATATACTATACATTGTGTGACCTTGGGCAAGTCACTTAACCCCTATTGCCTCACTAAAAAACAAAACCAAAAAACAAAAGAAGAGTAGGTGTTCCCAAGGGGTGCCAATCAACTGTAATTGGTCCCCATACTACAGGTAGGTGATGTTAAAATGAGGTCTTGAGTATTTGTTTTAGATCACAGTCCACAGGGGCCAATATTGCCCACCATCAGAGGAAATACCACTCCCAATCTTGGGAGTCTGTCTCCACCCAAACCTGAGTAGAATAAAATCAATTCAGGCCCGGGTTGGAGTTTGACCAATAAGAAGATTGAATGAAATCTCATTATCAGAAATGTCCTTCTGAAGAACTTTGGTCAGAAGGATAGCAGGGGGAGGGGGAAGTGCTGAGTCTCCAGTACACAGATTACCAAGAGAAAATTTTTAACAGTAGACATATTTATATATATACTCACCCAACACACACACACACACACACACACACACACACACACACACACACACAC
>NW_020954583.1:307854-438591 GCF_900497805.2 Vombatus ursinus
CACACACACACACACACACACACACACACACACACACACACACACACCTCTTTCCTTCTTAAGCAAAGAAAAACATTGGAATTGAAGTCTGTCTGCCTGTTCTTTCAGCTTATGTCTCATTGACAGATGGCACATACATTTCCCATGGTGTATGTAGTAGAAAGTATAGTATGTTATGAAAGTATAGTATATTCTATATTAGTAGTGTCACATTCATAAGAAATAGGGACCACTAAACTGTACATAAGTATCCCTGTGGGCCACATATTGACTTAGAAAAACCATGTATTAACAAAATAAATTTTATTGTATTTTTATTTATTTTGTTAACTATTTCCCAGCTACATTTTAATCTGCTCCTATAAGTGAGGGAGTGTTGTGGGCCATGTATAAGGTTTTTGATACCTCTATTCTACATGATAGCAAAAATAAAGATTTATAGGTTTTTGGTATTTTTTTTCTTTGTTTCTTTAGTATTTTGTTTTTCTCTCAATTATCACAATTTTAACATTCTTTAAAAAATGGTTTTTGACTTGTATCACTGAAAAAAAATTTTTTTTTGAGTTCCAAATTCTCTTTGTCCCTCCCTCCCCTCCTTGAGAAGGTAAGCAATTTTGTACAGGTTATACATGTGTAGACATGCAAAACATATTTCTATGTTAGTTATGTTATGAAAGAAAACAGACAAAAAAAATCAAGAAAAATAAAGTAAAGAAAAAATATGCTTCAATCTGCATTCAGACTCCACGAGTTCTTTCTCTAGAGCTGGATAGCATTTTTTATCATAAGTCCTTCAGAATTGTCTTGGATCATCGTATTCCTGAGAATAATTGTCATTCACAGTTGATCATCATATAATATTGTTGTTACTGTATACATTGTTCTCATGGTTTTGCTCATTCCATTTTGCATCAGTTCATGTAAGTCTGTCCAGGTTTCTTATAGCACAATAGTATTCCATCATAACCATATACAACAACTTGCTCAGCCATTCCCCAATTGATGGTCATCCCCTCAATTTCCAATTCTTTACCACGACTAGAAGAGGGGCTATAAATATTTTTTATACATGTAGGTCCTTTTCCTTTTTGTTTTTTAATCTCTTTGGGATATAGACCTAATAATGGTATTGCTTGGTCAAAGGGTATGCATGATTTCATAGCCCTTTAGGCATAGTTTCAAACCACTCTACAGAATGGTTGAATCAGTATACAATTTAACCAACAGTTAAGCCTCAATTTTCCTACATCCCCTCCAACATTTGTCACTTTCCTTTTCTGTCACATTAGCCAATCCGATAGGTATAGGGTGGTAGCTCAGATTTGCTTTAATTTGCATTTCTCAAATCAATAGTGATTTAGAGTATTTTTTCATATGACTAGAGATAGCTTTGATTACTTCATCTGAAAACTCCCTATTCATATTCTTCTAAGTTGTCTTGGGCTGGCAAATTGTTTCACCTATCCTTTTGTGGGTTCTGCCACTCCAGAACTTGTTCTGAGGCATTATTTAAAGTTGTTAGGAGGTGTTTGGGAGAGAGCTCAGGTGAGTTCCTGACTTTTCTCTACCATCTTTGGTTTTTGATATTTTTAAAAGATGAATGGGGGTTGGATCAATTAATCAATAAACAAGCACCTATTAAGCACTTATTATGTGTCAGGCACTGTGTTAAGCACTAGAGTGAAACGTGAAAAGGAAACAGGAGTTTTAGGGCTGGAACTTTATGATAATGCTTGTGTGAATATTGCAAAATAATGCTGAATGAAATATAGGAGAGAAAATGTTTCTAAGGCTAATTCAAGCATTTTGTTAAGCCCATTTTAAGTTTAAGGCCTATGTTAGGATTTGCAGATCAAAGGCAAAATGAAAATTGATCTCTTCCCTTACTTTCTACTGGGGGTAATAGCAGTAAATGTTTTTTTTTTTCTTTTGCATTTTACAGAGCTCAATATATTCTAATTAATATGTATTATATTAAGTTCACTTTAGCATGTTTCTCATCTAGCCAGAAGGAAGGGGAAAGGATGAAATTAATAGGGCCCTCAGATCTCTCTTCTTGCAATAGTAACTAGAGCTGGGAATTACTAGAAATGATGGTAGTAGTGCTGGTGGTGGTCTGTGTGGGTTAGTGGAAAGTACCCTGAACTTTGAGTCCAAAGACTTGCTCAAAGACTTTAGTCCAAAGTCTTAGCTCCACTCTGAATTAATATTATGATGTAAATCAATCACGTGACTTCTTTGAGTCTCAGTTTCCTCATCTATAAAGTGCAAGTATACCTGCCTTACAGGATCAAATGAAATCATGTTGGCCAAGCATGTTGTAACTGTTAAACCCTTCAAATATCTGAATTTTGCTACCTTTAAAAATATATTTTATATTTTCCCAATTTCCCAATGTAAAAACAATTTTTTAACATTCGTTTTAAAAAAAAAAAATTGAGTTTCAAATTCTCTCCCTCCCTATCTCCTCCCTTCTTGCCAGTAAGCAATTTGATAAAGGTTATACATGTGCAATCATGCAAAACATTTTTCCATATTAGTCATGTTGTGAAAGAAAATAAACCAAAAAAAGTGAAAAATAGTATGTTTCAATCTGTATTCAGACACCATCAGTTATTTCTCTAGAGGTGGATAACTTTTTCATCATATATCCTTTGGAATTCTCTTGGATTATTGTATTTTTGAGAATAGCTAAGTCATTCATAGTTGATTATTGCATATTATGCTGCCTTTTATACCCTCTCTTACCTCAATTTCCACAGCTTCTGCCACTGAAGTTGTGATGTGGGCAGTTACCAAAGCAATGGCATGGTACTTCCCATGGTATTATATCTAATGTTGCCCCTGGAGTTACCAGACCATTCATTCCAATCAGACTTATCTCTATTTTGATTTCTATAGCCAAGCAGGTCCTTGTAAATATTCTTATCAATCTAGTTAACAAGCATTTAGTAAGCACTTTCTCTGTGACTGACTTTCAGTACTTCTGATATATGCCAGTATGGGAGCTACAATCAAAGAGTTTGTGCATTTTGTAGAAAAAACAATATTAATTCCCTAATATTATGGCCATTTCTTTGCAGATGAGAATCTAAAAGAAAGGTTACCAGCCAAGGTCACAAATGAGGATCAGAAATGGAACTATAATCCACACATTCTATTAAAACTGATCTACTAGCTGTTCTCTGAAGTTGGCTTTCTGTTTCCTGCCTCTGTGCTCCAAATTTAACTCGCTAATGAAATGTTCAAGCTGTGTTTGCTTATTTGGAAGTGTAATCAAGGCAACCAATAGTTATGGATCTTGGCTGATCCTGTAAATGCACTAGATCTGATCATATGAACATTATCATTAGCAACATGTTTTGTTTGTAAAATGATGAGAGGTGGGGAATATTATAGTTGATTTTTAAAGCTTTTTCCAGCTTGAACATTATATGCCTCTGATTCTGTTAAGAGACACAGATAAACGCCTACTTGCTCACACTAGTAACTTAAATTCACCCTCTGAAAGTACATGTATCTATGGAAGAGCTTACCACTGTTTTATGAGTTTTATATTGATTGACTTCAGTTGTTGAATAGCCTTGCAACATTCAAACACATTTCCTTTTAAAATTATTTCCCAAGTGACTTAGTTATTATCTTATGCATCACAGACAGTCCTTTTGGGCTCTCCATCCATCTGGAGCTCAGTTGGAAATCGCTGGGGCAAGCAATTCTATCCCTCAGCTGCCCCCAAGAGCACACTGAACAGGATGGGCTATCTTCTTGTGTGTGTTTTGGCAAGAGATTATCAAAATAAATTAAAATGAAAATTGTCTTCCAGACACAAGTCCTGTAGACAATATGTTCTTGTTTTTAAAAAAGTGTTTTAATATATTCATATAAAATATTATCAATGAAGTAATTAATTTGGACTTGCTTTTGTTTTAAAGACTCATGGAGCCTCCTGTGAGAATAGCAATTTGGTCTTCTAATTTACCTCACAGATACAGAGAATATGAATGTATCAGAACTGTATCTGTGTTTTTTTTTTCTTTCATCCCTTCCATGTACAACCCTGTCACATGATGAAATACCCCAAAGAGTCAGTATCTATATGCCATTGAGTACAGCTAATAAGGATAACAGTGATATAGGGGAAAAAATCAATTTTCCATGTTTCTTAAGATTAGTCTAGTGTCTTAATTTTTCAAGAATCAGCTAGGGAAAAAAATCTGCATGTGTTCTTCTGGTTGCTGACTCAGGAAATACTCAGGAGAATATTGGGGTTTTTTTTGTTTGTTTGTTTCTTTTAAAAACAGAACCAATCCCTGAATTTAATTCCATGGCTGAATATTTAGCCTTTTTTTTTTTTTCTTGTGGGAAATTTCCAGATCTAACCAACTTCCCTTTCTCCACTTTTCTGAAAATCAAGCCAATGAATCGCTCAGGTTGACATTCCCTCAGTCCTGGAAATCAGTAACAGGTGCATGTTTAAGTGATTATTAGTACCCAGCAAGGAAAGGATGCCTTGTAAATTAGGGGAGCAGAAAGATATGATTCAAGATGCTTGGTAGACATATGCCCAAGTTTCTCTAGGTTCTAGAAGTCACCTAGGGTAGTCAGAAAATGGTGGGCTTAGATCCTTTAGCTAACTGGTGATGGGCACAGAGGATAGAAGGAGTGGGTACACTGGACCTGGAGTCAGGTCCTAAGTTCAAATATGTTCTCAGACACTAACTGTGTTACTCTGGGCAAGTCATTGCCCAGCAATGGCAAGCAAACTCTATTTGCTTCAGTTTCCTTAACTGTAAAATGGAGATAATAATAACATCTAATTCTCAGAGTTATTGACAGGGAAGAATATAATTCCTGGTGCTAAGAAGAGCAGCAACATGGGACTTTTAATGTTTTCTACATTACAGGCTACTATGAATTCCTTGCCCAGTATCCAAGATGTGTGAAACCACTCTTTGTACAGAGAGAGAGAGAGAGAGAGAGAGAGAGAGAGAGAGAGAGAGAGAGATTATAAGCTTTAGGAAAAGCCCATGAATTCTTTTTTGCTTTTCCCATTATGTCTGGAGACAAAACTCATTATAAAAATACATACAGCAAATAAAGTCTTAGAAAGCAAGAAATTCCCAAGAGTAAGTGATGACGATTCACCAGGCTGGAGAGGGGATAAACTCACAAGCTCCAAAAGTAGTTATAGTCAGGGAAACTACACAATTATGTCCAAATAGATCACTCCTTAAGCAGGTCAGTGAATCAGATAATTCTCGTACTGCTAATAATTATATTTCATTCAGGGAAGCTACCAACTGGCTGCTGGCACTGACAAATGTCCATTTTGCTTGGGACACCTCTTTTCTCTGAAACTAACACTTACAAGTTTTGGGGCTTACTTCATCCAGCACAGTTTCTGAATCTCATGATCCTTCATTCTATTCTATCTGAGAAAATTACACTTCTTGTTGTTGATCAGTGGCTGCATATACATTACAACTCTGAATATTTTTTATTGAATCTAGGAACACCTTTTGCCTAACATCTAGGTACACTTAGCCATAAGCTATAAGTTGAGATTTCACTTAGTAAACTTTGGTTTGAGGCATAAACTATATATATCAATGAAGCTAAAGAAAGACATATTTTTGGGTTGCTCTGTTTATTGGAATCTGGAGTCCCAAAGCAAAAGATAACACCTACTGTGAAAGGCAGGTCATACAAGCATGATTATACTCAAGTGAAGAAGCTAAGGGTCTAAGAATGAATTGCTTTTAGCCAAAAAACTAGTCAAAATCTGAGGTAGGATTCAAACTCAGGACTCTAAGTCCAGCACTTTAGCTACAATACAACTCTACTTTTGCACTTACTATACAACTTTCTTAAGACTCAGAAAAGTATAAATATTTTAAAATTTCTTTTCATGGCACCTTGAACCAGAGGGTCTATGATTTTGGGCAAAAGTCTGTTCTTTGTCACTTCATTCTTAACCTTCTTCAACCACTGCATATTTTCTGTCTATACAAATCTCCATTTTAAAGAGATGTTGTAAAAAAGAAAAAGAATCCACTGAGAAGGAATGTAGACTATACTGAGGGTGCGGGCTTTCTCATGCTGAGCTTCTGAGAGAAATTAAGAATGCCAAAGAAGTAAATGAAAAAAATCAGCTTTCTCCAAGTGTCTGGTCAACTTTATTAGATTGTAGGCATTCAGCTAAGCTCCAGATAGAAATCTGACCTTGCAATACTTACTTAGAGTCATTCTGAATCCTCTGAGGGTGACTGCTAATATTTTTCCATTGTACAATATATTCCTATTAACACCAAACAATGCAACTTCAATGTGGGATAGAAAGTTTAAGATTACCAATTTCTTATTAAATGACTTATTCATTTACCTTTTTAATTCCTCAGACCTGCTTTGCAAGTTTATTATTATTATTATTATTAGACTTTAGTGTTCTGTCTCTTTTCCATCTACAGGGCCTGATCTTGGTAAGAAAATGCTGGACAAAGGACAGCTGTTAAAAAATGAGCTCACTAATTAGATTCACATTGGGAAAACAAATAGTATAACAAGTTACTTATTTTACTGTTTATTTCTTAAGGGATAGTGTGGAAAATGTCCACTCATGACTTAATTGCAATAAGATAAACAGGATTCAAATTGTGGGCCTTAATTGACAAATACTCTAGAAGATGAGCTGTTCTAAATTAAATTGCTTTTGTAAGCTGGAGTTTTTCTTTTCTTTTTTTTTCTTTTCTTTTCTTTTTTTTTTTTTTGGTTCAAGAACAAGCCAGTGGTGACTAAAAACCTCTCCAGTTACATACTATATACATCTTTGTGTCTGGGTGGCATGCAACTGTTTTGTTCCTTAAAGAATTCCAGTCATCCTATTATGGGAAGAAAAATTAGAAGCAGCATCCCTTTGACTAATGATGGGTTCCTGCAGAGTCTAAATAGCTATCTCTTACATGTCATATCATTAAGTTTCTTTGTCCCACTGATGGCTTCAATGTATTTCAAAGATTTTTTGCTAAGCTATATTACTATTTTCCATACCTATATAACTTTAGCTTGCTTCTTTTCCTCTAATAATCTCCAGAACTCAACCATGCCCTTTCTCTTCTCTGTCAAAGTGCAACTTGCCTGAATTATATATGTAATTGTGGAATATCTACAAAATAAATGTTGTACTACATAGTCATATTCTATAAGCTTTAATATCTCATATAAAAATACCATGGGGCCTGTTTTCTTCTTTCACCTCATCCTCAACAGGATAAGGATATTCTAGCCTACACATTTATCCTCTTACTTGACGGTCTTAAAATGTAATGGCCTTCAGGAACATTATGTGGTTCATCACGAGTTTGTTTCTCATCTTAGTCTGGCGCCAGTCAGAATGAAGACAAACCCACAGAGTGTTTCTTTGTGGGCACAGTTTGGGTTTCCCTATAACCACCACAGGTTAAGAAGCATTTAACCAGTGATAGCCACAAGAGCAACAAGTCAATCATGCATTCCTTGCTGTTTTAAGTAATTTCAACAAGGAAATACTCTTTTAGGGTGTTGGGGGAGGGAAGGGGAGAATAGGGACTAAGCAGAAAAAAAAAACACAAGGTGAAAATAATCTACATTACATTTTTTCATAGGGAATACTAATTAAGTCTTGGAAGAGAGTATATCATAAACTGTAGCATCCATCAAGTCAGAGTTATGTAAAATTAACACATTTTCAAAGAACACTGATAACAAAGGAAACCACACATAAATCAACTTGACTTTTAGCAGTTGGCTGAGCTATTAATTTCAAGCTGGTAAATGAATCCAATACACTTATTTGAGAAAATTTGTGTGACACTGTGTTTGTACTATGTACACTGAGTGTTGGCCAAGAGAAAAAGAAAAAAAAATGAACATATATACATTTGTATTTAAATTACTATCTTCCACAATGTTTTTGGCTTGCCCTTATTTTCATTGCATCCCTTGCTTTCTGCTACCTCCTGCTGTTAAAAAGTGACTTAAATGAAATCTTCTTTCAAAAACTCTGATCTTTATTAGAAAACTAAGTTGTTTCTTTTATAGTCCTCTATCCTTCATGAGCAGGTAATCTCATATAATATGAGGGCTAGTAGCCAATATACAGGTAGTCCAGCCACTCATATACCATTTGAAGGTGATTTTGCACCTAAATCCCTGTAAAGGAATGAGTTTATGTATTTGGTATTTGTCATCGAATAGGGAATTGAGAGAAAAAAGGAAGCAGAGTGCTCAAAAGACATGAAGGAGACATTTATGTATACTTCTCAAAACTATGGAATCATGTTATAGTGGAAGTGCTCTAGAGTTAAAGTGTGAAGAGCTGGATTCTATTTCCAAATTTATCACATGTGACTTTAGGGAAATTGCTTCATCTTTATCTTCTGGCCTTTGGTTTCTTCACTTGTGAGATGAAAGGCTTGGACAAGCTTATCCCTAAGGTGCCTTCCCTCTGTAACACTTCATAATTCTATAGTTTACTGAACCTCACCTACCCAGCATCTTGTTGAAAGCCATATCAACTGAAGCAGAATAAAATAAACATAACCAGAACAACTTAAATGATGATCACAACAATAATATGAGGAAAAACATCTTTGAAGGACCTCAGTAGTCTAACCAAAGAAGAGATTGGCTATGACTTCAGAAGACTGATGGTGAAAAATAAGTCCCACCTCTTGAAGGGAGATGATAGACCAGAGGTATAGAATCAAATGTGCAGTCTTAGGCAATGTGTTGATTTCTTTTGATTAACTCTATAAAGTTATTCAATAAGGAAAAGCTGCTACTAAAAGGAAGAGGGATAATGGATAGTGATAGACATGAAAAAGAGAAACATCAATAAAATATTTTTAATTAATTTATTTTGAATTATCAGCAATAACTTCCATAAGCTTTTGCATTCTAAATTTTTCTCCCCCTTTCTCCTTAAGACAGCACGCAATTCAATATAGGCTACACACATATATATATACTCCTATCAAATATATTTTCCCCTTTAGTGATGTTGTAAGTAAGAATTAGAACCAATAGGAGGAACCACCAGAAAGAGGAAACAAAACACAACAGAAGAAAAAAAAATAGCAAATAGTATGCTTCTATCTGCATTCAATCTCCACAGTTCTTTCCTTGGATGTGGACAGCATTTTCCATCATGAGACCTTTGGAGATGTCCTAGATCCCTGTATCAATAAAATATTTTGAATGACTCAATTGAAAGGGATTGAGGAGAAAAATATGCAGAGGGGAACATACACAGGAATTTTCATAATTCTTTGTTTAACTTTATACAGGGTGTCCCAAAAGCCGTAGTAAATATTTAAATTTTAATAGCTCAAAAGTGCACTAAAATATTATCTGCATATGTTTTTGTATGTATAAATACAAAGATACACATAGACATGAATATATATGCATGCATAAATGTTTGTATATATGTATATATATGTTCTTTTTTAAAAACTATAATACAAGTTGTTTCTTCCAGTCTTTTTTCTTGTTCTTTTTTGTAGCTCAAAATGTTTGTTGATTAGGGGCAGTTAGGTGGCACAGCTGATAGAGCACTGGCCCTGGATTGAGTCTGGCTTCTGACACATAACACTTACCAGCTGTGTGACCCTAGACAAGTCACTTAACCCCATTGCCTAGCCAAAAAAAAAAAGAAAAAAGAAAAAGAAAAGAATAAAATGTTTGTTGATTATTAAGTTCACAATAAAAAATTAATTTAAAAAAATGACAACCTATTTATACAAATATATATAGATGTATATGTATATCAGCTCTTTTTATGGTGGCAAAGAACTGGAAATTGAAGGGATACCCATCAATTGGGGAATGACTGAATAAGTTATGGTGTATGATATTGATAGAATGCCATTATGCTATACTATTACGCTGTAAGAAATGATGAGCATGATGGTTTCAGAAAAAGCTGGGAAGACTTATATGAACTTATGTGAAGTGAAGTGAGCAGAACCAGAAGAACATTGTACATAATAATAGCAATATTTGTGAGGATGATCAGTTGTGACTTTGTTACTCTGATTAAGACAATTCAAGACAATTCCAAAGGACCTATGATGAAAAATGCTATCCACCTCCAGAGAGACAACTGGTAAACTCTGAATGCAGATTGAAGCATTCTTTTTCTTTTTAAATTGATGCTCTATTTATTTTTTACTAATTAATTTATTCTTCATTCACTTCCACAAGATTTTGATTTCCAAATTTTCTCCCCATCTCTCTCCTCCTCCACCCCAAGACAGTGTGCATTCTGAATATTCCTTTCCTCAATCTGCCCTCTCTTCTTATCACCTCCTCCCCTTCTCTTATCCCCTTTCTCATCTATTTTCCTGTAGGGCAGAATAGATTTCTATACCCCTTTGCCTGTATATCTTATTTCCCAGTTGCATGTAAAAACAATTTTTAACATTTGTTTTTAAAACCTTGAGTTCCAAATTCTTTCCCTTCCTCTTTCTCCACTCACCCTTATTGAGAAGGCAAGCAATTTGATATAGGTTATACATGGGTAGTCATACAAAACACTTCCATAATAGTCATGTTGTAAAAGACTAACTATATTTCCCTCTATTCTATCCTGCCCCCTGTTTATTCTATTCTCTTCTTTGACCCTGTCCCTCCTCAAAACTGTTTGCTTTTGTTTTTCTCCTCCCCCAGCCTGCCCTGCCTTCTATCATCCCCCCTCTTTTATCCCCTTTCTCCCTATTTTTCTGTAGGGTAAGATAGATTTCTGTGCCCAATTGAGTGTGTATGTTATTCTCTCCTTAAGCCAAATCTGGTGAGAGTAAGATTCATTCATTCCCTCTCACCTTCCCCCACTTCCTCTCCATTGTAAAGTTTTTTCTTACCTTTTATGTGAGATAATTTATGCCATTCTACCTCTCCTCCTTCTGCCAGTACAATCTTCTCTCGCCCCATAATTTCATTTTTTAGATATCATCTCTTCATTTTTAGCACACCCTATGCCCCCCCATATATATATGTATATATATATATTCCCTCCAACTGCCCTAATACTGAGAAAAGTCTCATGAGTTACAAATATCACCTTTCCATGTAGGAATGTAAACAGTTCAACTTTAATAAGTCCCTTGTGATTTCCCTTTCTTGTTTACCTTTTCGTGCTTCTCTTGAGTCTTGTATTTGAAAGTCAAATTTTCTATTCAGCTCTGGTCTTCTGATCAAGAATGCTTGAAAGTTCTCTATTTCATTGAATGTTAATTTTTTCCCCCTGAAGGTTTATACTCAGTTTTGCTGGGTAGGTGATTCTTGATTTTAATCCTAGCTCCTTTGACCTCCCCAATATCATATTCCAAGCCCTCTGGTCCCTTAATGTAGAAGCTGCTAAATCTTGTGTTATCCTGATTGTGTTTCCACAATACTTGAATTGTTTCTTTCTGGCAGCTTCTCCTTGACCTGGGAACTCTGGAATGTAGCTACAATATTCCTAGGAGTTTTCCTTTGGGGATCTCTTTCAGGAGATGATTGGTGGATACTATCAATTTCTATTTTACCCTCTGTTTCTAGAATATCAGGGCAGTTTTCCTTGATAATTTCTTGAAAGATCATGTCTAGGCTCTTTTTTTGATCAGGGCTTTCAGGTAGTCCAAAAATTTTAAAATTATATCTCCTGGATCTATTTTCCAGGTCAGTTGTTTTTCCAATGAGATATTTCATATTGTCTTCTACTTTTTCATTCTTTTGGTTTTGTTTTATAATTTCTTGATTTCTCATAGAGTCATTAGCTTCCATTTGCTCCATTCTAATTTTTAAGGGATTATTTTCTTCAGTGAGCTTTTGGACTTCTTTTTCCATTTGGCCAATTCTGCTTTTTAAGGCATTCTTCTCCTCATTAGTTTTTTGGACCTCTTTTGCTATTTGGGATAGTCTATTTTTTAAGGTGTTATTTTCTTCAGTATTTTTGGGGTCTCTTTTAGCAAGCTGTTTACTCATTTTTCATGATTTTCTTGCATCACTCTCATTTCTCTTCTCAATTTTTCCTCTGTTTCTCTTTCTTGCTTTTCAAAATCCTTTTTTGAGCTCTTCCTTGTCTTGAGACCAATTCATATTTTTATTGGGGGCTTTGGATGTAGGACCTTTGACTTTGTTGTCTTCTTCTGGTTGTATGTTTTGATCTTCTTTGTCACCAAAGTAAGATTCTATAGCCTGAGTTTTTTTTTTCCCTGTTTGCTCACATTTCCAGTGAATTACTTGACTTTTTAACTCTGTTAAGTTAGGCTCTGCTTCCAGTGTGGAGGGTGTACTGTTCCCAGTTTTGGGGGTTTTGTGCAGCTGTTTTCAGAGATACTTCTAGGGACCCATGAATTTTCAGTTCTTCCAAGATGATATGATCAAAAGAGAGGTGTTTACTCCTTTCCTGGCCTATGCTCTGGTCTATGAGTGGCCACAAGCACTCTTTTCTGCCTTGGAACTGTGAGGAGGATTCTCTCTCCACCGCCACCACAAGATAACTACAAGATAGAGTCAGAAAAACTATAAAAAGTAGAATTAATTATCTAAAAAAGAACACTGGGTGTAGCCAAAATGAAAGGCCAGTTTGATGGGATTACAGCCTCGGGTGAACTACCAGAGATTTGGCCATGTGGGAAAGCCCAGGGTTTTTCCTTTCTGGGGCCCAGATCCCAACCCCATCATTAGTGTCCTCTGGGTTCATTGAGCTATGTGTGAGATTAATTATTTCTTAACAGGTTATATAAACATCAGCTATTATTATAATTATCATTATATTCTATACTAAATGGCTCCAGACAATCTCCCCTCCATTGTCTTATCTTCCTATGTATGGCCCCTGGCCATTTCCCATCCTTAATCCTAGCTAGGCTCCATTATCCTTTGGCCCTGTGGTCCAGGTCCCTGGAATTCTATTACCTCATAGACTACTTGGCCACTCCTAGATCCCTCCCATAGTCTTTCTGTATATAAGATCCATCTTGTCTCCATTAAGATGCTTAGATTCTTATAATCTAGCCAAGGCTCAGATATAATCTAGCCACAGCTCAGATTCCTAAAATCTAGCCCCTGCTTAGATTCTTATAATCTAGCCACTGCTTACCCATGTTCAGACTCCTTAAGAGTCTGCCCAATATGATGGATGTTCTAATAAACCTTGTCTTTGGTAGCAAGAAGGCTTGCGCCGAATTCTCTGAAGCAGGGCCCGCATGTTGTGATTTTGGGGTCCCAGCACTCCTGAACCCCAAAACCGGGGTTGAATGAAAAAGTTGAATGTAGACTATAAAAATTGATACTGATATTGATGACCGTATTCTTCCATAATAGGTTAAGTACAATTTGTTTAAGAAGTCAAGCGAGTTCATAATATATTCTACATATATTTTTAAGGGAAATAATTATTTCCAATGGATTTGTGAATTTGATGAATATTGGTGCACCTTCCACTAGAGCAGGTTGCAGGTAATATGTGCTATCTTTCCGAGTGGTTTTTGTCCATGTTCTTCTCTTATTTGTCTTTATCTTTTTGAGTAGTAGAGTGATTGAGGTTTATATATGGATGATTTATTTCACATTAATAATTCTCCTTCTCTTTTATATTAATTAATCAATTGGCTCAAATTTCACCCAGTTTATTAACTATTAATTTAATATTTAAATTTAACTATTAATCATTTAACTGTAGAAATCTTTATTCTCAATAATTTATACTTATTCCTCTGTAACTACATTAATATTGAGTTTGTTGAATGTATGTAAAGTATAAACAAGTTCAAGCAACTAAAAGGCATATAGTAAACAACTATTTATGATATTTTATCTAAGGAAAATGTTAACAGCCTGAATCACCTCAAATCCTTACTTTAACAGTAGATGATTCTTCTTCACTTGCCTTATATTAATTACCATATCACTCCAAAAACTGACAAAAGTCTCCTAAGAATCTTCTTTCCACTTTTTGCATTGAGTTAAATTCAATTTCTCAGAAATTAAGTTAGATCAAACCTTTTACTTTTGACCTCTCCAGTTAGTACAGGAAATATACTTTTTAAAATACACTGTACAACACCATGCAAAATCTTCATAGAATTTTATTTGTAAGATTTCATTGCAACATAATAATCATGACAAGGAGAACTTTCACTTTATCTGTTTTATCTGTACCTTATTTGTCTTCTTTATACATTTCTAGTAGGTCAGAGATAAAAAAAAGACTTGAAAGGTGGGAGAAGGCTAGGTTATGAAAGGTTTTGAATGCTAAAAAGAGTATATTTTATTTGCTCCTGGAGTCAATAGGAAGCCAATAGAGTTTATTGAGTGGGATGGGGGGTAGGTGATAATAACAGACCTTCATTTTAGGAAATTCATTTTAGTGGCTGAATGCATTGGAGTGAGGAGAGACTTGAGGGAGACAGGCAGGCCTATCAGCAGCTATTGCAACATCTTGAAATATTGAAAAACCTGATTTCAAGACTGACCTCAGAACACTAGCTATGTGACCATGGCAAGTCATTAATCTTTGTGTATATCAGTCTCTTCATCCATAAAATGGGAATAATAATAGCACCCACCTTCCATAGTTGTGAGGATAAAACTGAAATCATTTTTGTAAAGTGCTTAAAGTGCTATATAAATACTAGCTAAAGTATTTTTATTGTTGTAGTCATTATTTATTTTGTTTTTTTAAACTCATTTTCTTCACCCTCCTACACTATACTAATCTTCCTAAAATTTTCTGAATTCTTCATATTTGTTATTCTTTATGACACAGTAATATTCCATTAAATTCACATACCATAATGTGTAAAGTCTTTCACCAATCATTACAGGTCCATGGCCTTTAAAGTAAGTTTTTGATGCTGTATTTTGAAAAGACTGAATCTTCTTACCAGACTTAAAAAAAAATTGCCAAAGGTCCAGACACACAGTTAATTTGAACAAAAGCAACATATTAAGTGTTTTGATTGTTAAGATGACTCTAAATGCTAAGGAATTAGATTTCTAGATACTTCTTGCTTTTGAAATCAGAAGATGGGCCATAGCAAGTGTGACTGACAATTTATCCACTCTTGTTAAATTTGTACAAAGACATAGAGCATTGCTTAAAAAGTATGATATAAAAATGGATGCATACTCTAATTTTTTTTTATCACATATACACTTCCAATACAATTATAAAAATACTGTACTAATCTTCTCAGGATCCATAAACATATACCATGATGTAAATATATCTCTAGTGACATAATATACACAAGTATATTATATACAATAAGGTAATGTATACTAATATATTTGTATTGTAGTACAAATAAAGAGACTACACTTATAAAAATAAAATTACAGTACTATATGCATCATAGCACTATAGTGTTCAGCAGAAGACTAATTTCTCCTACAAATATCAACTCAGGCAGCATGTATCCAGGCTGACAATCAGACAGCCTGTCTTCTGGTTCTAAATATACTTCTTACTAGCCCTGTGAGTGTGGGTAAGTCACTTGATATTCCTGTGGGAAAACTTTATTGCCTTGTTTGAACTTAGCCCTGAATGGCTAAGACACCAGACCAATTCTTAGAGATCAGATTTGCTTATTGCTTAACTCAGGTTATGCTGACCAGAAGCCCAGTTATATCCAAAGACTGATGCAAGGAATGTGAGGAATTTTTTTGCACTATACATTCTTATCTGGAAAATGCCTCCATGCTGACCAACCTCCTTCATTTGAATTCTATATAATGTGTAATTTACTTAATCTCAGGGGGAATGGGTTACCCCTTTTTTGGCTGTCCTCTCTCTGGACAACTTAATGTACTTTCTAAATTGTTTCAGTTTTGCATTTTAAGAACAATTAATTCCAATGCTACATAAACTATTTGAAAAAATAGGCAAAGAAGGAGCCCTATCAAATTCCTTTTATGACACAAATATGGTTTTGACACCTTAACCAGGGAGAATAAAAAAAGAGAAAGAAAATTATAGACTAATTTCCTTAATGAACATAAATGCAAAAATTTTTAATAATATGTTAGCAAAGAGATTATAGCAGTATATCACAAAGGTCATAAACTATGACCAGGTGGTATTTATACCAGGAAGGCAAGACTGGTTCAATATTCTGAAAATTGTGAGCATAATTGACCATCTCAACAACAACAAATAAAAATTATATAAATAGATATAAAAAACTTTGACAAAATACAATATATTAAAAACATCAGAAAGCAAAAGAATCAATGAAGCTTTTCTTAAAATAAGTAGAATCTATCTAAAATCAAGAGCAAGCATTATCTACAATTAGGATAAACTTGAAACTTTCCTAATAAGATCAAGTGAAGCAAGGATTTCCATTATCACTATTATTATTCAAATATCGTACTAGAAATGCTAGCTATAGCATTAAGAAAAGAAAAACAAATTGAAGGAATAAAAACAGATAATAAAGAAACAAAACTATCACCCTTTGCAGAAGATATAATGGTATACTTAGAGAACCCTAGAGAACCAACTAAAAAAACTAGCTGAAATAATGAACAACTTTAGCAAATGTGCAGAATATAAGAACCTACATAATTCACCAGGATTTCTATGTACTACCACCAAAACCCAGCAGGAAAAGACAGAAAGAGAAGTTCCATTTAAAATAACTAATACTTGGTAATCTACCTGCCAAGAGAAATCCAGGGATTATATGAACACAATTACAAAACACTTTCCACACAAATAAAGACAGATCTAAACAATTAGAGAAATGCTAATTGTTCATGGACAGGCTGAACCAATATAATAAAAATGACAATTCTACCCCAGTTAGTTTGCTTATTTATTACTATACCAAACTATCAAAGAGCTATTTTATAGCAATAGAAAAAAATAGTAATAAAATTAATCTGAAAGAACAAAAGATCAAGAATATCAAGGGAATCTATTTTTAAAAAAAGTTAAGGAAGGTAGCCTAGATGTTCCAGATTTTGAAATCTTTATTACAAAGTGATAGTCATCAAAACAATCTTTTGCACAAACAATATTAATGCATCCAAAATTAGAAGGAAAATAGGAAACTGGGAGAAAAATTACATCAGGTTTCTCTGATCAAGGCCTTATTTCTCAAATATAAATGGAACTGGCCCAAATTCATAAAAAATAAGAGCCATTTCCCATTTGATAAGTAGTCAGTAGATATGAATAGACAGTTTTCAGAAGAAGAAATCAAAACTATCAATAGTCACATGAAAAAATGCTCTAAATTACTACTGATTAGAGAAATGCAAATTAAAACAACTCTGAGGTATCACCTCACAGCTATAAGATTGGCTAGCATGACAGAAAAGGAAAATGCTGAAAGGGATGTGCAAAAATTGGGACACTAATGCATTGTTGATGGAGTTGTGAAGTATTCCAACCATTCTGGAAAAGTTTGGAACTCCTACCGAAGGACTATAGAATTGTGCATAGTCTTTGACCTAGCAGTACCACTATTAGGTCTGTATCCCAAAGAGATAAAAGAAAAATGAAAAAGACTTATTTGTGCACAAACATTTCTAGCAGCTCTTTTTTCCAAAGGATTGGAAATTAAGGGTATGCCCATCAATTGATGAATAAACTAATGCAAAGTGAAATGATCAGAAACAAGAGAACATTGTGCACAATAACAGAAACACTGTAAGAAAAATAAACTGTGAAAGACTTAGAGAATGGAGTCAAGATGGCAGAGGGAAAGCAGTGACTTGCTTGAGCTCTCCCCCAACCCCTCCAAATACCTGTAAAAAATGGATCTAAACAAATTCTAAAGCAGCAGAACCCACAAAAAGACAAAGTGAAACAAATTTCCAACCCAAGACAGACTGGATAGTTGATGAGAAAGGTATATTGCTCGGGGCTGGGAGAGGAGTGCAGTTTGGCATGGGTGCTCAGGCTGCAGTAAACCTGGAGCAGGGCTCAGAGGACTGAATCGCAGGCAGCTGTGGTGGTTTCCAGACTTCTTAACACTAAAACATGAACACCAAAGACAACTTAGAAGGTCAGTGGGAAAAGTCTGTGACTGCAGTGAGAGAAAAGCTAGGTCTCAGTCACAAGTCCCGAGCACAGCCCAGGGCAGCAGCTGCCTCCTGAGCTTCTGTCCCATAGACTGAGGGGGAATAGAG
Source organism: Vombatus ursinus (assembly GCF_900497805.2). Lineage (NCBI taxonomy): Eukaryota > Metazoa > Chordata > Mammalia > Diprotodontia > Vombatidae > Vombatus > Vombatus ursinus. Next base: position 326,023 of record NW_020954583.1, read on the forward strand.
TGGCTGATCAGAGGGAGATTGCAGGGATGTCTCTGCTGGTGCAGGATTCTCTTGCTTTGCCTGTGCTTGGATCTGGGTTACAGTTCTGAGGGGTGGTCCTGGGGTGAGGAGGAGTGCTGGTGAGGTGGAACTTGTAGTGGTGGTGGAGAGGAAACACCTCGCCCTTATCATAACACCTTGAAAGAACTGAAAATTTACAGGTCCCTAGAAGTATCTCTGAAAGCAGCTGTACAAACCCCCGAAGCTTGGGACAGTACATTCTCCACATTGGAAGCAGACTCTTACCTTAACAAAGAGTTTAAAACTCAAGTAATTGACTAGGATCATGAGCAAAGCTCACAAAAAGAGTCAGACTGTACTATCTTACTTTGGTGACAAAGAAGATCAAAATATACAACCAGAAGAAGACAACAAAGTCATAGCTCCTACATCCAAAGTCTCCATGAAAAATATGAATCAGTCCCAGGCCTTGGAAGAGCTCAAAAGGCATTTTGAGAAGCAAGTAAAAGAAGTAGAGGAAAAATTGGGAAGGGAAATGAGAGTAATGCAAGAAAATCATGAAAAACAAGTCAACAGCTTGCTAAAGGAGACCCAAAAAGATACTGAAGAAAATAACACCTTAAAAAATAGCCTAACCCAAATGGCAAAAGAGGTCTAAAAAATCAATGAGGATAAGAATGCCCTAAAAGCAAAATTGGCCAAATAGAAAAGGAAGTACAAAAGCTTACTGAAGGAAATACTTCCTTAAAAATTAGAATAGAGCAATTGGAAGCTAGTGACTTTATGAGAAATCAAGACACTGTAAAACAAATCCAAAAGAATGAAAAATTAGAAAACAATGTGAAATATGTCATTGGAAAAACAACTGACCTGGAAAATAGATCCAGGAGAGAGAATTTAAAAATTGTTGGACTATCTGAAAGCCATGATCAAAAAAAGAGCCTGGACATCATCTTTCAAGAAATTATCAAGGAATACCAGAAGGCAAAATAGAAATTGAAAGAATCCTCCGATCTCCTGAAAGAGATCCCCAAAGGAAAACTCCTAGGAATATTGTAGTCAAATTCCAGAGTTCTCAGGTCAAGGAGAAAATATTACAAGCAGCCAGGAAGGAACAATTCAAGTATTGTGGAAACACAATCAGGATAACACAAGACTTAGCAACTTCTACATTAAGGGACTGTGGGGGATGGAATATAATATTCTGGAGGGCAAAGGAGTTAGGATTACAACCAAGTATCACCTACCCAACAAAACTAAGTATAATCCTGCAGGGGAAAAAATTGACATTCAGTGAAATAGAGGACTTTCAAGCATTCTTGATGAAAAGACCAGAGCTGAATAGAAAATTTGATTTTCAAATACAAGACTCAAGTGGAACATGAAGAGGTAAACAGGAAAGAGAAATCATAAGAGACTTATTAAAGTTGAACTGTTTACATTCCTTCATGGAAAGATGACATTTGTAACTCATGAGACCTTTGTCAGTATTAGGGTAGTTGGAGGGAAAAAATTATGTGTAGATAGATAGATAGATAGATAGATAGATAGATAGATAAATAGATAGATAGAGGGCACAGGGTGAGTTGAAGATGAAGGGGTCATATCTGGAGAATAAAATTAAGGGGTGAGAGAGGATTATAGAAGGAGATGGAGAAAGGGAGAGGTAGAGTGGGGTAAATTATCTCACAAAAAACAGAAAAGAAAAGACTCTTACAGTGCAGAGGAAATGGGGGAAGGTGAGAGGGAATGAGTGAGTCTTATTCTCATAAGATTTGACATAAGGAGGGAATAACATACACACTCAATTGGGTATGGAAATCTGTCTTACCCTATAGGAAAATAAGGGGGGGAAGCAGACAAGACAGCAGGGGGATGATAGAGGGGAGGGCAGATTGGGAAAGGGGGTAATCAGAAGCAAATACTTCTGAGGAGGGACAGGGTCAAAAGAAAGAATAGAATAAATGGGGGGTGGGATAGGATTAAGGGAAATAGAGTTAGTTTTTCCCAGCATGTCTACTATGGAAGTGTTTTGCATAACTACACATGTATAACCCATATTGAGTTGCTTGCCTTTTCAATGAGGGTGGGTGGGGAAGAAGAAAGGGAGAAAATTTGGAACCCAAAGTTTTAAAAGCACATGTTTAAAAAAAATGTTTTCACATGCAACTGGGAAATAAGAAATACATGAAATGGGGTACAGAAATCTATCCTGTCCTACAGGAAAATAGAAGGGGAAGGGGATAAGAGAAGGGGGGAGAGATAGAAGGGAAGGCAGACTAGGGGACAGGGTATTCAGAATGCATGCCATCTTGAGGTGGGGGGAGAGGTGAGATGTGGTGAAAATTTGGAAATCAAAATCTTGTGGAAGTAAATGTTGAAAACTAAAAATAAATAAATTTATTAATAAAAAAATAAAAAAAGAAAGAAACAAAAAAAGAAAGATAGCTACTTCAATCAAAACAATGATTTAAAACAATGCCAAAGGACCCATGTTGAAAAATGCTATCAGCTTCCAGAGAGAGGACTTATGAACTCTAAATGCAGATTGAAACATACTTAAAAAAACTTTACTTTTATTGTTTTATTTTGTTTTCTTTTGCAATATAGATAATATTGAAATATGATTTGCATGACTTCATATGTATAATTGACATCAAGTTATTTGCATTTTCAGAGAGGGAGTAGTGGGAGGAGGAAGGGAGAGAATTTGGAACTCAAAGTTAAAAAAAAGATTGTTAATTTTTTTACATGTAATTTAGAAATATTGAATAAAAATTAAAAAAAATAATAAATTATTTCAGTTTTGGGTTTTGTTCTTAGTTAACATTCTTTATTTATAAAATGGCAGTGAAGATATCTGCCCAGATTCCCTCATAAACTAGAGTGAAGATCAAATAAAATAATGCATATGAAAGTGCTTTGAAAATTGTAAGGTAACATAAACACAAGATATTATTCCATTCATTTATATTGTATATGCCACCATCATTGCCATCAGAAAGCATTGATGAACACCCAATTGCAAATGGTACCACTCAAGACCCTGCAAAGGGTAAATGAAATGTAAACACAATCCTATTAACAATCACCTCTGGGAGACAAATGAAAGAGGATTTTCAGTTACTCTTCAAGGACCTTACGCTAGTGCTGTAATTTTTCTCTTTTCTTGCAATTTTTCTTTGAATAACTTTGAAGTTATTAGACATATTTTCTTGATATTTGGGTTCTGGCTTTTAAAAGGTAGTTTAATTCTCATGAGTGAGCTCAAGGCACAGTATTTTTCACATTTGAGCAAGAAAAATGTAATTATATGAACTCAGTGGAAAAGCAACTTCCAAAAGCAAAATATTTAAATTGTTTTTATAAAAGCTTAACTTTGAAAGTACTTTAACTATCTGAGAAAAAGGCAAGTGCTATGCTGGCATTAAGATAATTGAATTAATTTGGGGAAAAATGTGGTAAGAAAGGTTTTCTCCAACCAGAAGTGGCTGCAGTTCACAATGAATACATTTGATTTTTCCTTTTGTATTCATTTTCCTTTAACATTTTTAGTGCAGTTCTTACAGTTTTCCCACCTTATTATCTTTAAGGAAAATTTCAAGCATAAAAGTTTTATGTAAGTTTAAAGGAATGACATGACAAGACATAGCAGTATTTAAAAGTTGATGAAATTTGGTTTTATACCTATTAAAAATGAATTAATTTTTTGTCACTTATTCAAAGTACTCTAACCAAACAATGTGCTAGGATGGATTCACATATTATAACTAGATAACTTAAATTTGCACACATGCAATGAAGTTTTATTCTTCTTGTGTTTCTTTATCTTGTAAAATTATAAAGATTTTACTCTAAGTATCTCAAAGAAATTTTTTTTCTCCTTTTTGTTCTTTCAGTACTAATGTCTAGGCATTCATTGGTATTTTGTTTAAATGTTCCTGATAAGTAAAGAGAGTGATTATCTAGGACTTCTTAAATCAAATTTTCTTGTATCTGTCCTATATATGTAAGTTTGATGGAGGTGAAAGTGAGGCAAAAAAACCTCAAACTGAGACATGTTAAAGACTTTAGCTTGAAAAGACCAGGGTTCTTGATTATATTAAATTAAAAAGTTTTTGCACAAATCAAGCCAATGCAACCAAGATTAAGAGGGAAGCAGAAAGCTGGGAAACAATTTTTACAGCTCGTGACTCTGATAAAGGCATCATTTCTAAAGTATATAGAGAACTGAGTCAAATCTATAAGAATGCAAGGTATTCCTCAATTGGTAAATGGTTAAAGGATATGAACAGGTAGTTTTTGGTTGAAGAAACTAAAGCTCTCTACAGTTGTATGAAAAAATGCTCTAAATCACTATTGATTAGAGAAATGCAAATCAAAACAACTCTGAGGTACCACATCACACCTATCAGATTACAAACACACCTAACATTACAAAACAGGAAAATTTTAAATGTTGGAGAAGTTGTGGGAAAATTGGAACACTAATGCATGGTTGATGGAGTTGTGGACTAATTCAACCATTCTGTAGAACAATTTGGAGCTATGGTATAAGATTGTGCATACCCTTTGACCCAGCAATACCATTTCTAGGTCTGTATCCCAAAGAGATCATGAAAAAAGGGAAAAGGACGCACATGTACAAAAATATTTATAGCAGCAGTTTTTGTGGTAGCAAAGAATTTGAAATTGAGGGGATGCCCATCAATTGGGAATGGCCGAACAAGTTGTGGTATATGAATGGACTGGAATAATATTGTTCCTTAAGAAATGGTGAGCAGGAGGATTTCAGAAAAACCTGGAAAGACTAGCATGAACTGATGCTAAGTAAAGTGAGTAGAACCAGGAGAACACTGTACACAGTAGCAGCAACATTGCGTAATGACTGGCTTTGTTAAACTTAGCTCTTCTGATCAATGCTATGATCTAAGACAATTCCAAAAGACTCATGATGGAAAATGAGTCCACATCCAGAGAAAGAACTAGGGAGTATGAATGCACATTAAAGCATACTTTTTTCTCTTTCTTTTGTTGTTTTTTTGTTTTTTCTTTCTCATGGTTTTTTCCCTTTTGTTCTGATTTTTCTTTCATAACATGACTAATGTGGAAATATGTTTAATATGATCATACATCATTCCTGATGTCATGGTCTTCTTCAAGAATGAAGGACAAACAGCAATTTGGGGACAAAATGAGGCACTTGTAAATAACTGAACATTTAACATAGGAGGTTTACTTTGCACCAACACCGAAGGAATATATAAGGATACAGTGGCTCTGGATGTGGCCCTTCTTCTCTCCATCAGTCATTCATCAGGGTCTGGTGACTTACGTGGTATCTAAATCTGAGAGGCCAAAACAGGGGGAGTTAGACCTTTTGTGCCCACAGACCAGGAAGCTATATCAGGGAAGCTGAGTCTGTCAAGGATGCTGGGGTCCAGAGAAGTTGTTCCTATCATACCAAGCCTCCCTCTTTCTGGATAGCTATACAATTTCTTCAGTCTAGGGAGTGTGATCGGTATATATTTATCCCATCAAGTAGCCTTATACTATCACTTTTCCCTTAATTGACTCTAATTCACAATAGCCCTATTCATATGACTTTGATATAATGGATTCCGTTTCCACAAGAGCAGATAGAATATACTTAAATGTATACTGTACCTTTACTCTTTTATATAGAATCAATAAAAACAATAAATCAATGCATAATAAAACATATACCTCTCAGCTACATGCTCATAGCCTCTCTTTGACCAATGAGCCTCCAGAGAACATATAGGACACTCCAAACCCAAGATTTCCAGGAAAGGCAGAGTTCATTTGGCTTATCACTAACTCTTTTCCTCCAATGGCTGCTCCTATTACAAACTAGCAAAGGAGTGTAAAAACTCTAGCATACTTCCTGATTAATATTTGACTCATACCATCCAGGATGGTTACTAAGTACAGACAGAGGAATTCCAGATCCTATTCTTAGTTCCCTGTCAGGGCACTAAGTATAGACTTGAGAATGGATATTTTTCTGTTTGGTCAGAGGAGATGCTTTTCTTCCAAGAAGATTTTTGTCACTGGTAGGAACCTCAGTCTGCATCTTGTAATATGGAATGCATGAAATGGATTCAATGGAAGGTCCTCCAAGAAGGTGCTTGCCTTGCCCTCTCTAACTTTGAGTCCTTCAATTAAAGTTTCCTGTGTCTGAGAGGTATGACACATCTATCTATCCATCCAAATCCAATGACCTTGTTCCCTACTGTGGTACATCAGGTATACTTGTGGTATACTCAGGATCTTGTCATCTCTGCCTGTACACTCAAAATCTCTCATTCTCCACTGAACAGCCAAAGTCTTGCCACTTAGCATAGAGGAAAAGGTGCTAAAATAATTCTGCATTTGAAATCACTTTCTGAATTCAAAATGACAATGATATTTGTGTGAGAACATCTTGGCAAGTATCAAACTATCATTTCTGATTGGTGGCTACACCTGCTATAAGTTCAGGTAGGGTGGCTTTTTTTGGGGGGGTAGAGTAAGGGAGGGTAATTGAGTAGGGTAAAATAAGGTAGAGGATCCTATCTAGAATTATAAAGTTTATAAAGTGCTTTGCAAACTTTAAAGTGTTATATAAAGGTATTATATAAATATCACATATTATTATTATTCTAATTATTATTATTTGCTCAGAGGAGAAGTGGTATAGGTTAAGAGACACAGGGCTACCTTTGTAATCAAAAGATATGACTTCAATTCCTATCTCTGACATTGTTTGCCCGTGGTCAACTCATTTTATTTCTCAATTCCCCCAGATAGCTCTCTAGTATTATAAATAACAGGAAAGTTACTTATTATTCTTGGTGGAAGGAGGTTCCACACTGGAAGTTCTGTCATGATGATGAAATCACAGGCAGGAGCTCCTCACCCCACCTCCTCACCCCTTATTTCACAAAAACTAGAAACATGTGGATTAGTAATAAGACATACTGGCCCATTAATGTAGTGTAGTTAATAATGATAGTAATAGCTAGCATTTATACTTTAAAATTTATAAAACTTTTTACAAATATTTTCTTATTTTACTTTCAAAACAACCTTGTGAGGCAAAAATAGGTTAAGTGACTTCACTAGGTTTTTTTGGGGGGGGCAATTGGGGTTGTGACTTGCCCAAGGTCACACAGCTATTAAGTGTCCTCAATGGGGTATGGGCCCTGGAAACTGCCCCCCAGCTTTCCCTGAACTCTGTCACATGGCTCTGGTGTTCACCTGAGGCTATAATCCCTTCAACTGTCCTTTCATTGTGGCCCCACTCCCAAACCTCCAATTCTCTATTACTTCTAACCCAGCCCAGCCCTTCATTGTCTATTGCCTCCTGATCACCTCTGGCCACTTCCCACCCTTAATTTCATCTAGACCCTTTCTCTCTTCCCACCGTCTTCTATATAAAAGATCCATCTTGCCTCCATTAAAGTGCTCAGATTCTTAAAATCTGACCAATAGCACAGACTCACTAGGATTCTCACTCACCCCAATAGATGTTCTAATAAACCTTGTCTTTGACTGAAGGAAGGCTTGAATCAAATCCATTCAAGGCAGGATGTGCATTGTTTACCCTTGAATTTTGGGGTTCTCAGCACCCTTAGACCTCAACAATATAACTACTAAGTGTCAGAGGCTAGGTAATAATAACTAACATTTATATAGCACTTACTTTGAACCAGGAACTATACTAAGTGCTTGACAATTATTATCACATTTGATCCTCACAACAACCCTGTGGGGCAGATGCTATTATTAGTACTATTTTACAGAAAAAGAAACTGAGGCAAACAAGTTAAGTGACTTGCCCAAGATCATACAGCTAGTAAGTGTATGAGTCTACTTTTGAAGTCAGGTCTTCCTGACTCCCAGGGCCAGGGTTCTATCTACTTCTTCATTGTGTCAGAATCTGAAACTTATTTGAGGGCAGTAAGAATACTGTTTAAAGAGGGGGTGGGTGGGTGGAGCCAAGATGGTGGAGTAAAAGCAGTGACTTGCTTGAACTCTCCCCCAAACCCCTCCAAATACCTATAAAAAATGGCTCTAAACAAATTCTAGAGCAACAGAACACACAAAAAGACAGAGTGAAACAAATCTCCAGCCCAAGACAACCTGGATGATTAATTAGAAAGGTCTATCGCATTGGGCTGGGAGAGAAATGCAGTTCAAAATGGTCCGCACAGGCAAAGACCAGGCCTTAGCAAACCTGCAGCAGGCCTCAGGGGACTGAGTCAGACAACAGTCTGGTTTCCAGACTTCTCAACCCACAAATGCCAAAGACAACTTAGAAAGTCAGTAAGAAAGGTCTGTTGGACCTGGGTGAGAGAGGAACATGGTCTGGCCCCAGTCCTAGCACAGCCCTGAGGTGACAGCTGCTTCTGGAGCTCTGGGCCCACAGATGGAAGGGGAATTAAATGTTTGATCAGAGGGGGATTGCAGGGATCTCTTTCCTGGGGTTGAGGCAGGATTCTCTTGCTTTGCCTGTGCTTGTATCTGGGTCACAGTTCTGGGTGGCAGTCCTGGGACGAGAGGAGCACTGGAATGGTGGAGCTTATGGCAGGGGTAGAGGGGGAATCCTCCTCACAGTTCCAAGGCAGAAAAGAGTGCTTGTGGCCACTCACAGACCAGAGCATAGGCAAGGAAAGGAGTAAATTTCTCACTTATGATCATACCACCTTGAAAGAACTGAAAATTCACAGGTTCCCTAGGAGTATCTCTGAAAACAGCTGCACAAAACCCCCAAAGCTGGGGACAGTACATTCTCCACACTGGAAGCAGATCACTACCTTAGCAAAGAGTTTAAAAGCCAAGGAATTGACTGGGAACATGAGCAAACAATGCAAAAAAAGTCATACTGTAGAATCTTACTTTGGTGACAAAGAAGATCAGAACATATAACCAGAAGAAGATAATAAAGTCAAAGCTCCTACATCCAAAGCCTCCAAGAAAAATATGAATTGGTCTCAGGCCATGGAAAAGCTCAAAAAGGATTTTGAGAAGCAAGTAAGAAAAGTAGAAGAAAAACTGGGAAGAGCAATGGAAGTGATGCAAGAAAATCATGAAAAACAAGTCAACAGCTTGCTAAAGGAGAGCCCAAAAAATACTGAAGAAAAAACAACTTAAAAAATAGACTAACCCAAATGGCAAAAGAGGTCCAAAAAACCAATGAGGAGAAGAATGCCTTAAAAAGCAGAATTGGCCTAACGGAAAAGGAAGTCCAAAAGCTCACTGAAGAAAATAATTCCTCATTTGACACTTACTAGCTGTGTGACCCTGTGCCTGTCACTTAACCCCATTATGACCTAGGCCAAAAGAAAAAAAGAAGAAAGAAAGAAAATAATTCCTTAAAAATTAGAATGGAGCAAATGGAAACTAATGACTCTATGAGAAATCAAGAAATTATAAAACAAAACCAAAAGAATGAAAAAGTAGAAGACAATATGAAATATCTCATTGGAAAAACAACTGACCTGGAAAATAGGTCCAGGAAATATAATTTAAAATTTTTTAGACTACCTGAAAGCCATGATCAAAAAGAGAGCCTAGACATCATCTTTCAAGAAATTATCAAGGAAAACTGCCCTGATATTCTAGAAACAGAGGGTAAAATAGAAATTGATAGGATCCACCAATCGCCTCCTGAAAGAGCTCCCCAAAGGAAAACTCCTAGGAATATTGTAGCTACATTCCAGAGTTCCCAGGTCAAGGAGAAAATATTGCAAGCTGCCAGAAAGAAACAATTCAAGTATTGTGGAAACACAATCAGGATAACACAAGATTTAGCAGCTTCTACATTAAGGGACCAGAGGGCTTGGAATATGATATTGGGGAGGTCAAAGGAGCTAGGATTAAAATCAAGAATCACTTACCCAGCAAAACTGAGTATAAACCTTCAGGGGGGAAAAATTAACATTCAATGAAATAGAGGACTTTCAAGCATTCTTGATCAGAAGACCAGAGCTGAATAGAAAATTTGACTTTCAAATACAAGACTCAAGAGAAGCATGAAAAGGTAAACAGGAAAGAGAAGTCATAAGGGACTTATTAAAGTTAAACTGTTTACATTCCTACATGGAAAGGTGATATTTATAACTTATGAGACCCCTCTCAGTATTACGGTAGTTGGAGGAAAAAAAAAACATGTAGATAGATAGATAGATAGATAGATAGATAGATGGCACAAGTTGAGTTGAAGATGAAAGGGTGATGTCTAAAAAATAAAATTAAGGAGTGAGAGAGGATTATACTGGGAGGAGGAGAAAGGGAGAGGTAGAATGGGGTAAATTATCTCACATGGAAGAGGCAAGAAAAAGCTTTTACAGTGGAGGGAAAGTGGGGGAAGGTGAGAAGGAATGAGTGAATCTTACTCTCATCGGATTTGGCTTAAGGAGGGAATAACATCCACACTCAATTGGGTATGGAAATCTATCTTATTCTACAGGAAGGTAGGGAGAAAGGGGATAAGGGGGGGATGATAGAAAGGAGGGCAGATTGGGGGAGGGAGTAATCAGAAGCAACACTTTTGAGGAGGAAGAGGGTTAAAGGAGACAATAGAATAAACAGGGGGGTGGGATAGGAGGATGGGAAATATAGTTAGTTTTTCACAGCATGACTATTATGGAAGTGTTTTGCATGTCTACACATGTATAACCTGTATTGAGTTGCCTGCCTTCTCTATGAGGGTAGTTGGGGAGGGAGGAAGGGAGAGAATTTGGAACCCAAAGCTTTAAAAACAAATGTTACAAATTGTTTTTAAAAGCAACTGGGAAATAAGATATACAGGAAATGGGGTATAGAAATCTATCCTTCCCTTCAGGAAAATAGAAGGGGAAGAGAATAAGAGAAGGTGGGGGTGAAAGAATGGAGAGCAGATTAGGGGTAGGGGTATTCAGAATGCCCATCATCTTGGGGTGGGGGTATGGGAGAGATGGGGAGAAAATTTGGAACTCAAAATCTTGTGGAAGTGAATGTTGAAAACTAAAAATTAATTAATTAATTAAAAAAAAGAACAGTCTTTAAAGTAACAAGGATCATTCTTATCCTTCATGGACAAGATTGTTTTGAGAACCAAAATGAGAAAATGGTACATGAAACACTTTCCAAATCTTAAAATGCTATATAAATGCTAGTTGTTCCTATTATCATGAATTATTTCTCCTTCAGGCAAGGAGAAGAGTTTGAAGCCTGGATGTATGGATGAAAGATAGAGTAGAGATAGTGACTTTTATCCTACACTGGATGGAATAAGATTCGAGTGTGTATCTGTGGGATGGACTTCTGAAAGCTGGGTTTTGGGAATTGAACATGGAAGTAGAAAAAAGGGCAGCTGATTGTAGCAAGTGTGGGAGCAGTGATGAGGAGTAATTGGAATATGGAGATGGAATGGTTGCTGGAGCAAGAGACTAGAGAGCAGGCAGCCAAACCTGAGGGTTTTGTTTTATGTTTTTGTTTTTTTTTTAGGGAATTTGGGTTAAATGACTTGTCCAAGGTCACACAGCTAGTAAATGTCTGAGACCAGATTTTAACTCAGGTCCTCCTGACTCCAGGGCTGGTACTCTATCCACTGTGCCACTAGCTGTTCCTCTCTTTTTCTTTTTTTTTTTAAAGAAACAAAAATCTTTTATTCATCTGTTGAATAATTGAAATATACAGATTAAGAGATTTCAGTCAATGAAGGAGGAACAAAAGGACAGAAGCTCAATCCCTGAGTCCCTGGCACTGAGCCCCTGGCAGCTTCCTCCCTTCTATATATCTAGATTGGGATGGTGGTAGCTGAGTTTCTATTAGGGAGAATAGATGTGGGACTGTGAAATGCAAATCTTCTTTTTTTCCCCTTCCTCTCTGCATGAATAGAACAAAGACTGATTCGAAAACTTATTCTGCTGTCCTTACTTTTCTAATTTCTGTTTAAGTAGCTTGACCTTTCACTGGCTAGATAAATTTGATTGATCTAGCAGCTCTTAATATCTGAGTTGGCCTTTTTATAGAGGTACTGTGGTAGGGAGGAATAGTGCTTGGATATTGTTATTTAGAGATATAAACAGGACCAGTTTTCGAGTCCTAGTCCCTCAGACTGCCAAACTTTCCCCTGGATGGACCCTGAGCCAAATTGAGAGAGAATCTTATGGTTATAATTTATTGATTAGAACTAAATAGAACCAAATAGAACTAAACTGGATCAAGGTTTTGCTTCCTTTGCTCTGGCTAAAAATGAGAAAAAGCACCATTTTTACTGTCTAGGTCAATGCTGAATTGTCAATGTGACCTGATTCATTCATCTGTTCCTAGTTCCCTCATGCAAGCTATTTGCTGAAGTGGAATTGACAGTGGTGACTAGGGGATAGGAACTGACTAGTAGGAGGTGAGAGTATGGCTAGACCTAGCCAAATTCACAAGTTACAAAGGTGGGAGCCAGAGGTGGAGGAGGGAGGACTTCTTTTCCAAGTAGTCCTTTACTTTCTACCTCCATACCTATACCCAAACAACATACAAGGCTATACTCTCATTATCTGTATGTACCTATACACTTAAGTGAAAATTCATATCCCAATAATCTGTCAGAATGAAGAAAAGAAAAGGAAGAAATAATTCTTTCTGCATTGTTTACATTGTCAATATCTACAAATTAATTTGTCATAACCTTCATTAATGTTCAGTTGTTTATCTAGGCCTACACTAAAGCCTTAAATTTTACACACTGAAGTTTTCAAAGGGTAAAACTTGGCAGTCATCTATTCTATTTCCCATGATTTGTCTCCCCCCCTCCCCCTGCCCCCATTTCATCCATGAAATGACTGGTCTGGCTCACCCCTCTCCGCTCTTAGTCTCCAGTTTCTACGGATGTGATTGCTTAAACCTTGTATGTAAGATCAACATCATTTTTGGCTGCAGTCAATTTGGTCATCTAGTAGGGGAAATATAAGGCCCTTAGATCCATGATCTAGTGATTTTAGTATCAAATTCACTTTGATATTAATTCTGTTCTAATCTTATATCTTATTCTGGCAACCAGCCTCCTTCTCTGTATCACATAACCAAACCTTTTGCTCTAATAATAATAGCTGATATGTATGTGTATGTGTGTATGTCTCTTTAAAGTTTTCATAGTACATTACATATCACCACATTTTATCCTCACAACAACCCACAGCATAAATATTTCTTATTCTGCAGATGATGAAAATGAGGCTCAGGTAGGCTAAGTAAGCTCTTCGAGACTAGGGAGTGCCTCACTTTTCTAATTTTATCCCCAGCACATAGTACAGCACAAGCATAGTACTTGGCACATGGTAAGCATGAAATAAATTGCCTTCAGGGCAGCTAGGTGGTGAAATGGATAGAGCACCGGCCCTGAAGTCAGGAGGACCTGAGTTCAAATCCAGCCTCAGACCAAACATTTGACACTTATTAGCTGTGTGACCCTGGGCAAGTCACTTAACCCCAATTGCCTTTAAAAAAAAAAAAGAAAGAAAGAAAGAAAGAAAGAAATTCCCTTCCCTGCTAAGAAAGAGACAACTAACATGGCTATAGCCTGGATGCATGTGGCTAGTGATGCTAAAAATATGTTCATTTAGATTTATGTGTAGAAATACTATCAAATGATTATTGCTTTTGCTGACCATTCACTACAGTTATTTTCAGATCATATCTAATACAACTAAACCATACCTTCTATCATCAGTCTACTGAAACAGTTCTCAAGTTTGTTTCCTCCCAAAATGCCCTATCAGTAGGAGTAAAGCATGCTTTTAGAAAATATTGTGTATTTCCCAGGGCCTGATAAAATATTTTACACAGTACTAAAAGAGTTTTGTTGCTTTTCTACCCTCTCCGAGGTGATTCATCCTAAATTTCAAGTCCCCAAAATCTCTAATAAAACTGTCACAGGGCACGCATAATATGTAGCAATATAAGAACTATATTCTCCCAGAAAAATGTACACTAAGTTCATTTGATGGACACAACTACTCCAAGTTTCATAGCAAAATGAATTTTACGTAACTGCATTTGAGAGTCACAAATACTAAATGTGATTTGTAAGCCCAAGATCATTGGAAAGCCAAACACCTCTAGTTGGAAAATATATACAGCTTAAAGTTTTCAATAAAGGTTTAAACAGAAGACAACAGTTTTGGAATGGTTATTGAAATTCGGTTAAGCCTCTATTGAAAAAATTATACTAAGGAATTCCTATAATCCAACAATGGAATAGCAACTCTGAAAGAAAGGCTCTATGCTTGGTTTATGCTGGGTGTTATTTAGGCCTTGTAAGTTGAAACTCATGGATTTTGTTTTCAGTGTGCTACAAAATACCACAAAACAGTGGGTAGTCATCTTCCTTTTAATAAAAAGCTTCAGATAGAAAGTTTTTAACTTCTAGGACTGGGAACTAATTTTTTGTGTACCTTAGGAGAGCTGATTGTACCTAAGAATGAAGAATATTAGAGTTTGGTATTAAGAAATCACAGGTTACTTAAAATCCTTGAAGGCAGGAGGCTCGCCTTATCAAAAAGAATCCATACAACACTCAACCCTGCTCCTGCACAATTTATCTCAATAGTGACTCATCTCTGATCTACACACCCCTACCTCTGGTGATTCTGATATAGGTAACATTTATTTACTGATTTCCCTTTTTAGCTGCCCATTTGGCTGCTTTCTTTGTCTCATGAGTCATATTTACTTAGATTCCAAGATACCTGTAGTGCCTTTGTTTTGCCCCTTAGTATCACATCTCAGTTTCCTTTCCTTTTCTCTGTAGTTCACCAAATCTACATTTTTGGGTGAACTTGGCTCTCTTAAGTTTGGGGAGACCAAAATACTTCCCCAGCTGGTTACAATTCTTCCTTATAATAACTCCAGTTCAATCAGGTTAGGGATTTTGCTGGTTTCTATGGTAATAAGACACCACAAGATAACCCTAATGCTAACAGAAAATGTGTGTTTCTGGACTTAGAGTTAGAAGTTTGAGGCTTGAATTTAAGCTCCAACATACAAAGTTATCTCTATAACTTCTGAACTAGTTACTTCAAAAATATCTTCCATATATATAGAACTTTGGGGTTTACAAAGTGCTTCCCTTTTTTTTTTTTTTTTTTGCTTTTGGTGAGCCAATTGGGGTTAAGTGACTTGCCCAGAGTCACACAGCTAATGAGTATTATGTGTCTGAAGCCACATTTGAACTCAGATCCTCCTGGCTCCAGGGCCGGTGCTATATCCACTGTGCCACCTAGCCTCCCCCAAGATGCTTCCCTTTCATAGAAGTGAGTAAAGATAATCCAACTTAGCCTCAGAAAAGTTAAGGACTTATCTCTAAAGCTAGGACTAAAGGTGGGTTTTTCTGACCCCATATCTGGTACTAAGATGAAATAATGAAACCCAGCTAGCAACAAATCAACTTGAAAGTTGCAGAGATCTGGGGCCCTTCATGGATTTCAAGCTAAAGAAAGGTCAACGGTGTGACATGGCAGCCAAAACAACTAATGAAATCTCAAGTTGAATTATATCCAAAAGGAAGTACAGTATTGACAATGAGTAAAATAATAGTATCAGTGTACTGTGCCCTGGTCAAATCACATCTGGAGTACTGGTTTTGTTTGTTTTGTTTTGTTTCATTTTTAAGTTCTGGGTATCTCATTGATCAGCAGAGAGTGTCCGGAGGAGGGATGGTAGGTGAAAGGCTTCAAGATTGTGCCACATGAGGATCAGATGAAGGAACAGATGTTTGCTCTGAGGAAGGGAAGACTTTTTTTTTTAATTTTTAATTTTTTAAAAATTAATTTATTTTATCAACAATCACTTCCATAAGCTTTTGAGTTTTAAATTTTTCTCCCCCTCCCCACCTTCCTCCCTCCCCAAGATGGCGCGCAATCTGATAGAGGCTATACATATTCATTCCTATTAAACATATTTTCACATTAGTGATGTTGTAAGTAAGAATTAGAACCAACATGAGGAACCACCAGAAAAAGGAAACAAAACACAACAGAAGAAAAAAATAGAAAATAGTATGCTTCGATCTGCATTCAAACTCCATAGTTCTTTCTTTGGTTGTGGATAGCATTTTACATCATGAGGCCTTTGGAGATGTCTTAGATTCTTGTATTGCTGAGAAGGGTTAAGTCTATCAATATTAGTACCTAACTGATTATGTTATTCCCTTTTTGAGCCAAATCTGATGAGAGTAAGATTCAAACAATGCTCATCACCCTCCGAGAAGGGAAGACTTTTCAAGAGGACCATGAGACCCATCATATTTGAAGGGTAGTTACTTGAAAGAAAGAATGATTTTTTGTTGTTGTTGCTTGTACTCAGAAGGAAGAATTAAGAGGAATGCCTGAAAATTGCAACAAAGCAGATGTAGACAAGCTATAAGGAAAAACTTTATAACAATTAGAAATAGCCAAAAATGGAGTGAGTGGGCTAGACATCTTCAAGTGCAGGTTGGATGATCACTTTCTGAAAATGTTGTGGAAAGGAGTGATGGGCAAATACTTGTCAGACTAGATCATCTCTGAAGTCTTTTGCAACTCTGAGAACCAAAGGTAGTCAGCATTTATAATAACTAGCATTTATATAGTGTTTTAAGGGTTACAAAGTGCTTTACAAATATTATGTCATTTTATCCTCACAACAATTAAATCGCAATTTTGAAATAAATGCTAAGACTCCAGCAGAGTTAGTAAAAAAAAAAAAAAGTGTGGTGTCTCCTAATTCAAATTCATAGACTCCCAGAAATCTATCCATTGTTCCCTTACAGGTCCATTCATCCTAGGTTAAGTACCACCTGATCTAAACTTATATGAGAACTTACAAGAAAATTAGAATGTCCTGTTTGCTCTTACCTACTTATGAGTTACTGTCTTCTAGGAGTGTTGATTCAGAAACGTGATGTATTCCTGGAACCCACTGATAGAAAATCTAAAGAAAAAGCCAATATGGCACTGCAACACTAATCAACATGAAAGTCTTCCAGTTTGTCTAGACAACAACAGAACTATTGGCCAGCCATTTTGCTGGTGCTGAGGATGCAAAGACAAAAAGGAAATAGCCCCTATTCTTAAGAAGCTTGAATTCTATTGTTGGAATACAGCATTTGCAGTATTTAAATATAAGTTAATTTGAGAAGAGAGAGAGAGCACTGCTAAACTGTGGGATGGGGAAAGGTTCTCATCTGTCTAAGAACTGCCAAATAGGAAGCAGAGCCAAAATGGCAGATTGAAAGCAGGGACTCAGCTGAGCTCTCTCCCAAATCTCTTCAAATACCTCTACAAAGTGACTCTGAATAAGTCCTAGAGTGGGAGAACCCACAAAGAGATAGAGCAAGGAAAATTTCCAGCCCAAGACAACCTGGAAGGTCAGCAGGAAAGGTCTGTTGCACCAGCCTCAGAAAGGAGCATCCAGTATGCAGGGCAACAGCCCAGACTCGGCCTAAGCAAAGCCAGAACAGGCTTTGGGGGACTGAATCACCAGCAGCAGTGGCAAGTTCCAGTCTTCTCAGCTCACAGATGCCAGGGACAACTTAGAAGGTCAGCAGGAGGGGACTGTCAGAACTGAGTGAGAGAGAAATGCAGTCTAGCACAAGGCTGCAAGGCATTCCAATAAAGTCCCTGCACCAGCAAACCAGTAATAGGTCTTGGGAGTGACTGAATCAGCAGCAGTAAAGGCAGCAGCAGCGTCAGTGCTGCTTCTGGAGCTATTAAGCCATACATTGTTTGAAAACCACCTATTTTGACTTCCAGGAGCCAAGATGACAGAGTAAGCAGTAAGTCGCTCTCACCCTCCCTTATTGACCTTGAAAAACCCAGAGAATATTGCCCCAGGAAAAATCCTGAAATAATAGAGTTAGCAGAAAGACTAGATACAGCACTCTTTTAGCTCATGGGGCTAGGGGGATTAATGGGAAAGGTCCCTCTTGCTGTGACTGAAGGGGATCAGTACAGGAAGGGAGTCATCTAAGCAAGCCAGTGGCAAGCCCCACCTCAACAAACCAGTAACCAGGCCCCTGGCCCCCAGTACAAGAAGTCTGAGACAGTGCCCCATGAGCCCCAGAAATAGAGATCAGCTTTAAAAGCCAGAAAAAAGGCAAACAACATGAGCAAGAATCAACACAGAAAAACAATTACTATAGAAAAGTATCTTGGTGAAAGGGAATATCAAAACACAAATTTAGGAGAAGATAACATTGTCAATATACCCATATCTGAAACCTCAGAGGAGAATATGAACCGGGCTCAAGGCCAAAAAGCCTCCTTGGAAGAGCTCAAGAAGGATTTTAAAAGTCAAATAAAGGTGGTAGAAGAAAAACTGAATAATTCATGTAAAGATACAGTTGACAAAATGGGGAAAAAAAGCACACTAAAGAAAACAACTCCTTAAAAAGTAGAATTGACAAATGGAAGAGGAGGCACAAAAACTCACTGAAGAGAAGTCCCTAAAAAGTAAAATGGGCCAAATGGAAAAAGAGGTACAAAAACCAATTGAAGAAAACAATTCATTAAAAATTTGAACTGGGCCATTGGAAGCTAATGACTCTATGAGACATCAAGAATCAGTCAAGCAAAATCAAAAGAATGAAAAAAATAGAAGAAAATGTGAAATTCCTCATTGGAAAAATGACTGATCTTGAAAATATATCCAGGAGAGATAACTTAAGAATTATTGGTCTATGATGAACAAAAGAGCCTGGACAGCATGTTTCAGGAGATCATCAAGGAAAACTGCCCTGAGGCCCTAGAACCAGAGGGTAAAATAGTCATCAAAAGAGTCCACAGACCACCTCTGGAAAGGGATCCTGAATTGAAAATGCCAAGGAATATTGTAGCCAAATTCCAGAATTATCAGCCCAGGAGAAAATCCTGCAAGCAGCCAGAAATAAACAACTCAAATATCTTGGAACCACAGTCAGTATCATATAGGACCTTGCAGCTTATACATTAAAAGATTGAAGGGTTTGGAATATATTCCATAAGGCAAAGAAGCTTGGATTACAACCAAGGATCAACTACCCAGCAAAATTGAGCATAA
This sequence comes from Vombatus ursinus, assembly GCF_900497805.2. Classification (NCBI taxonomy): domain Eukaryota; kingdom Metazoa; phylum Chordata; class Mammalia; order Diprotodontia; family Vombatidae; genus Vombatus; species Vombatus ursinus. The sequence goes on from NW_020954583.1 coordinate 345,085, forward strand.
TCTTTCAGGGGAGGAGATGGACATTCAATGAAATAGGACACTTGCAGACTTTCCTGATAAAAAGACTAGAGCTCAATGGAAAATTTGATCTTCAAATATAAGACTCAAGAAAGGTATAAAAAGATACACAAGAAAGGGGGAAAAATGTTATTCAACGAGGGTAAACTGTTTACACCCCTGCATGGTAAGATAACTCTTGAGAACTGTATCTTCATTATGATATCTAAAAGGGATATACATAGACAGAGGGGGTGGGTTTAAGTTGACTTGGACATGATGAAAAGAACCTTATGAAGTGGTGAAAAGGAATTGTAAGGAAAAAAGTGGAAAGGAGGAGGCAGAAAAGGGTAAATTATATCATATGAAGAGCAACAAAGGCATATTACAGTAGAGGGAAAGAAGAGAGGGAGATGAGCATTGTTTGAACTTTACTGTCATCAGATTTGGCTCAAGGAGGGAATAATATAGTTAGGTATAGAAATTTAACTTGCCATATAAGCAGTAGGAGGTGAAAGGAGAAGGAAAAGGGAAGGGATATAGAAGGAAGGGAAGAAGGAGTAAGTGAAAAGGGAAATAAAAAGGAGGGGGCTGATAGAAAGGAGGGCAGATTGAGGGAGGCGGTGGTCAAAAGCAAAACTCTGGTGATGAAGAAAAGAGAGAAAAGGAGAAAGAAAAGCATAAACAGGGGACGGGTAAATAGGATGGAGAGAAAGACACGGACAGTAATCATAATTGTGAATATGAATGAGATGAACTATCCCATAAAACAGAAGCAGACAACAGAATGGAATAAAAACCATAATCCTGTAATATGTTGTTTACAGGAAACACATTTGAAACAGGGGGATACACACAGGGTAAAGATAAAAGGCTAGAGTAGAACATAATATGCTTCAGCTAGAGTAAAAAAAGCAGGGGTAGCAATCCTAACCTCAGACAAAGCAAAAGCAAGAGTAGATCTAATTAATAGAGATAAGGAAGGAAACTAAATCCTGCTAAAAGGCACCATAGACAATGAAGTAATATCATTGCTAAATATATGTGCACCAAGTGGTAAAGCATCCAAATTCTTAGAGAAGTTCAGGAAGTTACAGGACCTCTACCTGCCCCTCTCTGAACTAGATAAATCTAACCACAAAATAAATAAGAAAAAAGTTAAGGAGGTGAATAGAATATTAGAAAAGTTAGGTATGATAGACCAGTGGAGAAAACTGAATGGAGCAGAAAGGAATATACCTTTTTCTCAGTGGTACATGGCACTTACACAAAAACTGACCATGTACTAGGGCATAAAAACCTCACAATCCAATGCAGAAAGGCAGAAATATTAAATGCTTCCTTTTCAGATCATGATGCAATAAAAATTATATATAATAAAGGGCCATGGAAAGATAGACTAAAAATTAATTGGAAACTAAATAGTCTAATCCTAAAAAATGATTGGGTCAAACAACAAATCATAGAAACAGTGAATAACTTCATCTAAGAGAATGAAAATAATGAGACAACATATCAAAACTTATGGGATGCAGTGAAAGCAGTTCTTAGGAGAAATTTTATATCTCTAAATGCTTACATGCATAAAATAGAGAAACAGGAGATCAATGAATTGTGCATGCAACTAAAAAAGCTAAAAATAGAACAAATTAAAAATCTCCAATTAATACCAAATTAGGAATATTGAAAACCAATGGAGAGATTAATAAAATTGAAATTAAGAAAACTATTGAACCAATAAATCAAACTAAGAGCTAGTTTTATGGAAAAAAACAATAAAATAGATAAACCTTTGGTTAATTTAATTAAAAAAAAAGAAAGAAAGAAGGAAACCAAATTACCAGTATCAAAAATGGAAAGGGTGAATTCACTACCAATGAAGAGGAAATTAAAACAACAATTAGGAATTATTTTGCCCAAGTGTATGCCAAGAAATTTGACAATCTTAGTAAAATGGATAAATATAAATTGCCCAGATTAATGGGAGAGGAAATAAAATACTTCAATACCTCCATCTCAGAAAAAGAAATTGAACAAGTCATCAATGAACTCCCTAGGAAAAAATCTCCAGGGAGAGATGGATTTACAAGTGAATCTGTCAGACATTTAAAGAACAACTAATTCCAATACTATATAGACTATTTGAGAAAATAGGCAAAGAAGTATTTCAAATTCTTTTTATCATACAAATATGGTGCTGATACCTAAACCAGGAAGAGTCAAAACAGACAAAGGAAGTTATAGACCAATTTCCCTAATGCATATAGATGAAAAGTTTTAAATAAAATATTAGCAAATAGATTACAACAACTTATCATGAGAATAATACACTATGATCAGGTAGGTTTTATACCAGGAATTCAGGACTGGTTCAATATTAAGGAAAAAAAAACTATCAGCATAATTGTTCATATCAACAACAAAACTAACAGAAACCACATGATCATCTAAATAGATGCAGAAAAAAGCTTTTACAAAATACAACAGCCATTCCTATTAAAAACACTAGAGAGCATAGGAATAATTGAAACATTCCTTTAAATGATAAGTAGCATCTACCTAGAACCTTCAGCAAGCATTTTATGTAATGGGGATAAACTAGAAGCATTTCCAATAAGATCAGAGGTGAAACAAGGATGTCCATTATCACTGCTGTTGTTCAATATTGTAGTGGAAACATTAGCTTTAGCAATAAGAGACGAAAAAGAAATTGAAGGTATTAGAATAGGCAAAGAAGAAACAAAGTTATTGCTCTTTGCAGATGATATGATGATATGCTTAGAGAATCCTAGAGAATCAAGTAAAAAAGTACTTGAAATAATAAACAACGTTAGCAAAATTGAAGTCCATAAAATAAACCCACATAAATCATCGGCTTTTCTGTATATTATCAATGAAGCCCAACAGGAAGAGATAGAAAGAGAAATTCCATTTAAAGTTACTGTAGACATTATAAAATATTACGAGTCTACCTTCTGAAACAAATGCAGGAACTATATGAACTCAATTACAAAACACTTTTCACACAAATAAAGTCAGATCTAAATAATTGGAAAAACATCAGTTGCTCATGGGTAGGCCATACTGATATAATAAAAACGACCATTCTGTCTAAATTAATATACTTATTCAGTGCCATACCAATCAAACTACCAAAAAAAATTATTTTATAGAGCTAGAAAAAATAATAACAAAATTCATCTGGAAGAACAAAAGGTCCAGAATATCAAAAGAATTAATGAAAAAAAAATGCTAGAGAAGATGGCCTAGCCATGCCAGATCTTAAATTGTATTATAAGGCAGCAATCATCAAAACTACTTGGTACTGGCTAGGAAATAGAGTGGTGGATCAGTGGAATAGGTTAGGTACACAAGACACAGTAGTCAATGACTATAGTAATCTATTGTTTGATAAACCCAAAGACCCCAGTTTCTGAGATAAAAACTCACTATGTGACAAAAACTACTGGGAAAACTGGAAAAGAGCATGGCAGAAACTAGGCATAGACCAAAATCTTACACTATATGCCAAAATAAAGTCGAAATGGGTACATGATTTAGATATAAAGGCTGATGCTATAAGCAAACTGGGAGAGCATGGAATAGTTTATCTGTCAGATTTATGGAGAACAGAAAGATTTATGACCAAACAGAGGATAGAGAACATTATAAAATGAAAATGGATCATTTTGATTGCATTAAATTGAAAAGTTTTTGCACAAAGCCAATACAACTAAGATTGGGAGGGAAGCAGAAAACTGGGAAAGAATTTTTACAACCAGTGTATCTGATAAGGCCTCATGTCTAAAATATATAAAGAACTAAGTCAAATTTGTAAGAATACAAGTCATTCCCCAGTTGATAAATGGTCAAAGGATATAAACAGGCAGTTCTCAGATGAAGAAATTAGAGTTATTTATAGTCATCTGAAAAAAATGCTCTAAGTCACTATTGATTAGAGAAATGCAAATCAAAATGACTCTGAGGTACCACATCATACCTATCAGATTGGCTAACATGACAAAACAGGAAAATGATATATGTTGGAGAAGATGTGGGAAAATTGGAACATTAATGCATTGTTGGTGGAGTTGTGAACTGATCCAACCATTTTGGAGAGCAATTTGGAACTATGCCCAAAAAGCTGTAAAATGTTCATACCCTTTGACCCCAATAGCACTTTTAGGGCTGTATCCCAAAGAGATCACGCAAATGGGAAAAAGACCCACATGTACAAAAATATTTATAGCAGCTCTTTCTGTGGTGGCCAAGAATTAGAAATTGAGGGGATGGCCATCAATTGGGGAATAGCTGAATAAGGTATGGTGTATGAATGTGATCGAATCCTATTGTGATATAACAAATGATCAACAAGCGGGCTCCCGAAAAACCTGGGAAGAGTTGCATGAACTGATGCTGAGTAAAGTAAGCAGAATCAGGAGAACGTTGTACACAGTAACAGTCATGTTGTGTGATGACTAACTTTGATAGACTTAGCCCTTCTCAGCAATCAAAGATCTAAGACATCTCCAAAAGTCTCATGCTGGAAAATGCTATCCACATCCAGAGAAAGAACTAGGGAGTTTGAATGCAGATCAAATTATACTATTTGCTCTTATTTTTTTTCTTTTGTTTTGTTTTGTTTCTTCTTTCTTGTGGTTCCCCCTATTGGTCCTAATTCTTCTTTACATCATGACTAATGTGAAAATATGTTTAATAAGAATGTATATGTAGCTCCTATATCAGATTGCACACCATCTTGGGAAAGGAGGTGGGGAGGGAGGGGGAGAAAATTTAAAACTCAAAAGCTTATGGAAGTGAATGTTGAACACTAAAAATAAATTAATTAAAAAAAGAACTACCAAACAGTGATGATTAAAAGTTAAATTTTTAAAAAATAGTGTCAAGAGATAGTATTTAATTCTTGAAGAGTGGTTCTCTCTTTCCATTTCTTCACTGCTTTTTTTCCTTTACTGTGCCTCTGTTTCTGCAGAAGCTCAGGACTAAGTACCATGTTGTAATTTTTGCTCGTGAAGTTGCCATGACCAAAAAATTTATCATGATAGGGCCAGTCTACTGATGATGTGCTTTTCCACATTTTGGTCACCTTGTCTTTAGAAAAATGGAATTAGTCTATTGTTAGGGTCATTAGCAAAGCCGTTCCTGCATGGTTAAACCTTACAGTCCTTATGTTCCACTGTCATAAGCTTTCAGAACCTGGCATAATCTTCATATTATGGTGAGAAATTGGTTTAGGACTTTATGAACAATGTGATATGACAATCAAAAAAATTAATATAGTCATAGGATGCATTAAAAGATGTATATTATCTAAAATTGGGGAGGCAATAGTTCTGTTGTACTCTTTTGTGGTAAGACAACATCTAGAATAATAAGATATGTTCATGAAGTCACATTTTAGAAAGGATATTAAGCTAGAATGGATCCATAAATGAAAGACCATGATGGTGAAGGAACAAGAAAGAAACCACATATATAGGGATTCATCAAAGGAACAAAGTATGCTTAAGCAGAAAAAGATAAGTTTTCAGGAGATACAGCCTTCAAATATTTAAAGCATTTCTATGTGGAAAAAAGGGATCAGATATTTCCAGAGAATGGAACTAGGACCAATGGGTTGAAGTTACAGAGTGGCAGATATTGGCTCATTGTACAACAAACTTTGTACCAATTAAATGTCAACAAGTCAGTGCTCTGTGAAGCTAATAATTAAAGTTATCCAAAAATAGCTATCTCTGGAGTTATACTTACTGTTGCTGAATGACCCTTGCATAATTTAACTAGGAGTTGGACTTTTCTATTTCTAAGTCTTTAAGTTATAATCCTATCATGATTTTGCAATATAGTGGTGTAACATAGGCACCATCCTGCCTGCAGCTCTGACTCCAAATTTGCCATATCTCTAACTCCAGGGTTACTGTGGAGATCACTTCTAGCACTTGAAACTGAGGAGGACAAATGGCACAGAACAGAAACCAACACTATCAGACCCATTTCTGTGAGCCAAGGACAAAAGAGAGGGAAGAAGAGAAGGAAAATCTTTCCTCTCTCATCAGTTCATGGCATCCTTATTCTGGGTAAATTGGAATCTTCACCTTTTGGACACAGCAGATAAGAATTAATGAAAAGAATAAAGGATCAAAGAAAGCGAGCAGTTTTGCCAATTTTAAAGATGCAAAAAAAAAAGGTGCTTAAAAAAAAAAAAGGCTACGTCCCACGTAATAGGCTATTTAGAGACCTCCATGATAGGCCACCTGGAGGTAAATGTAAGTGTTAAAAGTTGCTTCTGTTCGTTTGTTTGTTTTAAAAGGCAATCCAGACTCAGTGCCCTGGTTTCTTTTTATATTCCCAGAAGATAGTCCATAACCAGACTGAACTTTCCAGACCCTCTCATGCTAGAACACTTGCGTAAGAATAGGAACAGTGGTACCTCCCATGTAAAGTCTGGGATCAACTGTATTTTGATCTATTCTCCTTTTGTTTTAGTTGTAGAATCTAGTTTAGATATTCTCATTCTGAATTTTTTAGTCTTTGCCTTACTAAAATACCAAATGGGAGGGCTTCTAGTATCTTCCCAGAATATGTGTCAGCTTCTCCTCTACTTGTAAGCTGATGACGCAATCTTCAAGAGGCCCCTCAAGGAGCACCTCCATGATAGATACACTGGGTATGTCCAACTATACTTGAATTACCATGATATCATTTGATTTCTACTTACTTGTGAATAAGAGTGGTACAATGTGTACCATTTTGAACTTTGAAAGTAGAGATGTTATTGTTGTTAGATCATGCAACTTTCCAAAGAAATTTGACCATTCCAGATATTTATGTGTGTTGACAGTTTGACACATTAAAATGATGGACATATTTGCCCAAGTAAAGGAAATTGAACCTTTAAGAAAGATTTTTTAAAAATCACTTGTTAATAGAAATTTCTCTGCTCCTTTTCAATCAGACCAACCAAGTTTCCTTTTTGTTGTTGATGGGGAGGAAACCAGTCTGTGTGGTGGACTTTTTCTCTCTAGTGTTATATAACTAGGTCCAGATTAGTAGGAATAATGAATCCCTGCGAAATGGTTGTATATATTTGAATTCATACTATGCAGAGTGTTATAATTATAAAAATGGTAATTGGTTCCATTCCAATGGAAATATGCATTGTGAATTAACATAGGAATCACTTCACTGGATTAATTATTTACACTAGGGGTGACTTAGCTATACTGGCCTATGCAGGTTTGACATCATACTACCAGGAAGTAATGATTATTTAGAATATTGGGATTCTCTACATTTGTCATAAAAGGATCCTTCAGGGAAAGAAGTGAAAGCAAAGACATCTGGAAGATTTTCATAATGTAAAGCTTTGCTTATCTACTCCTGGATGGACAGATTTAATTTCTGAACTCTTTAATTACGAGAGGGAATAGCTTTTGCTCATCATTCTATGCAGTTTTGAAGACAGGAAGAGACTGAGGTTTTTACAAATAATACTCCAATGTGGATGAATCTTCCACATGCTGAAAGTAAAAATTGTTTTAAGTGGAGAATGTAAGCATGCCTAGGAGACTAATTTGTGCATGTGTGCATTAAACTTAAGCCCCTCTTGTCCATATTGTAGTGTGAATTGGAGAACATTTTTCCTGTTGTTGCATCTGGATCCGTTTGCTGTGATAGTTCTCTGACCTGACTTTTGTGTAGGGAAGGAATATTAAAAATCCCAATTTGCTGCGAACATTTAAGGTTGCAGTGGGGCTTGAGATTAGGACATGTGGAGTAGGTTTTCCCCTTATTTCTAATTCCCCTTTCTTTTTGCATTTGCCAGATTTCCCCCCTATGCTGACTTGGGAATTCAGATATGCTTTTGTGAGAAATACTTTATTGATTGACAGTCTTGAGTCTAAGAACTATTACAAGTGAATTTTGCAGCTGCAAGACTATGGATGTGCTGAGATCTATAAGACTCGACCAAATAATGATTTTAAAAATATTGTTGTGAGGGAGGAAGAGCAGAACACATAGGTGAGCCATTCATTTAATGAGTGGATGGTGTTATCATGAAGGAATCTCTGATGAACAGAAAGGGTGAGCTTTGAATATCCATTTCTGCTTCTTGAAGATTGAGTCATCAGCTTACAACTAGAGGAGGAGCTGACACATATTCTGGGAAGACATTAGAAGCCCTCCTATTTGTGTTTTAGTAAGTTAAAGACTGAAAAATTCAGGACCACTGAAGAATGGGAATATCTAAACTAGTTTCTACAACTAAAACAAAAGGAGAATGGATGCAAGCATAGTTGACCCCAGACTGTACATGGGTAGCGCCATTGTTCCTGCTCTTATAGAGGTGCTCTAGCATGAGAGGGTCTGTAAAGTTCAGTCTGGTTATGGACTATCCTCTGGGAATTTAAAAAGAAACCAGGGCACTGAGTCTGGATTGCCTTTAAAAACAAACAAATAAAAATAATTTTTAACCTTTACATTCATACTACTAAGCCCTTCCAGAATTAATTGCCATTAATTCTTAGTCCCTGCTCCAAGATTATAATGAAGTTACACTTTCTGAGTTGCTGAACTGCCTTGAAGATAGAATTTTCTGTGGAATATTGCTGAAATATATACCCCCTCTTCCTTGCCTCCTATCACTGGATTGACTGGAATCTCTGAATTCATAAATTTCTCTACTATTGACTAAACTCCCTTTTTTTCTTCAAGAGATTTTTTTCTTTTCCTTTTTTTTGGGGGGTGGGGGAAGGTGAGAGGGTATAGGTGGGGTGGGAGATGCAGGATCTATTCAAAGAAATAGTTCCCTGCCAGGATAACCACAACTCAGAAAATGCCACATCACTTAGGAGTTTCTTGATGAGGTGGTCCCAAGGAATTCCTGAATCCATGGAACCATTTCATGTTCAGTCTACCAAGCTATAAATGACTTACATACATTGACTCCATTTCTTTTGATTTTCATCTACAATTGTGTGGATTTTATATAGTTAGCAAATTAGGTTCCATGATGCCTAACATAGAATATGGGCCTTTATAGTATGTGTTCTTCTCAAGGAACAGTTTCCAGATGGCCTTACATGTTGTGTTTTGCTAAAATGCTGTCTTTTCTTACATGGGATGAGGAAGAACCCTTTCTAAAATAAAGGAGGGAGAAAAACATAATAGCTGGGTTGTTTTTTGGATTATGTACTTGTGATACCTTTCCCTTTCCCACTATGTGCAGATCAACTTCAGCCTTATATACTGTAAGAGGCAAACAGAAGAAAAAGATAGAGATTCTCCTTGCTTAGGAGGAATAAAAAGGAAATGGTTGTTTAGAAATATAAGGGTGTTTGAGGTTTTCTTTTGAAAAGCCTGCAAAGAAATGGATGTAAAAACATCTGGAAGAACTCAATAAATATAAGACCTTGTTTGTTTGCTCCGCTAGATGACTTTGCTTTTCTGTCTTCATCCCTAAATCTAAACATTGCTTTTACTTATAATGTTTTATTTTATAAAGAATTAAGGCAATAATGTAACTAATTCATTAAAAACATCTATTAATAACTGAATCCAAACAGAGCTAAGGATGTTTTATCCTCTCATATTTGGGCCCTAAATCTAGTCTCTCCTTTTGGGCCCTGCAATCTTTTCTGTCAGATTTATGTGTTCCAGACTACAGGCCATTCAACTACAGTTGGTAGCAAACATTGAGTACCAGTCAATGTCCCCCCATTATTCCTTAGATGCAGCTTGTGCTCAGTTCCAGTCAACCTCCTCTTTGGGATGCCCTTGAGGCAGGGACAGCTCTATGCCCCTTGCCAGCAGGAAGCAGTTTCAGAAGCCAAGACCTTTACCCCTTACCCCCAAAAGAATTAGGGTCCCATTTGTTTGAGGGGGGAATAATGAGGATGGGATCTAGACCTGAAAAAGGAAAAATCCTGGACTTACCCACTTGACCAAATTGGCATTTGCCTGAGGTTATAATCCCATCAACTGGCCTTTCATTATGGCTATACTCCATCTCCCAATTCTCTGTTACCCTTAACCTAGCTTAGCCCTACCACCCTATGGCCCCAGGTCACTTTCCACCCTTAGTCCTATCTAGGCTCCATTCTCCCTTGGCCACACAGGTCCCTGGAGTTCTATTACCTCATAGACTACTTGGCCACTCCTAGATCCCTCCCATAGTCTTTCTGTATGTAAGATCCATCTTGTCTCCATTAAGATGCTAAGATTTTCTCTTACAGTCTAGCTAATAGCTCACTAATGTTCAGACTCCTTAAGAGTCTGCCCAATATGATGAATGTTCTAATGAACCTTGTCTTTGACTGAAAGAAAAAAGATCTATTAAGCACCTACTATGCAATGAGGGAGATGAAAATGGAGAGATTAGGTAGGTGAGAAGATGGCAGGCAAAGTGAAAGGACAGGGACAATAATGATGCTACCTCTAATATAGAAGTGGATTAGATTTTTTTTCTATTTGCCCCCTCCAGGGGGCAATCAGTAGAAGTTGCAATTAAGCAAATTTAGACTGGATGAAAAGAATAATTGCTACCAACCTGATCTCCCAAAGCAGAATGAGGTAGTTAATGGGCTTTTAGACATGGCTTTGCCAGGAGTGAGGGAAATAAAGCATGCACACGAATAACTGAAATACAAAATAAAATGTGATAAGAACATAAAACTTGTGAATAACAGATGAGAGTTTGTAGGAAGGAGAAATCCCTTCTAGATTGGTTTTATCCCTAGTATTTAAGCATAGTGCTTTTCACTTGACATGCTTTTTCATTCATTAATTCATTCTATATTGCATGAAATATTTTATCATTAGTTGTTGGATTTGTATTTTAATTTCTAAGTCTCTTCAGTGATTTCTTGGTGAAATTCCACCACATTTATAGGCTGGACTACCTTATGGCACGTGAGAATTCACTAAGACAACTTTGGCAAATGGAAAGATATCTCAATTTTATGACTGTTGAAATCAGATACAAATGACTAAAAAAAAATCCAGTCTTAAGGAGAACTGAAATGGTGAGAACTCTGATCTCTGGGTATAGATAATATTCTTGTGAGATCTAAGCCTATACATGGTTAAATTATTTCCCCTCTCATCCTGAATTAATCTAGCTCATGTTATATAATTAGTTAGAACTTACGGAGGAGTTAGGCCATGTATCTTTCATAGGTGTCCATCAACCCAGCAGTACATGAGACTCCATTTTCAATCTGATTGTTCTCTTCCCTCCTGTAAGAGGGCACTCACTGAAGTTATCAGTCAAAACCACTAGGGGTCAGACTTTTACATCAACAAGAGCAGAGGTCTGTTTGCCACAGAGACATCCAGTTTGAGCACAGTCTTAACATTTCATCTCTTTGTACTGTTTTTCATCTGGGGGATAGTGTCTCCTTGGACACTTAGAAGCTAACATACACACTTCACGTAGTATGAATTTTCTTGCTACAGCCTTGACAGTGTAGCTCTCTAAGGGCTTCTGGATATAGTTTAACTGTTCTTTTCTCTTAGAAGCTCTGCTATTCTTCTGTCTTGTGTCCATTCAAAAACTTTATCTAATTTAATATGCAGGAACAAGAGAGAAGTTGACAACAACAGAACAGACCTTTCCAAAGTCCTCATAAATGGGGATTGACAGATGATACTTTGTTTGCCAAAGAAATCAACTAAGGGCATGACTAAAGGTGCAGTGATGACTCTATGACAATCAACGCATTTACTAATTGTTCACTTGCTATTATTGAGTTGCCAGTCTAAGAGCTCTTTGCACTGAACTCATTCATGGACCTCTGAGTGAATGCTAGCATGTCAATCAGACCTCCTACACAGTTGTTCTTAACATGAAAAGACTATTTCCAGTGCAATAGAATCTCCTACAAAACATTGGGCAAAGATCAGCGACATTTGTTTTCTGACCAATAAGTTCTCCTCATTGTGAGGTAGCATGATGGTATAATGGATAGAGAATTTGACTTGAATCAGTGTGAACAAATCCAATCTCTTAACACACACTGTCTAAATATGGTTCTTGACCTGGGATCTACCAAAATACATTTTTATAACTATATCTATCAAAATATACTTTGATAACTATTTCAATGATTGATTTCCTTTGTAATCTTATATATTTTATTTTATACATTTTAGAACATTATTTTGAGAAGGGGTATATAGATTAGGTTTTATCAGACTGCCCAAGGGGTCCTTGACATGTGACGTTGGGCAAATCACTTTAGCTTTCATAACCACAGGTAACTCTTGAAAACTACTATATAAAATTGGAGAGCAGTTGCTGTTAGATCTTCATTGGTAGGAGTTTCTTCATAATTAATTTCACACACTGATGAAATCACAGGTTTCATACAACAGAAAATTTCTCTTTGTTATAGGTGAGGGAACTGAGTTTCAGAAAGATTAAGCCAAGGTTAAATAGCTGGGAATTATCAGGAATTAGATTCCAAGTCCAGCCCTCTCTATCCATTGGCAGTCAGGTTTGGAAGTTGATGATACATAACATATAACATAACATAGTGTAATGTATACCATATATATAATGATTCCATAATGATATATGATAAGATAGGATATAACATAACATTACATTATATATATACATATATTTATATATATATATGTGTGTGTATACACACACACACACACACACACACACACACCATAACTTCAGCAGAAGAGTAATGGGGAACTTAAGGAGGAAAAACTTAGGTGTCTGGACTCCAAATACCCTTTCCATTGCAAATAGCAGAAACTGCTTGTAGGATATTTCTCACCTATAGTGTAATTCTCAATTCAACAATTACACAGCTCAAAAAAACAAACAAATATAAAAAATAAAATTTTTAAAGAGGAAAGGAAATTCAGCTAGTTACAGATAGTGGGAAAAGGGGGAAGATTTTTGACTCTGTGCCTAGGATTCAGTTTCAGCCAGGGCCAAGCCTTAAGTAACATTTGACTTCAGTCATCTTACTTTTTCCCTTTTGGTATTTCTTCTTTTTTCTGAGTCCCTTCTGAGTCTTCCTCTTCTGGCCCCACACATACACAACCATCTATCCTGCCATTTGTTAGCTGCCAACTAATCCCTTTAGGAATTGCCTGATAAGAACTTAGATATTTGCATATTAATAGTTCTCTGGAATAAATAAATATCATACTTTTCTTGAGTGACTGCTATCTACAAAGCACTGCACTGGGTGGTGTAAGAGATACAAAGTGGAGCTATAGTGGCTTTCTAAACCTTCATGTTATGAAGTCATCGATCTCTTTGCACTTCATTTTCCTTGCCAGTAGGAGAGGGAGGTAGACTAGGTACAAAGTACTTAGGCACAAAAGAAAGTGAATTTTTTAACTGTCTAGGATTCAGCTTAAAAGGTAATTTCAGCACCCCCCCCCCCACCAATTTAATAGGATTTGGTGAACACTAAAATCACCCAACATCACATCATACCTGTGGAAAACACTTGGGACCTGGTCTTGGGAGACAGGAGAACTGGCATATATGGGCACATTCTGTGTTGCCTTACAATGTACTTGGGGGCATACTTTTTTCATTGGCTCCATAGCCAGAACTGACTGTATCTTTAAAATATATCTGATTTAAGCACAATTGCTTTCTTTTCCAGTGTTCATATGTATGAAATAAGGATTTCTTCACTCATAGTAAGTGACAAAATGTGGAAAGGGAGAAAATGATATGAGGGTTTTAATTCACGTGAATATGAGAAACAGACTTGTCCTTTTCAGGTCTTGATGCATGGAGGTGGGGGGAGGGTCCCAACCTAGAAAATCTAGCTATAGGCTTCTTGGAAGCTTGGATGATGTAGCCAGCCAAGTGAAGAAACCCTGAGATACAATGGTTCTGGATACTAGACCAGAGAGGCTTTTGACTTTAACTTGGTGGGTACTAATACTATGCAGCAACTAAATTAACTGGTGAATCTAACCCCTGTCTATGATCCCAAAGACTGAGGAGATATGGAGGAAGAGGGATGTGGATTATGCCACTGAGGTGTTGGGAAAATATTTGTATGTTTGTTCTTGCTTTACTTTTGAAATAAATATTCCTTTCTAAAAGCTAATCTAATGTTAAATGGTTAAATGGAATGAGGTGCTACTCACTAGCCCCTAAAATAGGGCTAGACAATTGGTGGGGACTCAAGCTAATAGTATAAAAGGAAAACATTCTCCCCCCTCACACCTGTGTTCTCTGTCTATATATGCTCCTTCTAATTACCCTAATAAGAAAGGTCTTATGAGTTACAAATATCATCTTCCCATGTAGATTTAGGATTATTTCAGTGTGTGGATGATATTCTTATTTGTAGCCCCACATGGGAGGCATCTCTGCCTGCTGCCAGAGAAGATCTTCATTTCTTGGGCACTCAAGGCTATAGGGTCTCTGAACGAAGTCCAATCTGTAAAGTATCCAGGCCATGAACTAATACCCACCTCTTGCTCCTTAAACTCAGAGAGGAAAAAGACAATCCTATCTATACCTGTCCCAGCCACTAAGAAACAACTGTGAACTTTTATAGGCATGGCAGGATTTTGTACACTCTGGATCCCTAAGTATGGTCTTATTGTTAAGCCCCTTTATGTCTCTACCCAAGACCCTGACTCATTCCCTCTAGAGTGGGGCCCTGACCAAGCTAAAACATTTGAGATTTTAAATACTAACTTGGCCACCATGCCAGCATTAGCTCTACCCAATCTAGAAAAACCTTTCACTCTGTATGTTGATAAAAGGAGAGGACAGTCTTTGGGGGTCTTAACCCAGTCCTTAGGACCTGACCCCAGGCCATTTGCTTATTTTCCAAAACAATTAAGACTCAATGACTGCCTACTGTATGGCCTTCATGCCTCCAGGCAGTGGCTGCTTTAGACATTCTGTTCAGAAGCCATCTGACTGGCTAGGAGAAATCCACCCCTCCCCCCCCCCCCCCCCACTCAAGTCTGTTGGCCTTGCTCAACTTGTACCCAGAGACTCTGGAATATAACTATGAATCCTTGGAGGACCTCAACTGCTGCTTGGAAAGGCCCCAGCCTCCTCCACAGGACAGGTGGGTAAAGAAAGGTGAAATCATACATGCCTTTTTCATTTTATGTTTCTACCTTGCCATAGTCATCTTTAATTCTCTCCAGGGAAATTGTCTTTTCTCTATATTCCTTTTGTGGCTGTTTGGTCCTTGTTTGCTTAACCTCCTTGCCAGGTTTGTCTCTTCCAGGGTCTTTGCCATCAACTTCTCATTGCTCAGGCTATATACCAACCTCCCACTGAGTCCAAGATTTCTAGTCCCCTGCACCTGAAGACTGACCCCATGAACGGGACGCAGTGAGGCAGGGATAGCTCTATGCCCCTTGGCCAGCAGGAAGCAGTTTCAGAAGTCAAGACCTTAGCCCCTTAACCCAAAACAATTTGGGTCCCATATGTTTGAGGGGGGAATGATAGATTATGGGCCCAAGCTAAGACCTTTGCTCCTCACCCCAAAAAGAATTTGGGTCCCATTTGTCTAAGGATTCTACTTGATCAAGGAAGTCTCTAGAGTTTGCCTGAGGCTATAATCTTATCAATTGGCCTTTCCTTATTGACTATGCCATGCTGTCCCAATTTTTTGTACCCTTATTGAGCCTAACCCTCTATTGTCTGTTCCTCCAGATGGCCCCAGGCCACTTCCCACCCTTGACCCTATCTAGACCCCATTCTACCTCCCAATCACTCCCATCAAGATCTTCCCTAGATCCCTTCTCCAATCACCCCAGTTTACTATCCACTGCCATCAAGGTACCCCTTCTCCCAGACCCCTCCTTCAGTCACCTCAAACTAATAAACTTTGTCTTTGGCCAAAGAAAAAATCAAGCTGACTGGTGAGTTCTTATGTATCCATATTCATCTCTTGAGACAACTTTAATCTTTCCTTCTTGATGAAATAGTTTTCCTTTTTTTTCCCCCAGTATTTCATTCTTATGCATCTCCCATTCCTTTTTGACTTCTCCATAGAGTTTTAGTCCATTAAAGTCTATCTATCCTACCCTGAACCCTTTAAAAACCTATTTTTCCCAAACTTAGGATGCATGTCAGATTATGCTTGAATTTCTTCTCTTCCATCACAAACTCTAGGAGAAAGATAGATAGATTAGATAGATGGACAGACAAATAAAGATAGATAGATAGATAGATAGATAGACAGATAGATAGATAAAGTGTTTATTAAGTGCTTGTTATGTGCCAGGCTTTGTGTTAAATGCTAAGATTGTAAATAAACTTCAAGGAACTTACATTCTAATGGGAGAAGACTAAAAATAAAAGGGAGCTGTAAAAGGGATGGGGTACATGCATGGTAGCATGGCTAGAGTTGTCCAGGAGATATTGTGGAATTCTAGAATTTAGCAAGATCTAGCCAAAGCTGGCCTATCAAAAACCCAGACTGGTGCCAGCCACTGTTCTAGGTGGTGGGGGCAAAAAGGAAGAATTAAAATAGTTTCTGGACTCAAAAGAACTTATTCTCTATGGAGATTAACTGGAAGTACTGGGAACATCGTCCACATTTTATAAATTCTTTTGAATGATTAATATTATCTGTTTTACAGATAAGGAAATCAAGTCACTAAGGGGTAAAGTGACTTACCGTATATAACTTTATATGCAAATGTTTGTTGAATTGAATTATGTCAGAGTCTACATCTCTGTACTACAATGTTCTACTCTCTCTCAGGACAAGAAAACTTGCATGTTCTCTATCTTGAATGTAAATGATAGAATTGACTAGGAATTTCCATATGCTTCTGAATTCAGATTTGGGTCTTGTCTAGGCAATACTAAAACACTCATTTAAAAAAATAAAAAATTGGGGGTCAGCTAGGTGGCACAGTGGATAGAGCACTGGTCCTGGAGTCAGGAGGACCTGAGTTCAAGTCCAGCCTCAGACACTTGACACTTACTAGCTCTGTGACCTTGGGCAAGTCACTTAACCCCATTGCCTAGCCAAAAAAAAATAATAATAACAATGGGGAGGGAGTGGAGATGAAAGTCCCAGTGGAGATGTTGAAGTTTAGAGGTTTAGGGGTGCTAGGACCCTAAAATCACGACATGAAGGTCCTCCCTGAATGAATTCGACCCAAGCCTTCTTTCAGCCAAAGACAAAGTTTATTAAAGATCCACCATAGTGGACAGACTCTTAAGGAATCTGAACATTTGTGAGCTATGGGCTAGGCTTTAAGAATCTCAGCATCTTAACGGAGACAAAATGGACCTTCAATGCAGGAAGACTGTGGGAGGGATCTAGGGGTGGTCAAGTAGTTTAGGGTGACTGGAGAAAGTGTCTGGGAGAAGGAGTATCTTGATGGGAGTGTATAGTAAGGTGGGGTGATGGGAAGACGGGTTTAGGGAGGATCTTGATGGGAGTGACTGGGAGGTAGAATGGGGTCTAGATAAGATCAAAGGGTGAGAAGTGGCCAGGAGTCATCCAGAGGTAACAGACTACAGAGAGATAGTCTAAATTAAGGGTAGCAAAGAACTGAGAGATTGGGTGTAGGAGACAAAGAAAGGCCAATTGGTAGCATTATAGCCTCAGGCAATCACTAGACACTTCCTTGATCAAGTAAGAGAGTTCAAAGAAAGCTCAAGGAGGGGGTTTCTTAGGGGCAGTCTTGGGCCCGTAGGCCAGCAGAGTAAAATAAAGTAACATTGACTGGAGATGTTAGGGAAATAGGAATGACTGTTTTTTGTTTTTGTTTCATTTTGTTTTGTTGTGTTTTCCCCAAGGAACTAGTTTTTTCTTTTAGTGAGAATCAGATCCAGAACAGAATTTCCCCTTTTTGTTTCTTCCACCTTTTGAAGGATGAATTTATCATTACATAAAGTTAAGAAGTTAGTATCTGCTCTGCTTTTGGCAGACAGTTGTAGAAGATAATTGAATTGCCTACTCATTACTATATCATCATCAGCAAAGTAACTGGCCGATAGAAGGCAATTAATAATACTCGTTGATTTAATGAATGATCAATATGCCTTTGAGAGAGGCTTATGATCTAATTCTCAAATGATTCATTCATTACCTATTTCTATTTAGGTAGTCTATGATATACTCTGATACCAAATTCACTTCTGTTTCTCCCTTCTTTGACTTTCACACGTTGTTGTTGCTCAGTTGTTCAATCATGTCTGACTCTCTATGACCCAATATAGGGTTTTCTTGGCAAAGATACTGGAGTGGTTTGTCATTTCTTGCTCCAGTCATTTAGGTAAATGAAGGTTAAGTGATTTGCCAGGGGTCTCATAGCTAGTAAGTGTCTGAAGCTGGATTTGAACTCAGGTTTTCCTGACTCCAGGCCCAACCCTTTATCCACTGAGCCATCTAGCTGCTTCCTACTTTCATACGAGTAATACTAAGAATAATAAATGAATATTTATTATTAAGAATATTAAGAATAATAAATGAAATACCATTTATATAGTACTTTGAGGTTTGCTTTACAAATAAAATCTCATCTAATTCTCACAAAAAAACCAAAAAAACATGTAAGTAGGTGTTATTATACCTATTTAGAGATGAGGAAACTGAGGTAGAAAGTGGTTAAGTAACTTGTTCAGGGTCACACAGCAATTAAGTGTCTGAGGTCAAATTTGAACTCAGATCTTCTTGATGTTAAGGCTTAGTTGCTAGGGATTGTGGAACTCAAAATCCTGACACCTGGGTCCTGCCCAGAAGAATTTGACGAACAGTTTCCACCAAAGACAAGGTTTATTAAAGATCAACCGCATAAGCCAGAATCTTAAGGAATCTGACCATTTGTGATGCCTGTAAGGATGAGCAGGCACGAGGAAGTCTCAGCCCCTGAATGGCGGCCAGGGTGGATCTTAGTTTGGGGTGACTTGAGGAGGGAGTGGGAGGAAGATTTTGAAGCTGGAGTGACTAAGGGAAGAGTTTAGGGAGGATCTTGAAGCTGGGGTGACTGGGGGAAGGGTCCTGGGAGAATCCTGATGGGAGTGTCTGTAAGGTTGAATGGGGTCTGGATAAGATCAAGGATGGGAGGTATAACCCAGGCTAATAGGCCAGTAATAGACAATGTAAGGCCAGATTTAATTAGAGTAACAAAGAACTGGGAGATTGGGCCTAGGGATAAGGAAGAGCCAGTTGGTAGGAATAAGAATAAGAATAACTTCAGGGGACTTCTAGACTTCCTTGAGCAGGTAAAGGTTCAAATAGGGTTCAGGGTTTTCTGGGGCTCTTAGACAAATGAGACCCAAATTCTTTTTGGGGTGAGGGGCAAAGGTTCAGTTTGTCCCGTACCCCATCATTGACTCCAGGTGAAGAATCTATCTACTGCATTGCCTAGTTACCTCAAATTCCTCAGATACTATGCTTCTTTCCCCTGGTTCCTGGATTTCCTCACATGAGTAGACCTTTTCAGTATGCAATGTTATTTTACCATTTCTTTACTTATACTGTTTCTTCTGAATGATGTATAGCATTCAGAGCCATATTCCAGTCATAAATTTTATTTCACTTAGTCAGATTTGTCTCCTGGTATTAAGATCTCTTAACCCCCTTCCTTTTTGATTACTTTGGGCAAAAATACTTTAGTTTGGGTTTTAGTATTGACTGTTTTCTTGGATTTTATACCTTTCCCTCCCTTTCTTTCCTTTTTTTTTTTTTTTTTGGTTGTTACTGACAGTTATGCATAATAAACTTAAGAATATAGGGCAAGAAGATAGAAGGCAATGAGTTGAAATTCATCTGTATATCAGTCAAAGAGAATTTTAGGAGTGAAATACATTTTATCTTGGGTGTTACTATTATTTTGGGACTCAGGGTCAAAGAGTCCCATTCAGAGGTTAAATAAGAGTTATAAAGAATTTTCTTATGCTAAGTGAGACAATTATCTAGGACTGATTCAACTACAAACTGGAGCAGTGAAAGGGTTACACTTAATCCTAGCCAGGAGCAATCTGACTGGCTTTTGTCTGATTGCTCTTAGCTATGTAGAATGGCTTTTACCTCTAGCTAAAGAGCAATCATACAGTGTTTATCATGGAATGACTTTCTGGATACTACACCTTAGTAGGTAGGAATAAAGAGCCAATCGACAACCCCGAAAGGTTGAAGCCCTGTGGAGGACAACAGCAACAAGGCCTGCAGCCAGAGATCTCCAGTAGATAATATGATGTCCAGCAGAAATATGATACCAGTTTAGAGATGCTGCTCCCAACAGAGACATTGTAAATAGCAGAGAACAGACATCACTGGGGGATATAGGCACTCCAAAGTGACAGAGATGAATTGCTTTCTCCATATGTACCTTACATATGTGCCTTTCACTACTACTTCCTGCCCACATGGGTACTTGCCATTGTGTCCTTTCATGTATGTTACTATATATGCATGTATGTATGTATGGATATGTGTGTATTCACATACATTTAAACATACATGTATTCCATTCCTGAATGTCCTCCATGGTCATATGTGCTTTCTATATGCATCCTTCTTTATTGGTGGTACGGTGAATTATGGGAGAATATGCCCTATATGTGACAGTGAGATTTTCAAAAATCCCTTTATTTGCTATGTTGCTTGATTACAGCTTTTGCTTTGTTCTAATGTGCCCTCTGACTAGCTTGCAAAAGTTGAGGTAGGGAGGAATCATGAATTATCATTTTGATTAGTCAGTGACTCATCCAGTGACTCTAGTCTGGGGTAACATTTCTAGGTGATGGGGTTGGGATCTGGGCCCCAGAAAGGAACAACCCTAGATTTTTCCCACATGGCCAGATCTCTGGCATTGGCCTGAGGCTATAATCCCATCAACTGGCCTTTCATTGTGGCTACATTCAATCTCCCCTCCATTGTTTTACCTCCCTATGACCCCCAGCCATTTCCCACCTTTAATCCTAGCTAGGCTCCATTCTCCCTTGGCCATGAGGTCCAGGTCCCAGGAGTTCTGTTCACCCCAGCTTACTGGCCACTCCTAGTTCCCTCCCACAGGCTTTCTGTATATAAGGTCCATCTTGTCTCCATTAAGATTCTCATATTCTTATAATCTAGCCACTGTTCAGATTCCTAAAGTCTAGCCACTGCTTACCCATGTTCAGACTCCTTAAGAGTCTGCCCAATATAATAGATGTTCTAATAAATGTTGTCTTTGGTTGAAAGAAGGCTTGGGTCAAATTTTTTTTGGGCAGGACCCTGGTGTTGTGATTTTGGGGTCCTAGGACCCCTGAACCCCTAAAGCACATCATAGGGACATGTGGAAAGAAATGTCCCATGTGCATAGTGTCAAGTAAATTATACAGAATAATTTCAATAGTAGTGTAGGAGAAGAGTTCATTGTCAGATGTGATGAACAGCAAAGACTTCATAGAAGCAGAAGATGGGTTGGCTTTTGAAAAATAGCTAAGATTCATATAACTGGAGTAGAAAGAGGAAGAAGGGAGAACAGCATGAGCAAAGGTATAGAGAATGATGCATATTCCCACTCTACCTTGTGTTTTCTATATATATTTTCAATAAGTCTGTTTGACTATTATAGTGGTTTATGTTGAATAGTCATGGATGATAGAATTCAAGAAGTAGTTTTGGAGCATTTTGCTTTAGCAAAGGCCTTTAGGCCTTAAGGCCTTAGATCGTCAATGTAATATGAGTGACAGTAACACCTGAATTGAAAAGTGGAAAATGATACAGGGAAGGTAAAATAGGTATGCAGTTGCCATGCCTGTTAATTATGTCTTCAAGTTCCCTGGCTACTTAAAAGGCATTAAAACATTAAACATTAAAGACATTAAATTAATGTTCCAATAAGAAGCCCTATTCTTGCTGTTTTTGAGTAGAATAGAGAGTGTAGTCTGCTCCTCCTCAAATCAAACCCCAATTTTTAACAGTCAGCTCTAAGAAAGAGACAAACGAAATTGGGTTGTGTATATTCACAGTTTAATTTCTCTCAAGCAGGCTTGACATGCATTGCATGGGAGTTCAGTCCAAAACTGGGTTCCCCCTGATTCAGTTTAGGGGTTCAAGGGTCCTGGGACCCCAAACTCACAACACACAGGTCCTGCCTGAAAGAATTTGACCCATTATTATTATTATTATTATAATTTTTTTTAGGCAATTGGAGTTAAGTGACTTGGTCACTTAAGTGTCAAGTGTTTGGTCTGAGGCTGGATTTGCTCTATCCACTGCGCCACCTAGCTGCCCCTTCAAGCCTTCTTTCAGTCAAAGACAAGGTATAGAACACTGTCATATTGGGCAGACTATTAAGGAGTATGAACATGGGCAAGCAGTGGCTAGATTATAGGAATCTGAGCCATGGCTAGATTTTAAGAATCTCAGCATCTTAATGGAGATAAAGATGGACCTTACATACAGAAAGACTATGGGAGGGATCTAGGAGTGGCCAAGTAGTCTATGAGGTAATAGAATTCCAGGGACCTGGACCACCTGGCAAGGGAGAATGGAGAAATGGCCTGGGGCCATAGGGAGGTCCACAATGAAAGGCCAGTTGATGGAATTATAGGCTCAGGGGAATGCCAGAGATTTGGCCATGTGGGAAAGTCCAGGGTTTTTCGTTTCTGGGACCCAATCCCAACCCCATCACCCCTAAGGGGGCCAGTTCAGAACTGGCTCAAATTGGATTTTTGGGATACAGCTTTATATGCACTTGGAAGAGTAGGTGTTCCCAAGGGATGCCAATCAATTCTGGAGGTGGCCATATTAAAATGAGAATCTTTCAGTAAGTGACCCCATCACTCAATCCTAGTCAAAGAGATATCAGTTTCCATATCATCTGTCTTGACAATAGGGAGGAATCAACATTCTTCCAGACCTGTCTAGGCAACACAATGAGCAAGAACAGACCCATTTGGATTACATCCTAATGTCCTTCTGAAGGACTGAATTTAGAAAGAAAGGGGGATGGGGAAGCTCTGAGTTTCCAAGATAATGATTACTAAGAAAAATCATTTTTCACAATGTATGCAGAAAGTAGAACAGAAATTGCAAGTTAACTCAGTGGTCAGAGTGGGCAAGAAAGAATGCAACATGAAAAAGAAGAATAAAGAAAAATAGAAGTCAATGAGTAAATAGTGAATATCTGCCAGCAGGAATGATGGAGGGCAGTGTAGATCATGTGGTGTTTGGACTAGCCTCTAGGATGAATCTTGATTTAGGGAATATGGGGAAAATAAGGATTACTGTAGTAGGTTCTGAAGTTTATTATTGATGGCATTTTTATGCATGCTGAGTCTCGGTGCCTTCCTTCATGAAATGAGTCAAATTAATAAGGAAAGAATTTTGTCAAATGTTCTATATCTGAATGACAGAATTCTAAGCTTTCAGTAAATTTCGCCATGAAAAAAAGAGTCCACCTGATGTGTGTATGTATTGTGCATGTGAAAGCAGTAGGGACTTGCAAATGTATGCAAAAGCATCTGTGTATGATTGAGGTAAGAGTGGGAGTGATTACATAACGAAAATGGGGGAATTATATTTGGATGCAGAGTCTGCCAGGCATTTCTTAAATCACACCTCATAATTGGTTGAATGCTCTGAATACTTGCATAATGGGCCCTACTATGTCAACAACTAGAGCTAAAGCAGAAAACTTGAAAACGAAAAAAACAACAACAACATATAATCATAGATGTAAAGGTAGCATGGCATAGAAAATAGAGGTCCAACTTCAGGATCAGGAAGACCTGGGTTTAAGTCTTGTGTCTGACACATAGTTGTTATATGATCTTGGGCAAGTCACTTTACTTTTCAGTTATCCTAGGGACTCTTTAAAATTATAAATTACAGACCAGATGATGATCAGCATTGGTAGAGGGAATTTCTTCATTCGAAGTTCTTTGTAACGATGAAATCACAAGTTTGGACCAAAAAAAAAAAAGTGAATAATTCAAGTTCACTGAAATAATCCCTAGTGTCCTTTAACCCTCTTGTAGATAGATGATCATTATAGTAAGGAGGCTAAATTCCTTTTTCTTTTAAAATAAATACTGGTAGTAATGAAGAGTTAAGGTGTTTTTATGAACAGAGACACCAAGTCATTTCATGGATTTACAGTTTTCCCCTTGGCTTTCTTTTTGACATTCTCAAAGAATAGTCTCTGCCAGAGTCAGAGCCACTGATGCTGAGCTGGTGAGATAAGACTTTGAGACACAAGACCCCTGAGGATTAAATGACGGCAAGGCAAGACTGCTTGTCGAATGTAATACAAGTCAACATGGTTTCTGTGAATATTTCTACCATTAGAGAAGCAGAGATTTGTGCTTCATTTGAAAAAATGATTACTCCCTACCCTTTCTATTCATTCTCTCTCTCTTACCCCTCACCACCATGTTTAAGAAATGCCAGTTCAGGAAAATGACCTTTTATTCCCATAACTGATAATGAACTTTTATTCCCATAACTGCAAAGATATTTTTGTTCCTGTTAGTGTCAATAGATTTTTATTCCCATTAAGGGAAAGGGATCTTTATTTTCCCCAATATGGTAGAATAGGAATGCTGGAAATAGGTAAAAAAGTTCAAACAAACTAGTTAAATGAAGAAAAACAACAAAGAAAACCATTGATTTTGGTTAGTGATTTTTATTCTGTTTGTCTAAAAAGTCTCCCCCAAAGTTTTTAATTTTGTTGGGTACAACAAAATTATTATTACTTTGCCTCATCATTACTTTACAACCTCCCTGTCATTACCTATAAAACACATATTTAAGGATGTGTGTGAGTCACTAAGCCTTAGGATCAGAAATTTGGAGCAGGAAATATTACTGATAATCATACCTATTCAATACCAGTCTTTATCTAAACTTTCTGAATTGCAAAATAGACTATAGCAGATGTATTCTAAACAAAAGGACAGAATGTTTAAAAAATAGAGTCTATCTCTATAAGGCAGTTGTAGAAACATAAATACTTCTTTGCCAAAAAAGGGGATTAATAAACATTTTAGAGCACATTATAAATAGATCAAACACCTTCAGAAATATTTTTGGAATAAGCAGACATTACTTCACTGTATAATAATTAAGGATGATGATAGGTACATATCACTGTTATCAAATGTAATATAAAGCAACTTACATCCAGACAGAGCATAATAAATGACTGAGATCTAAGAGTAGATCAAAAGGCCATAGATGGGTGACACCCACATGAAGTCATCCAATAATGGGTTGACAAAGAAATATCGAGAAATTGCTGAGTCATGCAGATTTATTTGTGGAGAAAGGAATTTATAATGGCTATTCAAGATCAGGCCATTGCCACCAGAAGTTACAAAAAGGTTGTCCTTAAGAAGCCCAGATTTAGTGATCAATGTAGGTTATTCAGGGAAATGGTGGAAACTATGTAACACATTATAGCTGCTTATGACCACAGGGTATAAATTTATAGCATATTACATGATCTGGGGCGGGTCAGAAATATGTATATGATGCTCATTATTTTTCATGAACAGAGAGATAATAAATCCTCTAGCTACAAATATAATGTTGGAATTGTTTTATTATCATTGACATTTATATTGTCTAAAATTGCTTAGATGTACCATTAAACCATAAAAAACTTATTTTTAACATATGTTGCTTTACGGGGCTTTGGACAAGCCCTACTTTGACCCCCATTAAGACACAGCTACTGTACATAGACCTAGAATGAGGAAGTACTCCAACAGTAATGGACATTTAAGTAAATATTTAACTAGATGTGTGAAGGAAAACAAAATAGGGTAAAGAGTTGTAAAAACAAGTCCATAAAATAGTGGAGGTGTGAAAGACATGAAGACCTAAGTCATATGGACTGTTCTGACAAACACTCAATCAACTTCTGTGTTTACAAAGGATAAACATAATCCCAAAGAGGAGTCACTACTGCTCTGACAAGACCCTTCTTTTTATGCTGGCGCCCCACTGTTCTCATTGTGGGTGATAGAGAGAATCATGGGGAATCCATCTGCTTAATGCAGTTGTTATTGGGTCTAATTCATTATCATGTATTCTTGATTATGATATTTTTAGTTGAATCTCAATAAAGGTAAAACAAGCACTAAAATGCTCTACCCTCCAAGTCACAAAACAATGTATTTCAGACCAGTGCAATTGAAACATCGCAATAGCAAATTCAGACAATTATAAGAAATAACTTCATCACTAGGCCCAAGTTAGATGAAATAACAGCTGAAATTAAATAGCTACAAAAATCTAAAAAAGAATGAAAAATGAAAGAACTTGAAGTCATTGAAAGTCTTCACTTAAACACAAATTCCAGAATCTACCTAATAATTAAATGAATAGAAAGAATCAATACCAATGCTTAAAATTATCTTGATTAAAAGATGATCATACTGGAATTTGAAAAAGTCTTTTTTGTCTTTCATGTCATGAATCCAACTAGTAGACTAACTATATCCATGAGAATAATAAAAATTAACAGCAACAACAATGACTGTTATTTGCTAAATTATCATGAATAGATGTATTCTCCCAAAATTTTTTAAAGGAAACATAAAAACATTTCAGGATTGGCACACAAGTTTTTATGTGATGGCTAATACCGTGTTAATATTAGTTTTTAGAGAAAAACTTCCTTTTGAATACTTCTTTAGCTATATCTCACAAGTTTTGGTATGTTATCTCATTATTATTCTTTTTAACATAATTATTTATTGCTTTTAGACTCAAGATGTTGTTACTCTGTCTCTATGTAGGACTGTATTTTTTATTTTTTTTATTGTTATTGTATTCTGGTCTATAACAGATAGTTATTTTAGCCATTTTGCATTTATTTATGATTCTTTTTTGCCTTAGCACATGATTTATTTCTATAAAGGTAGTGTGGGATGCTGAGAAACATTCTAATTCAGAAATAGCCCCAGGTCATTCAAATAAATTTTTTTCCAAGAATCTATTATTTTCTACATTTTCCTCCCTGTTTATTTTTTCTATTGGATTTATCTAGTTCTGAAAAAGGAATATTAATTTCTACTATTATGGTATTCTCTTAATATCTTTTTGAAATTTTCCCAACTTTACTTTTAAGAATTTAGATGCTATGTTATTTGACTCATATGTATGTTAACTAATGTCTTTTAAATTTTTGTTATGGTACTTTTAGACATAATGTACCTCCACTGTCTGTCTTTCTTGACAAAATCATTTTTTTATTGTTGTGCTATTTGAAGTCATGATTGTAATTCCTTCCATTCTTAGAGTTAAATGAAACATAATGGACTTTGTTTTACCTATTCATTTTAATTGTGTCTGTGTTTTAATATGTCTTACATAAAGTATATTTTTTCTTGTAGAATTAAATACTTTCATTTTTAGGTTATATTGTAGTTTACATTTCCTTTTATTAACCTCTTTTATCCTTTTTTTTTGTGTGAGATAATTGGCATTAAGTGACTTGCCCAGAGTCACACAGGCTGGTTTTGAACTCAGGTTCTCCTGACTCCAGAACTGGTGTTCTTTTGTACTTCTAAGTTATTGCTTTGTCTCTGCAGTTTTTTTAAAAATATTAACCAGATTGCTTATTTTTTCCCACCTATCCCTATCAAATTGGTAAGGACTAGGCCTATGATTCTATCAACATAGGAACTTCAAGGAGAGAAAACTTCCTCTACCAATTCAGTTCAACACTTTCTTTGCAATATATGGTCTCAGAGCTGCCTGAGCAGTGAGAGGTTAACTAACTTGCCCAAGGTCACATAGCCCTCTACTTCATTCTGCATTGGTTCATACGTATCTTCCCAGGTTTTTCTAACACTATCCCTTTCATTATTACTCAAGGTACAACAGAGTGAAGTAAGCAGAAACAGAAAAATAGCCTATACAATAGCAACCTTGTTAAGATAAATAACTTTGAAAGATTTAAGATCAATATAATGACTTACCATGATTCAAGAGAACCAGTTATAAAGAATGTACCAACAGAGTGGTGATGGACTCAGGATGCAGAATAAGACTTTTTTTTTTTTGCTTCTTTTGGTGAGGTGATCAGGGTTGTAACTTGCCCAGGGTCACACAGCTAGTAAGTGTTAAGTGTCTGAGGCTGGATTTGACCTCAGGTCTTCCTGATTCCAAGGCCAGAGCTCTATTCACTACATCACTATCTGCCCCTATTTTTAATGTAACCAATGCAGGAATTTGTTTTGCTTAACTATATGTACTTATTACAAGGGTTTTGTTTTTGTTTTTCCACTGTAGTGGAGGAGATGAGAAGGAGAAAACTAGTTTTTTGCTAATTGAAAAAATTTAAAAAAGAAGAAAGGTGGGAAATCAAGGCCTTGCTCTGACTAAAGAAGTGTCCTGAGTCATCTTCCAGTGCCTATGTCAGCATCAGATATTTACCAAACTGGAGAATTTTTTTTTTTTTGCAAGGCAATTGGGGTTAAGTGACTTGCCCAGGGTCACACAGCTAGTAAGTGTCAAGTGTCTAGTCTGAGATGGGATTTGAACTCAGGTTCTCCTGACTCCAGGGCCAGTGGTCTATCCACTGTGCCACCTAGCAACCCCGAAACTGGAGAAATTTACTAATGTGAGAAGGGGGAGTTCCTGTTAGGTATATAATAAATAGGTAAGTAGGGATCCATAAGGATCATGATTGCAAGATAGAAGCTATACTGAAGTAGGAGGCCTTCTGTGAAAGTTGTTCAATGATTCCTCAGCTTCACAAGGTCACTAACCAGTTTATCTCTAATTTCAGTGCCTTGACAACATCTTTAATTGATGTACTGAAATACCCTAAAATTTTTTAGTAGACACTAGAGGTTGAGGGTATCTTTAATGACTTTAAATTCTGATTCATCCCTACCTTGATACACAGATATACAAAAATAGTCCATTGTGCAAAAAGCAGCATTTAATCAATGTTGCTCCAGGAGCTTGTCTTCTCCTCAATGACCTAAAATTCCCATATTACAAAATCAAAGCATTTCAGAATTAAAGCTTAGAATCTATACAGTTTCATTTGTACTTGAACAAAAATCCCCTCTCCAATAACCTGGACAAGTGAAACGGCCATTTAGTAATTTCTTGAAGACCTCCAGTGATGGGAAACTCACTATATCCCATTGATCATGTTATACAAAAGATATTTCATTATATGTAACTAAGAGTGTCTGTTTTTGCCAGGTATGGAGTTAGGACAACTTGAATTTAAATTCTGCTTAAAAAAAGTCACTTAACCTCTCAATCTTAGTTTCCTGATCCATAAAATTGGGATGCTGATGGTGCATACCTCAGAGGGCTATTATATAAATCAAATGACATTTAAAGTGCTTTGCAAACCTTAAAATTCTATGCAAATGTTAGCTATACTTTAAAACATTTTTTAAAATTAATTATCCCATGTCTGGTTATGAGTTCTTCTCTGCTCTGGTTGTTAAACATATATCATTTGATTAACCTCTAATATTAGTGTGACTTTAAATTTTATCTCATTTATACATTTATATTGTACATAGATTTGTTTCTTAAAGTTTTATTGATGTATTTTTTTACATCGTTGTAGTTCTCCCCCTCCCAAGTATCCTTCTCTCTCCCCCTCCAGAGAACCATCCCAATTCACAAATAGCATTTTTAAAACCCCCCTTCAAAAAAAAAAGAGAAAAGGGAAAGGTAAAAAAAATCAGCATAAGTGGTCACTATATTGAAAAAATCTGAAAATATGTTCAATGTACAAGTTCTCTCCTAACTAATGTAGATTTCCTAGGTTATCAGAGACTGGACTACTGGTTTTTGTTTTTTCTGATTCTTTCCGGTCTGTTTGTTCCATTGATTTACATCTCTTTTATTTTAACTAATAGCAGATGGTTTTTATGACTATTACTCCAGCTATTTATGTTGTTTTTTTTTCTTTAAGGAGCACTTTGTAATTGAGTCTATACAAGTATTTTGTGTCCTTTGGTCACTGGTCCCCAGATATTATATACATTTTTGTGGTTATTTATAATGGGATTTCATTTTCTATTATTGTCTCTTGAATTTGTTGTTATTATTATATAGGAATGGAGTTGATTTTGGGGAGTTTGTTTTGTAACCTGCAACTTTTCTAAATATATTAATTGTATTGATTAGTATCTTTGCTGATTCTCTAGGAATTTCCATGTAAACTATTATAACATCAGCAAATGGGAAGAATTTCTTGCTTATCTTCATGTCTTTAATTTGTCTTTTTTATTAATTTGACTATCAATTCCAGAACTATCAAGTAAAAGTAGGGAGAGTGAATAACCTTGATTGCTCTTATAGTTTTTGGGAAAGATTCTAGTATATCCCTATTTTATATGAGGTTTGCTTTTGTTTTAGATAGATCACTTTTATGATAAAAAAAGTTCCTCTATGCATATATTTTGTAAGGTTTATTTTTAAGCATAAATGAGTGTTGTTTATCAAAGGCCTTTTCTGTATCTATTGAAATAACTAAGTGGTTTTGAATGTTTTTATTTTGATTAATTATGTTCCATTTCTGGCATAAATCCAACTTGGTTATAATGAATGATTTCTCAGATGAATCACTATAGTATGTGTAATAGGATTTTATTTAAATTTTTAAAATTGATATCCATTAATATTACTGACCTATAGTTCTCATTTGTGTTTTATTCTTCCCTGGTTTAAGTATCAGGACTATATTTTTCCCACAAAAGAATCTGGTAGGATGCTTTCTTTCTCAATATTTGAATGTATGTTATGCAGTGTTTGCAATATTTGTACTAATTATTTTTAAAAGACTGATAAAATTCCCATATACACAGGATTCTTTGTTATTGTCATCATTACCATTGATATTTTTGTAGATCCTTTACTACTGGTCATATTTCCTTTTCTGAGATTGGGTTAGAAATGAAATTAATATTTCCCATTCAGTTTATCAGCAAAGAATTGCTACTGAATCTTGCTCAATGAGCAATCACTTGCCTTATAATTTTTCCATTCCAAAATCCTTGACAGGCATTCAAGAATCTCAATTTTTCACCATCTGAAAAAAAAAAAATCTGCTAATGAAAGGTTGTTTTTTTTTATTTTTGTAAACAGAAAGTCCCATCTTTGTCTTCTGTTTTGATGGCTACTATTTGCATTCACACCCCTAATTTTAAAATTATGTATTTTCTATAAAATTTTAAAATACGTATTATTTAATTTTTATACCACTTTAGGAATGGAGAAATATAGGAAGTATAATTATTAAAAGGTCAGCTTGGTGGGATAGCTTGTGCTCCAATCATGAGAAAATCTCAGAATTTCAGAATGGGAAGGAACCTCAGATGTTATTCAGTACTACCTGTACTTGACAAAAAGCTCTTCCCAACATCCCCAACAAGTGGATATCCAGCCTTTATTTAAATACTTCTGATGTCTTTTATTCCCTATTGGTTACTCAGAAACCTCTCAGATGGACCTGCCATTCAGATAGCCCTTGATTTAAAAGGACTATTCTCTGGACAAGGTTGTCATGTACATTTCCAGTTCTTGAAAATCCAATGGAGTGTGAAATTAAAGGTCCCTCCCCACATGAGAAAAAAATAAATAGCCCAAAGATAACTCATGAGAGTCATCTGAATGGAACTACTTTATATCCAGAGCTGTCCAAGGTCTACATGAGAAGTACCATCACTCCACTAACTTATTTTAGTAGAAGAAAGAAATCCTATTTGATCTTAAAATCTCTATGACACTAACCAGAGTGAGGCATAAGAGAACACTTAAGTTTTTAGAATGACTTTTATAATAGCTTAACTCTAGAAGAGATTTAAACTAACTGATCAAATTTCCTTTAAGGTAAGGCTTATATAGAAAAGGACTTAAAATATACTTGGTACTCCAGAATTCCTGTATCTAATTGTGAAGGTAAAGAAGTAGCATTGGATTCATTTTCATATCTACACATATCTACTTTAGTAGGGGAAAAAACCCATATGGTACTAAATGACTCTATGTGGCTAACCATATTGAGGTATATGAAAAACTCCTAAGATTCTAGAATATCTTTTACAATGGCTAAGTTCTAGAAAGGATTTAAACCAACTAATTGACTTTACATTAAATCAGAGTTTATGTAGATAAAAGGCATATAGGTGATGCACTAAATAGAGTGCTGGGCCTTGAGTAAGGAAGGCTCATCTTCCTGATTTCAAATCTGGCCTCAGACATGTACTAGCTGTGTGACCCTGGGCAGCTCATTTAACTGTTTGCCTTAGATTCCTCATCTGTAAAATGAACTGGAGAAGGAAATGGAAAACTGATTTAGTATCTTTGCCAAGAAAATTCCAAATGAGGTCACAAAGAATCAGACATGACTGAAATGCCTGAACAACAACATATGTAGATAAGGACTCAATAAAATTAAAAAAAAAATCCCAATTACTGTCTCTTATTGTGAAGATAAAAATAATATGGCTGGTGCTTCTAAAAATGTCTTCAGGACAGAGGTTCTCATATTGCTATTAACTTATCTCATTCTTTAATTGACAGAATCCAAAAGTTACTGTGACAACTGAGGATGAGTTATAATTTTGTTTGGGTCAGATTTAATTATATGAAATTCAATTAGCAATATATGTGAGGTATTGAACTTAAGTTCCAAATAATCAGTTTCAAAAAATTTGGTATGGAACAATATATCTAGACATTAGTATGTGTAAAAAAGACATGCATGCTTTACTAGACAACAATCATAATTTTTTTTTTTGCTTTATCTGAGATCAGGATTGCTGCTCTTGCTTTTTTTTTTTTTACTTCAGCTAAAACATAATACATTTACTCTAGCCCTTTACCTTTAACTTTGTGTGTTATCTCTCTGTTTCAAATGTGTTTCTTATAAACAAGAATTCTTGTAGAATTCTGTTTTTTAATCCACTCTGCTATCTGCTTTCATTTAATGGGAGAGTTCATCCCATTCACATTCAGTTATGATTACTAACTGTGTCTTTTTCTTTATCATATTTACCCCCCTGCTTATACTTTTCTCTCTCATTTCCCCCTTTCCTTCCTCACCAATTCTTTGTACCACCATCTCCCTCAATCTTTCTTCCCTTCTATCCCTCCTCCTTTTCTTTCATCTTCTTCCTCCTACTTCCCTATAGTGTATACCCAACTGAATGTGTATGTTATTCCCTCTTTGAGCCAAATCTGGTGAGAGTAAGGTTCAAACAATCCTTGCCCTCCCCCCTGCTTCTTTCCCTCTACTGTAATAGTTTTTGGGCCTCTTCATGTGATGTAATTTATCCTATTCTACCTCCCTTTTTCTTCTTCTCCCAGTACAATCCTTTTTTTTTTACCCTTTAATTAATTAATTATTTTTATTATCACATCAAAGTCAACTTATACCCACACCCTCTGTCTTTGTATACCCCTTCTAAATGCCATAACAAAGACATGATTCTCAAGAGTTAAAAGATCATCTTCCTGTGTAGTGATGTAAACAGTTTAACCTAATTGGATAACAATTTTTTCTTTCCCTGTTTATCTTTTTATGTGTCTCTTGAGTCTTGTATTTGAAGATCAAATTTTCTGTTCAGCTCAGGATTCTTCATCAGGAAATTTAGAAGTCTCTTGTTTCATTGAACGTCCATATTTTCCCCTGAAAGATTATGCTCCATTTTTCTGAGTAGTTGATCTTTGGTTGTAATCCAACCTCACTTGCCTTCTGGAATATCATATCCAAGCCCTCTGATCCTTTAATGTAGAAGATGCTACATTCTGTATAATCCTAACTGTGGTTCCCTGATATTTAAATTGTTTCTTTTGGCTGCTTGCATCATTTTCTCCCTGACCTGAGAATTCTGGAATTTGGCTACAATATTCTTTGGAGTTTTCATTTTGGGATCTCTTTAAGAAGGTGATCAGTGACTTCTTTCAATGACTATTTTACCCTATAGTTCTAGGATATCTAGGATATCTTGAAAGATGTTATTCAGGCTCATTTTGATCATGATTTTCAGATAGACCAATAATTCTTAAATTATCTCTCCTAGATCTATTTTCCAGGTCAGTTGTTCTTCCAATGAGGTATTTTACATCTATTTTTCATTCTTTTGATTTTGTTTGACTGATTCTTGGTGTCTCATAGAGTCATTAGCTTCCACTTGCCCCAATTCTAATTTTTAAGGAATTATTTTCTTCAGTTAGCTTTGATACTTCCCTTTCCATTTGTCCATTCTGCTTTTTAAGGCATTGTTTTCTCTAGTGGACTTTTTTCCATGTGGCCAATTGTATCTTTTAAGGATTTTTTTTCTTCAGTCAATTTTTTGTCTTTCCTTTTCCAAGCTGTTCACTTTCTCTCGCATACTTATTTCTTTTCCCAATTTTTCTTCTACTTCTCTTATTTGACTTTTAAAATCCTTCTTGAGCTCTTCCAAGAAGACTTTTTGGGCTTGAGACCAATTTATACTCCCCTTTGAGGTTTTAACTTCTTCTTTTTTTTTTGGATAGGCAGTGGGGTTAAGTGACTTGCCCAGGATCACACAGCTAGTAAGTGTCAAGTGTCTGAATCCAGATTTGAACTCAGGTCCTCCTGACTACTATCTACTGCATGACCTAGCTGCTGTCCCCCCCCTTGAAGTTTTAAATATGGGTATATTGACAATGTTGTCTTCTTTTGAGTTTGTGTTTTGATCTTTTCTGTCATCATAGTAACTTTTTATGGTCAATGTTCATTTTTTTTCTTCTTGCTCAATTTTTTTTGACCTATTTTGTGGCTTTTAAAGTTGAACTCTCTTGCTGGAGCACAGGGGGCACTGGCCAAGGCTTCTTGGTCACTTCTTGGTTACTTGGTCACTAGTTTTGTGCACTTGGGCCTCAGGCTGGCAGCTGGAGGCTGTAGTGCTTTGGCAGCTTACCTGGTGCTGAGCGGGTGGCCTAGTGGTGGTATCTGGCATATGCTGAGGCCAGATGGGATTTTTCTGTGTTTGTTGGGGCTACACTGAAGCACATGAGGTCTGGTTCCTAGAGGATGCTTGTTTTTCCTGGGCTGTGCTGAAGCACCCGAGGTCCAGCTGTCAAAAGATGCCCAACCTCCCTGGGCTGTGCCAAAGCAAAGGGAATTCCAGCAGCTGGAAGATGCCCATCTGCCCTGGACTGTGCTGAAGCATGTGAAAGTCTGGCCATTGGAAGATGTCTGCCCACCTGGTGCTACACTGAAGCTCATGGTGGTTCTTGGAGCTGGAGTGTGCTGATTCCCCTGTTTATGCCAAAGTACGTGGGGGCTCCTGGTGTTGGCATTTGCCTGCTCTACCACACTGGGGCTCAGGATCTCCCATTGGTTTCCTGAGGTGGGGTTTGCTACTGGCTTGCTGAGAAGCTTCCTGGCCTTGACTGTGTTCCTTTTTAATCCGAGTGATATGGACCTTTGTTTCCAATCTTCCAGGTCTCCCAGGCTAAAAGACTGCTCCACCCCATCTTTCCACTTGCTACACTGTTCTGGTATTCTAGCGTGCTATTTTATGGTTGTTTATGGAGATGAATATGGGAGAGGTAACATTGGTTTATTGCTTACTTTGCCATCTTGACCTTCAGAAGTCCCTTGCTTAGGTCTTAATACCAGTTTTTGACACTCAAATTTTCAGTCAACCTATCCCTGTTCAGTTTTACCCAAGCATAAACCCAAATAAAATCCTGACCCATCTGTGGAGCTTGACCCAATCACCTTCTTTCCACAATGCCAATCATTTTATCTCTCTGAATAACTTTTCCCCCACTAAGTTCCTTCTCATCTAAAGGATCAAGTGCTCAAGTTAACTTTTATGTAAAAATAATTTGTACAACAATCAATACAAACAATTAAACTCCAATTTCTGGAATACAGGTATACCTTATTTTATTGCACTTTGCTTTATTGTGTATTTATTGTTAATTTTTTATAAATTGAAGGTTTGAAAATTGCAAACTTAATAAATGTTGTGTGTGTTGCTTGTACCAACTGGTCATTTCCTCATCTTTTTCCCTACAATGGCCTCTAAGTGTTCAAATGAAAAAAATCAATATAACAAACTTCATTGTTGTCTACTTTAAGAAATTGCCACAGACACCCCAACTTTCAGCAATCATCACCCTAATCAGTCAGCAGCCATCAGAGGCCAGACCATGATGGTTACTACGCATTTTTTAGCAATAAATATGTTTTTAATTAATATATACACATTGTTTTTTTATAGACAATACTATTGCACACTTAGTAGACTACTGTATAGCATAAACATAACTTTTATATGCACTGGGAAACAAAAAAAAATCTCTTTTGACTTTCTTTATTGTGATATTCACTTTATTGTGGTGGCTTGGAACTAAACCTGCACTATCTCCTAGGTATACTTGTATATTTATTCTCAAATTATCCTTCAGCTGATAGAACAACTTAGAGACACTTGAATGCAGAGAGTACAAATGCGAAGGAGATGAGTCCAAAACAAAAGATAAATCTGAGGGTTAACATTTTAAAAGGTTGTAAAACTTGTGAGAAAATTTGTGAATACGACTCTTTCTTCCCAGGAAATGCTTTAGGGACCAATGGGTAAAATTATTGGGAGGTGCCTTTCCTTTTTTAAAATTTTTTATTCTTTTTTTCAATTATCAAGTATTTCTTTTCTTCCCTCCCACTACCATTTTCTTTTACCTACCAAAAATAAGGAAACATAAAAGTTGGTCATACATCAGTCATGTCTAAAAAGTTATTTTTTATTCTTGGTTTCAAGGGGACTTGTTGCCTTGCTTTTTAGTGACAGAGTGGAGATGAAATTGTTTTTGCATAATTAATCATCTCTTGTGGGAAAAGGGAACAGTCCATGATGATAGCTATGTAAAGAGGTAGAGATTGGCCCTCTTGATGGGAAGTCTGAGGGAGTGAGAAGCTCCTGAATGGTGGGCTGGGGGAACACTATGTGGGTAATAGCATAGAATGAGCGTAAGTATCAACTGTGACCCTGGGACAGGCTGAATGAGAGAGGGTAATGACTTCTTAGCTACCACATTATCAATAACCCTGATCTGTAAGGACTGATGAGGATTAGTGACTGTGCCAGAGGCAACATCTATTCTGTGTCCTTGATGTTTCTGTTAGGGCTCCAACTCATTATCCCCTCTTCACATTGGGAGAGTCACTGTGAGCTGCAGAGATGTAGCATCACCTAACACATTGGCCAGTTCATTAAGATCTACAAATTAGTTTTTACAAATGAGGAGAAAAAGCTCAAGATTTCTTGCTTTTTTTCTGCTATATATCAGATCACTCCTTCAGGGGATGTTGGTTGTTGTTGTTGTTGTTTTTAATGCTTCTCTGCTTGTGTGTGTTTTTTTTATAATTTTACCTAAGCTAAGCTTTTCTTCTAGTTTAGCTTGTGCTTGGTTTCTCTAAGACTGTGACCCTAATGGCCCTAAGACCATTTAAGTGTTGAAGTTTTTCTAGAAGACCTGGGGACCTTGTTACCAAAAGGTAGGATGTGGTAAAGAAATACCTACCAAGATTCCTGTTTTGTTTTAATCTCCTCTCCTACCTGAAATTATCCTCATTCCATGATATTAAAAATGAACTATTGACATTATTTCTTAGTTTCCCAAGTATAAAATCTTCATGCACAATAAGTTGGTGGTTTCTCAATCTTAACAAATGCTGTTGAATTGGTATATTGGGTTTACGTGTTATCTCCCCTATTGGATGGTGAACTCCCTTAGAGCGTGGACTTTTTTTTTTTGCCTTTCTTTATAACCCTACACTTAAGACAGAACCTGGCACATACTAGGTGTCTAGTAAACCTTTACTGATTGTTGCCACAAAGATGCAATGGGGTTATGCTAAAATGAATTCTTTCTATATTGTCACTGCATATTTTTTTCCATGCTATATAGTAAGCTTCTTTTCATTAAATGTTAGATTGTTTACATTCTTGATCTTGAACCACCACATTAGCCTGAGTCAGGTCTGGTCCAAAATTTATAATCATCTAAATGTGTGTCCAGTTTAGGATGATGATATTGGAGCTCCTTCAAATATAGTCTCACAGATTTCCTTTTGGAATAGGGAAAGTTCCATTTCTGACATGTGTTAAAGGTCCTACTTCTTTTTCGATGGTCTTCATTATAATGCAAGCTCCTTGCCAGTAGGAATTCTTGATATTTGTATACCTAGAACTTACCATATTGCCTAGCACATAACAGGGACTGAATGAGTGCTTGTTGAATAATTGATTGATTGATTATTTGAGTTTGATGGCACATAGTATTTGTTTTTGTTTTTGTTTTGTTTTGGTAAGAATTGATGATTCTGCCATCACCATTCCAAAATATGTGTGTGCTCTATCATAAAGTTGTAGTAGAAGCATAGAAACATCTGATGTAGCTCAGTAATGTTATCCTCCCCCCATCCCAATTTTCATTATTTGGAGAAGCTTTAAAGGATTTCTATCTTTGTACCTCATGTTAGAATGCAAACCACCTCATTGCTTAGAGAGTTTTGAGAACCCAGCTGAGACAACTGTCCACAGTACTGTCTTATATGGCACAATAAATATGCAATATTATAGTAATGAAGTGTTTTGTACAGTTCATCAGGGTTACTTGTATCTCTAGGAGACTGTGAGATGAGGAAGCAGGTTCAAGCTTGCCCAAACTCCCTTTCTCCAAAACAAATCAATTTATGTATCAGAATGAAAAGCAACAGAGAGGAAAATTTTTAAATGCATTAAAAAAATCAAGCAACTTTTTGAGGTATCAAAACAACAAAACATAGAATTATGTGTCAGCTGAAACCTTGAAATCAATACATTCAGACATGACTTCAATTTGACACCAGGGGCATATTTGGTTTGATGTCAACAGCAACATTTCCAAGTCATGGTGCACTTAAGGGCTTCCAATTTCTAATAAACCTTTTCTTCAAAGCAGTCACTTGATTTTCCCTGTGATTTTTGTCAAGTACACATCATATCAAAGGATGAGTTTTGCTAGAACCATTCTTCCTTCACAAAGAGGGGAGTTTTGTTTGAAGCATGTCATGTTGCACAGGCTGGCTCCCACAGAGAAGATGAAAGGGAATGACTGGATTTTCTGTTACTGTGTCATTGTTGTTGTTTTCCCTTCAAGTATTTCCATCAACTTGAAAGGACTTGTGATTCTATAAGAGTAGTACATTTGGAGCAAACTATTCTGAGTTTTACAAATGAGAAAATAGTAGATTTTTGGTGAATAAAGCTGTGCTTGTCTGGATTGTCAAAGAATAGAATTATGTTGGATAGCTATCAGGGGCCAGAGTTCCAGGCATGGTAATAGAGTCAGAAGATAATTCTCATCATATATTTCATCAAAGTAGATTCTTGAAAAAATTAAACTATAATCAAATAAATTTTAATAGCCACTTTCCTTCTAGCTAAAGAATTATTGTTTAAATTTGAGTGGGAGATAGACTAATAATTCATATAAGATGAATGAGAAATGGTTTCAAATAGAGTTTAAATTCCTTTATTTGTGATTAATCATTTTGATGTATAAATGTTCTAAGCTTAATCAAATGAAGTATATATTTTATATTTCAATTATATATGCAAATCAGTCAACAAG
Organism: Vombatus ursinus; assembly: GCF_900497805.2. Lineage (NCBI taxonomy): Eukaryota > Metazoa > Chordata > Mammalia > Diprotodontia > Vombatidae > Vombatus > Vombatus ursinus. The sequence goes on from NW_020954583.1 coordinate 384,669, forward strand.
CACTCTATCCACTATGCCACCTACCTGACCATAGCAGGGTAGTGGGATAGAGGACAATAAAAAAATCTTGTTATCATGTCAGTGGGAAGCTATTCTACTTCTTTGTCCTACCTCCTTCTCAAGTCCTTACTTTCTAGAATTTTAATAGTTTGAACTGGATGTCTGGTCATCCAAGAACCATATTGAATGGTAATTATGATAGTAATTACATTTAGCCTGTAATTTGGACAACTTTTAACCTCTTATTGTTAACAACAGGCAATATTTGGGAAATTTATTACAAGTAAGCATTGGGTATTTCTAAATAATATTTTTAAGATTTGGCTAAGTTGTGACAATGTAGTATTATGGAAAGTTTTTTGTCAAGAGGTCTGGGTTCAAATGTTAGCTTTGTCATTTATTATCTATGTAACCTTGGGAAAATCACTTAACTTCTCTGTGTCTCAATTTTCTCATTTATAAAGTGAGAGGCTTGGACTAGATGATTTCTTTTTTATATACATATATTTGCTTATTATTTTTATTTTTTTAGGTAATTGAGGTTAAGTGACTTGCCCAGGATCACACAGCTAGTAAGTGTCAAGTGTTTGGTATGAGGCTGGATTTGAACTCAGGTCCTCCTGATTTCAGGGCTGGTGCTCTATCCACTGCACCACCTAGCTGCCCCGACTAGATGATTTCTAAGGAATTTTCCAACTCTAAATCTATGGTTTCCTTTTCTGGCATGACATTTTAGTTATTTCTTCGGTTTTATTACCTCTAAATTCCATGCTGGACATATTTCCATAATGAAATAAATAAATAATGTAAATAATAAAGCTCCTATAATAGATTTTTCAAGTGAAGCTTTAAAAAAGTTGTTCCACAAGTCATTAGAGAGAAATACTCAATGATCCTGTTTTGTAGTTCAACCTTGACTGCGTCTTTCCATAAATTGAGATTCTTCAAGATTTCTTCTGCTTTTCTAGTCTCACTCTAGTGACCTCTTTCTGTCTCTACCCTTAGAAAGTCAGTTGCAGGATTCTCTTAAAGAAAAGATCTTGGAAGTCTTACATTTGTCAATTTGACACAAGAGTTATCAGACTGGCACAGAACAGCCAGTTTAAAGTGTTTCCAGAAGTCCAATGAGATGATTAGTTGGGCATCTGGAAGCAAGAGTTCTTTTCAAAATTATTCTAGGAATGAAAGCTGTATGAATTTCCCTATCGATTTCCACTATCCTTAGAACTTACTTTAAATGTAAGGTCAAAAGAAGAATGTTAAAATATTCAGTTCTTGAACTAAGATTTAATTGGAGCCAATGATGGTAAGAGTTTGCACCTACTAAACTTCAACAGACTTGGAATAGCATATGGAATTGTTTGTTCAACATTAGCTAATACCTTACATTGCCTAGACATCAGGATTTGTTTCTGACAGCAACAACTGAAACCAATAATAAAAGAAAGACATCAGCAATAAATCCTTTATAAAGAATGAAAGATGAGGCTATTCCTTTGACCCCCAGAGTGAACACTGCCATGCAAAGTATTAGAGATTTGATGTACCAAGATTTGTTCATTCAGCTAATAAAAAGTTTTATCCACTGAACTCCCAAACTCTTCACAGTTGGGCCTCTCCATTAAACTGAAATGATTCCGTGAGAGGATGGAGAGCTGGCAACTTGTTAAAACACACATATAGGAGTACACACTATTCCCTCTTTCTCCACTATCAGTTGCATATATTCTGTTCATTGTTTTCTCTGCCACCTTTTCTTTTCTTCACACATTTAGTTAGCCATATGCCTCTGATGGCAGTCTAATCCTGAAACATGACTTCTTGCAGGAAAAGTGGGGTCTAATTAAGCTGAAATTTTGAACTAAGCTTATAATACATTTTGAGTCCTCATCAGGCTCTAATCCAGTTTACAAAATGTTCCCAGATGTGCAGTCTGGCTTCAGAGTCTATTTTTATTTATGTCCACACAGAGAAATGCTTAAATAAAAAAAAATGCAATATTTTATCTTTGTCATAGGTGGTTTTTGTTTAGAACATCATCTTGAAAATATTAAGATCATGGGAAGTTGTGCAATACTCTTAGTTTTCTAGTTTGGCTTTTGTCTCTCAGAATGATTCACCTTCATTTCTGACAATCTTGACCTATTCTAAAGTCTTTAAGGGATTCATATATTCTAATGGGAATTTTGGATCCAAAGGTTCTTTATTAAAGCTAATCTCCCACTGACTTGTCTAAGGAGCACACGGGGGAACTGGGCCATAAGGACAAAGCTGAGAGTGTAGGAAAAAAATGTAGCCTTTTCTCTTTATTCCTATACTCCCTAGATCAGGCCATGTTCTGGGGGTAATTGGATGCTATCCTGGTAAAAGGTTGGCCGGTAGTGGTCAATAGTGATACGTGGTACCCCTCTTTTCCTGTCACTTAGTTAATTCTTCTCCTTGACTATTATTTTGTCTTTAGTCACTCCCTTTGAAGGAATAGATTTCTTTTCAAACTGGTCACCGGAAGACAATTGGAAGGGTTAATTTGTAACATCTCTCATACTAGTCCTAATGTATCAAACAAACCCTCCTCCAAACAAAAATGCTCACTGTTTCTGTCCAGAAAATGTCTGAGTTTACATTTCTCTCTTTGCGGTGGGGAGTGGTAAAATTGAATCAATAATTCTCTCATATACATGTCTGAGCCTCTAGTTGAGAAAATTGTTATGGTAAATAAATGTTATAATAAAACAATCTATTTCTCAGCCATTACACATCTACTGTCTTGCTCAGTTGTGTCTGAACACAGAAATACATAGATGAATAATGCAATGGTTAACTAACATCTTAATTAAATGGACTTTTAAAATTGTAAGGATTTTATAAAACAAAATCATAAGAAACGAAGATTTGTTGTTAGTCAACCAGTATTTATTAAGCACGTACTAGGTCCAGGCATATTACTAAGTCCTGAGAATACAAATGTGAGCAAAAACAAAGACAGTCTCTGCCCTCAAGAAACTTAAATTCTAATGTGGAAGACTTTACAGACTAGGAAACTCAAAAGGGTGTGAGGGAACAGAAGGTGCAAAGTGTGTATAGTAGTAATTGAAAATACCTTTGATGACCAATGATTGTATGAATCTCATCTTCCTCCACCTCTGTGAAGTCTTAATTTCTTTAGCTGGATATCATCTTTCTCTCTGTCTTTTGTTTATACTTCTTTCATTGAATTGTCAAATTCTATTTGGTGTTACTGTTATTTTGTCTATGTCTTAACTCCTCTAATAGATTATAAACTCTGCGAGGGTGGGGGGGAAGAGGGACTATACATTTTTTCACGTCAGTACAGTGTCTTTCATCAAATAAGTTTTTAATAAATATTTGTTGATTGAAAGAATAAATGAATGGCTGAATTATTGACCAAGATGGAGCTGCATTATATCACTGTGTCAAGAAGAAAGGAATTAAGCTATCTTTAACAAGAATCAAACCTTGTCAGTTTGTTTAGTTTATTGTTTAACAAGGTAATGATTGGATATATGCCAAGGCCTTCAAAGGTGGCTTAATGTCAGGGAGACACTTTCAGTGGTTCATCCATCTGATGAAGAACAGAAGCAAACCCAGAAAAGACAAAGTTACTTGGGATAATGTCAAATGAAGGTCCTAGAATGACATGCCAGAAGGAAGATCTGGTGTGCCATTTTCTGTTTCGAGTATTAGCGCTTGATGATTTCTAACTTGCCATGTTAGTTTATACTCCGTGACACTGACACCAAAGTTTACACTCAGTGACAATATGACAGTAAATGATTGGTATCATATTAACAACAAGGCAAGTTGTAAGACTGTCAGTGCTAAGTAAACCTGGGATTGAATCAAAACCGAGGAGTAAAAGCAAGTAAAATCAGGGCAGGGGATGTTTAATATCCGAGACTTGGAGCTTGGAGCTAGAAAAAAGGCAACAGAAAGAGTTAGTTTACATAAAAGCAACAGGAAAGGTAAATAATTGTTCTCAAAGACCAGCTTAGCACTTGGTCAGACCAGGCTTATTTATTTTGCTAATAGATATAACAAGCGTCTGGGTGCTGTTTTATTTCAGATACTAAAATGAAAAGCAATGTGTTGGAAGGAAAATGACAGAAATCTGTGCATTTACTAAGAATGCTTTTTGGTACAACAGAGTTGGTACAACAGCATGAATAAGTGGAGATCTTTGCCCAATCTAAAGTGCCTCTATGATGGGAGATATCCACATACTGTGAGAGAAAACTTTAAAAGCAAATATTAGGGCTTTTGAATTTTGGTTTTGAATTTATAGAAAATATTTTCCTTCTTGATGTTTTTCTAAAGCCTTTCATTCTTTTAATTAAGTTTACTAAGTCTGTCAACCAACAAACATTTATTAAGTACCTAATGCCACATGTTGGACTAGGCCCCAGGGATCTGAAGACAAAAATGAATAAGTTCCTGCCTTCAAGGAGTTCAAATTATATTGAGGAAGGCAATGTGTATGAGGATTTGTGGTAAAAGTTTATCAGGATATCCTTGTTAATTGATCGTTCCCCTGCCTAACTGATGAAATCAATAGTCAATAAAGGGGCAAATAACAGAGACTATGTGTTAAGGTCTTAAGTAAATTGGTTTTATACTTTGTTATATATGAAGAAAGATTCTGATTAAAATTGATAGACTTAAAAAGCAGCTAACTATTGACGGGCCAAATGTCATGTCCCTTATTACATTCAAAAAAGTGAGACACTCTTTAGCAGGAAACTGATTTAAGGAGTTTAATCTCTGTGAAATGAGATTCGAGCCACCTCTGGTTGTTTGGAATTGAGTTGTGGAGAAGAAAATGCTCAAGAATGCAGGTAAGCAACCTGACAGAAGAAATATTGTGCCAAGCAGAGTAGCATTAGGCCAGTATGAGAAGGGAAACAGGACCTCGCAATTCTGGAAGCATGAGTTGCCTTAGTCACATGTATTGCCTATACATGAGCCTTTCTACTAGTGTATTCTATGTATGTTCATACTCTTCCTACTGACATGGTGTATAGCTGTTGCAAAAAAATGATTTCCAGACGCAGAGCTTCAGTCTCCAGCCCCCTTCTGTCAAAGTCCTTTTCAGGGACATTACTAATAATGAGCTTGCATTGAATCTTCTTATCCTGGTCAAACCTGACCCCAACATGTATTAATTTAATCAAAGGTCTGCTCAGGTTTGAGTGGAGACAGATTCTTCTGCCTAGATAGCCAAAGTTGGGAGTAGTCTGGTATGGTTGGCGGGTAGTCTAACAAAACTGATATTTCTTCTGTCCAGAAGTAAATGATGGCAGGGTGATATTTTCAACAGGGTGATATACCCTGTTGAAAAGGTATATAAACTGGGTACCCCACCTCTCAAATCAAGCCAGTTCTGGACTAGCCCCTAGCTTCTGAGAAAAATCAAAACATGGACACACAGCCTGATTCATTTGTCTCTTTCTTAGAACAAACTCTTTGAAAGGTTGACATTTAAATGGTTCTGTGACTGAGATTTGAACTGGGATTTGGAGACTGGACTTTTCCCCCCTACAGTGCTGGTATTGGCACCCACAGGACATTTTTTCTCCTGAAGTTCCAGTCGTGAAGGGTGGGTGAGTCTTATCCCCTAGATCCCAGCTCCTTATTTCTCAAACTCCCTCTGTTAGGTTGCAATCCACTTTTCTCTCCAAGTGGCTCTGGGGGCTGAGGCCTCAAGACAGGTCTCCCCAGAAAAGACATCCTTTACAATTTGGCTATGGGTCAGTCAGAATAAATTCACATGTGATATATTGTATTGTAATCTGAATTGATTGCTTTTAGAAGGATATGGAACTAAAAGATAACTGAATTTTGACCTGTCTAATTCTAATTCTAAATTGGTTACAAGAAAATTAGATTTGTGAGTACTTTGTCCACCCGACTTTCAGGATAAATATGTAGGAAAACCTTATTAAATCTAACATTACATAAATATTGGTTGTGGTAAAAATATTAATTATTGTGATTAGAGATTATTGTATAAAATCTTAAAATGTTTACTTGTACTGTTCAATTAATTATTAAATGAACTTTGGACACTGGAGGTTTCTGCCTGGGGAAACTGACCATAATTCCTTAAGTCTTTTTGCCTGGACCTAAAACCTTAAGCTAACCTGATGATAACAGGTGATTTCAAACTGTTTATAAAACTTTATATGCATTTTCCTAGTATATAAAGCTTGAAATTCCCAGGAGAATGGGAATAGGGAGCTGGAATGCTTAGGGCAGTTCTTTATCTGATAACTCTCAAAGGAGACAGGACTTCAACTTTTTAAGGAAATAGAAAAAAGGGTTATTCAGAGCTGGGAATTGTCACCACATGTCTTTTTAAAGGAATATATGAATTTATGGATAATATTTTCTTTAAAAAATGTTTGTCATTAGTGATTATAAATTCAGATTTGATTTGATAAAAATAAAAAAATTTGTTAAAAAGTAAAAATCTATCCTGAAGGAATAAGAACAGCATCTGAGAGTGTTCTTCATATCAGGATTAAGCAAAAAAAATCATTGTTTGGCATTAAGAAATTTATTAACTGTATGACCTCAAGGAAGTTCTATTTACCTCAGTTTACAATACTGTAAGGGGGTAGTAATGGAGTCCACTTCCCAAGGATTTGTGAGGATCACATGATTGTAAAGTGCTTGGCACACTGCTTGGTATAGGACAAATGTGATCTGAATGTTAACTGTTTAAATTAAATGTAATTGTTTCATACTTGATAACTTTATATGGGTTTTCTTAGACATCATTGGTGCAATGCTAGTGGTGATGAGATGAATAATTTTCTGTGTAAAGCAATTTGGAAGCACATTCAACTAAATTAAGGTCACCTGATAGGTAATTAAATGATTTTGTTTCAAGTTTTAAATACATGATAATTATTTATGGTATTGCCATATTTCTAAATTTCCTTAATATTGTATAATTTGGTAGCAAATGTATCACCTATGTTATTAGAAAAGCAATTTGTCTTACAATCTAGATGTTGTTAGATTAAGAATTGTACTGTCAGGAAAAAAAAAAGAAGGAATGGGTTAAGAAGCTGTTAGGTCATTCTGTCTGACCTTGTGTTGTAGTATTTGAAGTACTATAATTTGAGAAATCATAAACTTCCAAGTTTTGTCTATATTGTGAAAGGGAAGTTTCAGCTAAAATTATTTGGCTCTCACTTATGAAAATTAAGACTGTTAACTAAGCTATTTGGAGAATTTAGTTTGTTATAGTAACATCAGGATAAATTGTAAGCTATTTTTAAGAGAGGGAAATACTTTTATGAAGAAATGTTTTGCAAAATCTTTTGTGTGATTTTTATAAGGCCTATGAAATTTCCATTTGCAAGCTAATTTGTTGCAGGAATAATTTGATATTGATAACAATTATGTCCAAACCTACTATGAATTTTGAGTTTCATTCCTAGGTCTGTTGAGTCCTTTGATTGGCCTTAAATGGGTCCTTTCAGAGAAACAGAGTCAGAGTCAGCAGCTCAGACCAGAGATCTAAGGCTAATGATTAATACTAAAGCATTAAAGTTATCTTAATGGGAAATTTGATTTTACTTATTAATCAGGAACTAGTACATATGTAAGAATGTCTATGCAAACTACTTAAGACTCACCTTAAAGATGTTCCCATTGTTTAAGGTATTCTGAGAGCAGTAGTATTTTTTTTTTTTTTTGGCTAGGCAGTGGGGTTAAGTGACTTGCCCATGGTCACAAGCTAGTAAGTGTCAAGTGTCTGAGGCCAAATTTGAACTCAAGTCCTCGTGACTCCAGGGCTGGTGCTGTATCCACTGCACCACCTAGCTACCCCTGTAGGATTTTTTTGTGATGATAGTCACATACCTGAAGCTCTGATTATTGGAACTTGCTATTCAAGACTGTTAACTGACTGTTATTTTGAGTCTGACTCCAGGTGTAATTATCAAGGAATGCTAGTAAGCCACTAATCCATGATGCCAGCAACACTGTGGGGAACTTGAATTGTATCTATGAAATGCAGAGTGTGTTCTCATGGGAACAGTTGAGAGAATGACTATTCCACACTAGCTGACTCATTTCCCCACTGTAACACAGGCTGACTTTAAGCCTGGCTCAATGCAATTGGCTATCTACGTAGCTTCTGCCTGGCATTGACATGAAGTTAGGGAAACGTTGTTCCCTTACTATAGTTATGTCCCTATTCTTTTATGGAAAATTTTTAATCAAAAAGTTTTGTAAACAATATTACAATAAACAATATTACACTGGGACATCCGAGTTACTATAGTAAGATGCAAGTATAAGATTGAGCTATTTGGCCTAGAATTTTAGTCCAAACAACATTTGTTACTAGTATATATTCCTGTATAAGTTAGGGTCCTAATGATATGGGGATAATTAGGTTAAGGTCTTGTGAAACCAGGATATTCGTTACTTAGTTAATATCATATCTGTCTCAGTTCTGTTATGACTAGTTAATTTTAGAAGAATAGCTTGTGGTCTGTCTTGAAAATGCCTTAAAAGAAGCATTTACTTTAAATAAGGGTTATTTATTTGAACATGAAATTGTTTTATTACTTGATATGTACTGTTTTGAAATTGATTACTCAATGTATTTATATATACCATCCTTAACATTTGTTATAATGGTAATCTGGCAATTTTTCTGTTATTAATTCTTTAGTGGTATCTCATCCTCCTGATGGGGGAATGAATAATACGAAGTATAAAATCGAAATATTAAAAAAATGGTTCTAATTTTTCTGTTTCTATTTGAGTTTCTTAAACATGACAATTGACTAAGGTTCCAATTTTGATTTTATAATAATAAAGACATAAAGGTTGAGTTAACTTTTATTATTTGACCTCATTATTGCAAGGTAATTTAAAATCGTGTTAAATCAATTTTGTAGGAGATTTTAACAGAAAGAGGATCTCTACAAAGAATCTTAAAGAAGACAGTTTGCTGGAGACCACTTAAATCACACTCCAGCCAGAAATCTTCATCATCAGATGATGTCCTGACCACCAGACAGCTGTATGAGATGAGACGTCTGAGCCTTAAATGAACAATTTTATTCATTATTTATCCTTTCCCTTTGGGTCTTTTTATCTGTACAGTCTATTTACTTACTAAGGGGACTACCCCCTTGGCTTTGTAGATAGATCAATTTGATCAATAGATCAATCATAGATCAATTTCTCCCCTTTTCCTCTCTTCCCATATTGTTACTATATCAGTTAGTGATTCATTGAGAAGACTATGTTTCTCATTAGAATCAGGTGGAGGAATGCAAAAACTGATTTCTAGACTCAGAGCTCCTGCCCTCAGCCCCCTTCTGTCAAAGTCCTTTAGAAGGACATTACTGATAATGAGCTTGCATTGAATCTTCTTATCCTGGTCAAACCTGACCCTAACCTGAATTAATTTAATCAAAGGTCTGCTCTGGCTTGGATGGAGACAGATTCTTCTGCCTAGATAGCCCAAGGCTGGGAGTGGTCTAGTACGGTTGGGGGGTGGTCTGATAGAACAGATATTTCCCCTGTCCAGAGGTAAATGATGGCAGGGTGATATCAGCCCTTGTTGAAAAGGTATATAAACTGGGCACCCCAATTCCCAAATCAAACCAGTTCTGGACTGGTCCCCTTAGGAGGGCATAGTTCTGGACTGTAACTCCCATGCAGTGCATGTCACCAGCTTGTGAGAGATTAGAATGTGGATACACAGCCTAATTTGTTTCTCTTTCTTAGAACAAACTCTGTGAAAGGTTGACACTATGGGAGAGTGCCCTCCAGGTTTATGAGAGGAATGTTTTGTCATTATTTTTCCTAAGATTCCATCTCAGTAACTGCCTTTGCTTTGGGTAAATATGTCTACTGGTTGACTACTAAAGATAAATGCACTGGTAGGGGCTCATAAATTACAGTTTCATGAGTGTGGACCCACAGAGTAACTTAGTCCTCTTTAGTAGTAAACCTGTAGAGACACAACTTATAAGTGTGAGTTTGGAGGAGTAGCCCAGAAAGAGCATTTGTGTCTGTGTATGTGTACGTGTGTGTGTGTGTGTGTGGGGATGTGCGTGCATGCATGTACCTGTGTATTTGAGTGCATATGCATGCACGTACATATTTAAATTTGTATATTACATGCAAACATGAAGCATATAGATATTCATGTTTATATACATGTGTGTTCGTACATGCATATATGGAAAATACAAATACATATACAAAATAAATTCAAAGTAATTTTTTTTTGAGGATGTAGGAGAAGCCATTTGCAGCTGGGGGTAAGAGGGCTGAGGAGTAAGCGTTCATTAAGTATCTATTATTTGCTAGGAACTGTGCTAAATCCTTTACAAATATTATCTCATTTGATCCTTATAACTACCTGAGGAAAATTAATATTATGCTGTATCTTTTAATAATCATTCTTACTCTGTAATCCCCCATTTTGTCACACCCCATTTCTCAGTCTAGCTTAAAAGACAGTCTCTCCCAGTCCAGACTAAAAGCATAATTGAATCATGTAAGGACTCCTAGCCCCCAGGACATCTGCTTAGTAATCAGTCTAGCCTGGGAACCTTGTTTCATTTACTGGTAAAGAAAGAATCTGCTTGGGCTGGGCTGTTCCCCAGGGGATGGCTCTCCTATCCCTGCCTCTCAGTGTCAAAAATAGGGGTGATTTGGTCTCCAAGGGGAAGGCTAACAAGGGTGGAGGAGGGAGATCCTAATTGGGGTGGTTCTAATTTTCTGGCAAAAATTACCAGAGGCATCTGAGGCCCGTAAAGCAATAATCATTCTTTAATTTTCAGAGAGGGGGTGATCAGCCACACCTGAAGGCCAACCCACTTATCCACTTTCCTCACCCACTAGCCTGGCACCTCTCCCCTTCCCCAATGAATATGGTCTTTTCAGTCCCATGGAGTTGCTGATCCAATTGAAGGGGTGGAGGGGAGACTGACCCACTTTATTAACAGCTATATGCATCAGTGTTAATAAATTGTTATCTTGCCCTGGAGAATATGTTGCCTTAATGCCATTTTAGTCACCATAAACCCTTTGAGTTTGGTCCTTCATGCAGAAGGGGGAACTTGAACTGGCCTTTGAAGGAAACAGGCATTCTAAGAGGTAGAAGTGAGGAGGAAGAGCATTGCAGAAATGGGAACAACCAAGTGTAAAGGCACAAAGCGGAGACAGAGTGTGGTATGTGAGGAATGGCAATAAGGCAAGCTTGACTGGACTTAACTGAGTGTGTTGTTGAGAGGAAAAGTCTTCATTTGGGCTCTTCACTTTGATTCATGAAGCCAAACTCAGTACAAAGAGAATTAAAAGGAGTTTATTGTAAGTACATCAAGGTAGCAACATGTTGACAGTTTGATCACTGAAGATCAGCAATAGTTTCATGGTGGGGACTTTAAGACAATCCAGATAGGTCCACCTTACTAAAAGAGGTTGGGTTCTTGCATGTTAGTTCTTCCACAAGGTAACAAGAATGTGACAATTTGACAATGAGCAAGTAATACAAAAAGCTGCAGACTTTGTGTATAACTGTTGGCTTCCTCTTACCCAATTCTGATTTTTTTTGCGGGGGGGCAATTGGGGTTAAGTGACTTGCCCAGGGTCACACAGCTAGTAAGTGTCAAGTGTTTGGTCTGAGGCTGGATTTGAACTCAGGTCCTCCTGACTTCAAGGCCGGTGCTCTATTCACTGCGCCACCTAACTGCCCTTCTCAATTCTGATTTTTAAGGAGTCATTTTCTTCCTTAAGATTCTGGATCTTCTTTTCTAATTGGTTGACTTTCTTTTCATATTCTTATTTTTCTTGGATTGTTCTCTTTTTCCTTCTTCTGCTTCTCCTTCTTCTCCTCCTGATCCTCACCCCTTCCTCCTCCTCCTCCTCCTTCATAGCTTTTCCTTAATTTCTCTCATTGGATTTTTAAAGTCTTTTTAAAGTTCTCCTATGGATTCTTTTTGGGCAGGTGACCATTTGACATTACTTTTTGGGGAATAGAAGAGGGTTTCTTTGCAGTATCCTCTGAAGATGAACCCCAGTCTTCTCTATCACCATAATGACTCTCTATGGTTGGATTTTTTTCTCTGCCTGTGCATTTTTTTTTTTTTGTAGTAGCTTAGTTTTTGTAATCACTTCTAGTCCTGGGATATGGAGGATGGTGCCTCTGGCCTCAGATCCTCCTTCAGTTCTCTCCTCTGGCTTGGAACCAAAACCAATATCTACAACCTCTGGTAAATGCCCCCAGCCAGCGGTGTCCCTGGCTTATTGCTTCTTCACTCACTGGGCATGTGCTAATTCCTTTTCACCCCTGGACCATGTCTCTGCAGCACAACTGGGTCTTCCTTGTCAGCAGAGGTTTCCTCCATCTTCCCCAGCTTAGATACCCAACCCTCCTTACTGTCTTGGGGGTAAAAGTTCCTGTGGCTGGGTCTGGGGCAGCATCCCAACCCAGCTAACTGACTGCGCTGCAGGCTTTGTTGTAGGGCTTGACGTTTGTTGTTTATGTGAACCTAGGACCTAGCCTGGAGGTGTTTATATTTCACAGGGCCAAACCTCATCCTGGTATTTTTCTTCAGATCTTCTCAGATTGTTCTAAGAGGACTCCCGGTTCTACTCCTACTCATTTATTTTTACTTCTTTATGTTTGCCCTGAGGTATTATTTCATCTCCTTTGTGGGGGAAAATCTTGAGAGCTTGGAATTTTCTGACCTACTCAGCCATCTTTCCAGAATCTTTTCCCAGCTCTCTCTCTCAGTAAAAGCTTTATAAATAATGTTCCACTATGTCAAAAAGGAGCTGAATCATTTTCATATAAATCATTACCAGTTTTGAATAAGGTAGGTGAGTATTGCTTTTACAACTGATACATCAAGTTCTAACATATTTAATATGAGATCACTTAAAATATAGTTGAAACAAGTTTATGCATAAGAACTAACTTTCCATCCTGAATAATAAAGTCAGTGCTCTTCTTGATCTGTGAAATAATTTGCTTTGGTTTAGGCAAGAACACATTTCTTGTTAAGCTATGAACTCAGCCTTTCTGTCTCTTGCTATTTTATTTCACATAATCTAATGGAGAATGCAAATCTATTCTTCCTCATCAGAATGCATTCTGGTGCATTTGGTGCAATTGAATAGTCTTATGAATGAATGTAGAAAAGAGACAATGTGGGCCCAGTTCATTCATGCAGACTTTGTCTGAAATAGCAAACCAGAGATAAAAAAGTGCGTTGCATTGTCCTGATCCTTATGGGAAGCCTTATAGGCTTGCCTCTTTCCTTATGTGGTATACATTTGCTTGGGTCTTATCTATGCAAATTGGGGGACAACTGCTGGTAGATTTATATTTTTTAATAAAGGGTGAGGGGTGGAGAAGTTCTTACAACCAGCCATATCTAGCTTACTTTGGGAGAGTATTTTAAAATGATTAATTTTTAATTCTTTAGTTTGTCTTTGACTTTGCTACCTTGATAAAATTCTAGCTCAAATGACATGTATCAAATATATATCAAGGGAATGCCATGGATTGACAGCTTCTTACATTGGTCCCTAGGTCTCCATCTTACCTATTTTAAAGGTGACTAAAAAGTTCCTTTAGGAATTTTATGACCATGTATGCACACAAAGGACATAGAATGTGGCTCAAGTAGGAGGAAAAAAGTGATCTTATCCTCAGGGCTTTTTCCTACCATGCATTTTATCAGGGAATTGAAGGAGTTTGAAGTTGAAAAAAATGGAAAAGACCAATACTTATGCAAGTCTGTTAATGATTGTGTAAATAGCTTTTACATGTATGATGTCCAGTTTTCTAGCCTTTCAGCAATTAAAATGGTGTGTGTGGAGAGACATAGGGAATATCACTATAAGCTAGATTGAGGTCACAAATGGAGAACCAAGCCTTGTTCAGTTCAAAGAAAAATTAAGCCTGAGGGCTTTAGCTAAATGCTCTGTATGATATGAACATATCTGGGACAAAATATCTTCCGATTGAGGTGAAAGACCAACTAGAAAGGACAGGAAAGATAGGAACTCTATAGAGGAAAAAAGAGCTTAGAAGGATTCCTCCCTTCTCTCCACCTTTGGAATAGGTAAGAACTAATCTTATGTCTGGGGCAAGAGAAGCTACTTTTCTGAAAGACCTATGACTTTCGAACTAAAAGAGCATGGCAGAGCCTACTTTTCAGATAAGGAATCAATCCATAAGCATTTGTTAAAGATTGTAATGATAATTTAAAAATTTTTTTTATTTCTTTTTATTAATTTTTATTATTTGGGGTTCAAGGCTATTCCTTCTGAAACTTTTGGTTAATTTAAAGCCTGTTTTCTATTAATATTAACCTCGCTTGGACAAAACCTGTCCCATGAGATACAAAAATTTACTTAAGGCCTTGAATTTTTTTTAGATAAGAAACCAGAAGAGTCCCAGACTCTTTGGTAACATGTAAATCTCTACCCTTAATTGGCCTATTGTGAACTCTCTAAATGCAGTTTAATCTGTAACTTGATTTAATTTACCTATAAAATCTGTTTAACTACACTTGTTTATGTATAAGATTGACTGTTTAACAAAATTGTTCAACTTTTATAACATTGAAGGAAGCATGGGACTGTGAATCCATCTTTAACTTTTATGGCCAAGAATGCACAAGATTGCAATATGTAAGATAATTATTTCTTTGTTACTATTATGTAATATTGTCTATAAGAGGCCTTGTTAGAATCCAGATCTTTATTCAAGCGTTTTTTGTTTATTTGAGATCTGAACCTATGCTTAGGCATAATAAAGCCTAGTTTTTAATTTCTATACTTTCTATGTTGTGATTGGTAAATTTTGGCAGCAGTTATCTATCACATGAACTCAGAACAGCACCAACTCTGTGCCAAGTGTAGAGTGGTAATATGGGATAGTACAGAGTTTTATAACCTTTGTATGTCATGGATAATTTTGGCAGTCTGATGAAGCCTATGGAACCTTTCTCAGAATAATATTTTTAATTTTATAGACCAATTTGTATATGATTACAAAGGACACCAATCATATTGAAATATATTTACCAAATACATATATAAAAAACCAAGTTTATGGGCCCAAGGTTAAGAACCTTTGATGGTTAAAGAGTTGACTGTGAAGTCAGGAGGACTCAGATTCAAGCCCTAACTCTGCCACATAATAGCTATGTAACTCTGGGCAAGTCAGTTGACTTCTCAATATAAGTGACAGACAGTGTGTTCATTGACCTGCATGAATTGAATGAATGAAAATGAAATTGCAGATCCAGTCAAAAAATATGTAGCAGACAGTGAGAATACAAAAAAAAATTTAAATAATAGCTCTTGTCCTTAAGGAGCTTGCATTTTATCAGGAGATATAACAGATACAAGTATAGGATTTTAGGTTTATAGATCAAGAGGTAGAAGAAAACTCAAAGTACATCCAGCTTAATTTCCTCATTTTAAAGATAAGGAAACTGAGGCTCAGGGAATTTTAGTGTCATATCAACCATCACACAATCAGTGTCAGAGATAGGATTTGAAGCCAAGTCGTCTGACTCCAAATATATACAAAATAAATACAAGGTAATTTTTTTTTGGAGGGGTAGAGAAGTGGGGGAAGCAGGGGAAGAAGGGAAAGCACTATCAGCTGGGAAATCAGCAAAGACTGCATGTAGGGTATGGTACTTGGGAGAATAGCAAATATGGTAAAAAAAAAAAAAATAAACTAGTAGAACCTGGAAGCTAGAAATAGAGAGAACTTTCACAACAGTATGGCCAGTGGGACCATGCCTAACTCCATCTGGCAGACTATGTGTAAAGTGGACTGTATCCAGCAAGGTCTTTGTGTCTAATAGAAACTAGCAAGGAGGAGGTGCAGTGAAAGCAATAAAACGGCATCTCTGGAAGACATAAAATCTCAGAGGTGTGCTTTAGCCAGATCTTGAGAGCTGATTGTTAAGATTTCACGTGAGCATTTCTACCTGGAAATCAGCAAAATGCTGCGTATTAGAGCTTGATTTATCGTTTTGTAGATTGTCTAGATTTATAATAGTAATGGAGACTGTTAATACAGCTAGGTCCTGATGAGTGTGAACAATGAATATCATGAAATGGTCTGTATTATTTTGAACTTGCAATGCATATTTCCATTGACCTGGAACCATTTATTGCATTTTACATAATTATAACTGAATAGTGCAAATTTAAATTCATGCAACCACTTCAAGGGATTCATTATTCTCACTATTTGTGCCCTAGCTATAAGGCAGATTAAACTTAAAAGTGTCTACATTCTTTGTCCCAGAGATCCAGTTAAACATTTACCACCGCGCTCCTGGAAATAAAGTATGTGGCATGAGTTGCCCCACCATGCCACATATATTTCCTGTGTGAGCATCTCCACGTTTTTTCTATGTGTGTTCATCCTTCTCACTAATGGTGTGTGTAATTGTGAGAGAGTTTGCTCCAGATTTACCAGGTAAATCTTTTATTGCTACATTTTTGTTATGCCATTTCAATAAATGCTTTTGCTTTGAACTAATTTTGTTCTCTGTTAAAGGTAAACCTATCAGTGGGGTTCATATTAACAGTGGTTATACTGAATGTAGGCACATAGACTACCTTGAAACTAGTGTAGACTTCCTGGTTGGACTGACCTTGTGAGTTGAGAGATGCTGCTAGGAATAATACTGTATATTGCAACACACTATGTTACATTTTTGAATTTGCATGCCTATTGAGGACCAGTTTCTTGTTCTTTTTGGATTTCAGTGAAAGGTTGCAGTTAGTTCATAATGGATCCTTACTAAACTTATAGAAATGTCAATGTAAGATTCAAAGAGAGGAAATTAGTTCTAATAACTGTGCAGTGTACCTCAGCACTCTACTCAATTTATACATCTTGCATTAACGTATCCCAAATATGTTTCATTTCATCCTGGGTGAGATAAATGAGAATTCTAATAACAAGGCCTTAGAACTATTTATTTTTTGTGTGCTCATAGATCAGCCTCTCACTTCCTTGTATTTGCATTTTTTCCACCAGCTCTGATACTACCTGACAAGAATGACATCATCATCAAATTTAAGGGTATCATTTGTCTTTCAGGCCACCAGGGATTGGGATATTTTTTGTACACATTTTAAAAAATCCAGAACTGTGATTTTGTATTTTATGTTGTCTCCTGGTATAGAAACTCTTCATAGATATAGTCTAAATGCTTTATCTGGCAAACTACAGATTAAATGACTCATTTGTCCATTGTAAAATGTTTAGTTTGCTCCAGAGGCATAGACTCTAACTATGGCTGCGTACACACCACATCATACTGCCTGTCTTGTAGATACATATACAAGTACAAGTAGTCATTATTTTACTGCTTCCAGGGATGTAATTCTCACCAACATAATAGCTATTAATAATAATAATAGCTAGCATTCATATAGCTCTTAAAGGTTTTCAAAATTCTTTGCATGGGTTATCTCATTTGATCCTCATAACAGTCCTGAAAAGCAAGGCTGTTTTAATAGATAACAAAACAAGTTGAAAGAGATTATTGAATTTCCTAGGATCACACAACTAATCAGAGGCAGGATTTGAACACAGATCTTCCTAACTTAATAGAGTTTAATTTGCTCAACTATAGGGAATGAATACCTTTACAAACTTGTGTTTAGATTAGAATTATAAAATTGAATATTGTTAAAAAATATTAACTATTTTCCAGGCATAAAACCAGTTTTCAACAATGGAAAGAAGTGAGGCAGATTTCAGAACTATGGGAGAAATCCAACCTTCTCCTTCCAGTAGTAAGAGGGTTAGAGGATCTATAGGTATTGGTAGAAGGAGCATGAATGTATTCCATAGATAGCTTAAGGGAAGTGGTGCATTTTACTTTATAGAGATATTTTATGAAAGATGAAGCTATGAAATTTTAGGAATAATTTTGATTGGAATAAAAGACAGATATGATCTCTTTTTTTCTGTGATTCACAAGCCTTCAAACCTGACTTTCCCCCTTCTTTTGGGGCAAGTGAACCTTGTAGCAATGGAACGATAAAGATCCTTGATGAGTACCTTTCCCATCAGCACAGGGCCCTGCTTCACAGAGGCCCCTTGCCCTGGTGCAAGCTCTTGATATTGCCCAGCTGAAATGAGGTGCACATTCATAAGAAATGACTGGGAGTTTCTCAGAGCTATGCCCTATCCTAGGTTCCAGGGATAATTACAAAGTTTGGAGAGGGGACCTCATTTCCCTGACCATTCCTCATCAGCTAATGTTCTCTAAATGAATTATTATATGGTAAATGGAGGGTGAGGCAAACCCTAAACCACTAAAAGCTGAAAGCAAAACCCAGCACACAATTCACATATATTCTTGGATAGGATTTATTAAGGGATATGTATTATAGCTAACCAGAGACTCAGATGGATAGGGAGTCCGGGGAATGCCAAAGCTGACAACAGTCAGTTCTCTTGGGTACTTCCAGGTGAAGAAAATAGTCCTCTGAACTCATAGTTCCTTCTGGTCCTTTATTAGCTTTGTTCAGAGCAAGAAGCAGGAAGAGTCTTTGGCTGTAAAGCAATTTGCTTCTGGATTGTTTCTGCTTATATACTGAAAAAGCTCTGCTTCTTAGTCCTTAATGATGAGTCTTTCTCTCTTCTTCTCCCCCCACCCCTACCCCATCCCTACTTCTCACCACAAACACTCTTTAAATGCTTTTTGCAATTTTTTTTCAGATTGGGTCTCCCTAACTTGGCCATGCTGAAAGGACAGAGATTTTTTATGGGGCTGGACCCAAGCTGATAGGCATGGAATGTTTGACCTAGGCTACTTCTTCCCTCCTTAGGCAACCTGGTAATCCCCCATTCCCAAGGCAGGGAGGAGTGGAAGGCTCACCATATTAATTCTAGACTTAGTGCAGACACTTGACTGGCTTATCCCATTGTAGCTCTAAACTCTCAAGCTGAAGAGATGTGCCAGCTTCAGCCTCTCTTAGGAGAAAGGATTATAGGTATGCACCATACCCGGCTCTTCTCGTGTTCTTGAAGATGTGAAAGCACGAACTGGCCAGACTGTGTGTGCCTGAGCTTATGGATCATTTTTTCTGAATACGAATTGGCAAGGGCACATCAGCACAGATCATGACAGTCTTTTCCAAATTTACAATTGGTCATTCAAGCAACTTGTACTTGGCAGTTATTTAAGACTCAGTGGCCTTAGATGTAGACATCTACCTGTTGTCTGAGGACAAACTATGGTAAGCTGGTTTTCACCAATAAACTAGAGATGATACGCAATTAGTGATGTTGAAGGATGAGCAGTCTGCTCAGCTTGGAAATTAAAAACATCCTGAGAATGAACTTGCCAGAAGTTAATGTTTTCTTAGAGGGGGTGGGGTGAGGGAGGGTGAGGCCTCTTGAAGAAGATGGAAGGAAAAAAAAATTGTACTTTTGACTAGCAAATTTATGAGTGTAGGTTCAATTAAAACTCAATATGCAACGAAGAGAACAAGAAAACACACAATACAAAAATGTCTTCTACTTTAAGAAAGATATCTCCCAAGATGAGACTCACCCAGGAGATGATGAGTGGTCAGGCAGTTCACAGTCTATGAATCTTTATTAATCATTTACTGCGTTCCAGGTTCTGTGCTAAACACAGGGGGTCCCTTCCTTCAAAGAGCTCACATTCTAATGAAGAAGATAATGTACAAACAATTATGTACTTATAAAATATATACCATGTAAATAGAAGGTAATTTCTTTTTTTTTATAAATTTTAAATTAATTTCTTTTGAATTATCAACAATCACTTCCATAAGCTTCTGAGTTTTAAATTTTTCTCCCTCTCCACCTCCCTCCCCAAGACGGCACGCAATCTGATATAGGCTATACATATATATTCCTATTAAACATATTTTCACATCACTGATGTTGTAGGTATTAGGTAGCAATGTAGGTAGTATTAGAATCAATAGGAGGAACCACCAGAAAGAGGAAACAAAACACAATAGGAGAAAAAAAAATAGCGAATAGTATGCTTCGATCTGCATTCAAACTCCATAGTTCTTTCTTTGGATGTGGATAGCATTTTCCATCATGAGGCCTTTGGAGTTGTCTTAGATCCTTGTGTTGTTGAGCAGGGTTAAAGTCAATCAATATTAGTCATCGCACAACATGGCTGTTACTGTGTACAACATTCTCCTGGTTCTGCTGATTTCACTCAGCATCAGACCATACAAGTCTTTCCAGGTTTTTCTGCACTCTGCCTGCTCATCATTTCTTATACCACAATAGTATTCCATTACGTTCATATGCCATAACTTGTTCAGCCATTCCCCAATTGATGGACATCCCCTCAATTTCCAGTTCTTTGCCACCACAAAAAGAGCTGCTATAAATATTTTTGTACATGTGGATCCTTTTCCCATTTATATGATCTCTCTGGGATATAGCCCTAGAAGTGCTATTGCTGGGTCAAAGGGTATGGACATTTTTATAGCCCTTTGGGCATAGTTCCAAATTGCTCTCCAAAATGGTTGGGTCAGTTCACAACTCCACCAACAATGCATTAGTGTTCCAATTTTCCCACATCTTCTCCAACATTTATCATTTTCCTGTTTTGTCATGTTGGCCAATCTGATAGATGTCATGTGGTACCTCAGTGTCATTTTGATTTGCATTTCTCTAATCAATAATGATTTAGAGCATGTTTTTATATGATAAAGCCATAGATGGCTTTAATTTCTTCATCTGAGAACTGCCTGTTCCTTTCCTTTGACCATTAGAAGGTAATTTCTAAGGGAAGGCACTGGTGGGGGAGGTGTCCAAGAGTGGGAAGAATTAGGACTGGCCTCTTGCCTGAGGTGGGATTTCAACTGGGTCTTGAAGGAAGCCAGAGAATGCAGGATGCATAGGCAAGGAGAATGAGCATTCCAGGCATGGGAGAAAACCAGTGAAAAGGCATGCAGCTGAGAGATGGAGTGTCATGTGTGAGGAATAGAATATTAGTGTTGTGGGATTGTAGGCTACATAGAGGGAAGCATAGAGTTAGGAAATTGGAAAAGTAGGAAGGAGCCAGGTTATGAAGGACTTTGAAAGTCAGATAAAGGATTTTATATTTGATCCTGTTGAGGAGAGGGGAGACATGGTCAGTAATAAAAATGAAATAATTAAGTGGAAATAACAACAACAGCAACAACAACAATAACAACATAGATAGTTACTATGCAGACAGTGTAGTGTATACACATCTTTTCCTGTCTAAAGTTTATTTTCCTTTTCTCTTATACAACTTCTTCTTATAATCCTATTATAATATTAATTTCCACTAGAGTATTTCTGTAAACCATTGGTTCTCCATGCTTTATTTTCTTGAACCATTGAATTGGTTGAATCTCTTGTACAACCAAGTTTATTTTTGCAATCCATAGTTTCAGAATCATGGTTATATATTTTAGAAATACTCAATTTTAATGTCACATTTTGAAGAATAGTCACCTCAGAGTAATTCTATAAACCAAAAGTGTTAGAAACATGTATGAATCTCTATAATGTTCTAATGGTATATATGCAGGTGTGTAAATCATGTGTAGTATGTATGTATATTAAATATACATACACATACATAAATATATACATATATTTGCCCCCCAGGTGACCATTTGAACCCTTATACCAACCATGGAATAATCAAGCTCAATACTAATTTTCTCCTTGCATAAATTACTCAACTAATAGGCTGTCCATTTTGAGAGTTTTGTTATCTCTTTTAGATCTCTAGGTTATTGTTTAGAGGACTTGAAAAAAAATTATTAAAAGATGCCCTAGTGTTTAGGAAGAGCTAAAGACACCTGAAGTGATTTGTTTCTCACCTGGAAATAACTTTCATGATGAGTGGATCTGACTGATTGCAATTTTTGCCTTGCCATTTTTTTTTTTTTTACCCCCAAAGGGGAAGCTTACCAAACCAATAGATCTACCTATCAACAGTTCCAAAATTATGGAGTGATTGAACTATTACTTTCATAAAACAGATACCTGTTAACCCAAATGAAGCTAGGTTTTTCCTTACAAACTCTATTGCACACATGTAATGCAGTTTGGTGATATATAGTTTTTACTTTATACTTCATGAATCATATTTTAAAAGGTCAACAGTTTACATAAGCATTATCAATATGATTGTTAAGAAAAAACAAACTCCACAAACTCACAATTGATACCAGGCTTAAGAATTTTCATTTCTTCATAACTTGATTTTCAATCTGTTATATAACAATTCTGTTATATAACAGGGGGAAAAAAGGGAGGGGGAAGAATCTCAATACACTGCATTTAAATTAAAATAAAAATAATTAAAGTAACATGTGGTTGAGCTTTTTATATTGGTGGATGAAATGAGTAAAAAGGTTCTCTTGTGTGATTTAATAGGTTCTTAAGAGTGGCTATTATAGAATAAGTCCCTATTCTCTGATATTTAGCAACAGCAAAAGCTTGGTTACAAGAGTTGTTTTGGGTCACAACAGCAACCAACTGAATTATCTGACTTGGCTGTTTGCCAACTAGAGGACTCCCAAAGTATGAATCTTTATCCTTATGCTTTAGGACTCTAAACTTTAAATGAACTCCAATATATTAACCATACTGATATTTTAAAATGAGATGCCCCTACTTGTATTACATCCATATGTGCTGGCCTGTAATTGGAAAAAATTAGATTTAATATTTACAAGAAGTCAATCCCAGAAAACAGCTGTTCTTAAGACCTATGTCCCCACTGGGTCTTTACACTCAAATGTCCCAGAATACATACTCCTTTTATCCATTCCAGGAAGGATAAAATGCACTTTGAACAACTTCACCTCTGGAAAAGGACCAAATTACAAACATTTTATAAATAATTTTATGGATGACCTTAAAATATAAGTCCTTTAAACACAAATGCTGAGTATAGACACTTTCACTTGTATCTTTATGTACCTTTGAGCAATGAATGCTCACATACTGAAAGTAAACAATCATAGTGTGTTTACACATCCTGCAAAAAGATGCAAAGTCTGTAGGGTGTAATGTAACTCACTTGAGGTTATAATCTATTTGTAGCATTTATTTTTTCTGGTCCCTTTGGAATGACATAAAGGGTTCATTTGGTTTAGCACAGCTCAATAGGTTAAGCAGTAGGCTGAAAATTATAATCCTATTATAATATTAATTTCCACTAGAGTATTTCTGTAAACTATTGGTTCTCCATGTTTTATTTTCTTGAGCCATTGAATTGGTTGAATCTCTTGCAATGCCATTAAGAAGTAGGGATGGATAACTAGCTTGAGTGTTGGGTAAATTGTTGACCATAGCACAGGTCTTTGTATCCTTGTCCTTTGCAGGACCTTGTAACCTCCACCATCTCTTGAAGTTCATGTTCATTGCTCACATGTCACTATTTATCCATCCCATCATCTGCTATCCCTTTTTCCTTCAATTTTTCCCAGCACCAGGGTTTTTTTCTGAGTCCCATTTCCTCATTATGTGGCCAAAGTATTTAAGCTTTAGCTTCAGTATTTGACCTAGTAAATAGCCTGACTTAATTTCTTTAACTATTGACTGATTTGGGAACAGGGAAGGGATAGGGATGGGGCTTCAATCTTTCGTCTGCTGATCCTTAGATGAAAGTTTGTGAGTTAAAAGTTTATGAGAGGGTCAGCTGGGTGGTGCAGTGGATACAGCACCGGCCCTGAAGTCAGGAGGACCTGAATTCAAATCCTGCCTCAGACCAAATACTTGACACTTAATAGCTGTGTGATCCTGGGCAAGTCACTTAACCCCAATTGCCTTTAAAAAAAAAGTTTATGAGGTAAAAGTTCCTGAGGCTGTGAGGTGAAATTTCTTGAGGCCTAGTTTGCTTCCTGACAGATGTTCCAGGGCCTGCTGTTTGTTGATTCAGTGGAGATGGTCTGTAGATGTCTATAGCCTACATTCAGCCAAACCTCAGCCCATGGAAGTCCTGTTTTTTCTGAGGTCCTCTCAAGTTGTCTTAGCAGGAAAACTGCTTTACCCCCTTCATTTTTGCTGTTCTATATTCATTTTGTGGAAATTTCTATCTGTTTGTGGAGGAAATCCAGAAAGTCTGGAAATTTCTGACCTACTCTGCCATATTACAACCAGAACAGATTTGATCTCTTTGCTGTCTAAGGGACTGTCACACAGCACCACAACAGGAAAGTGATGGTTCTGTGGTGCTCAGCTTTCCTTACAATGCCACTCTCACAGTCATACATTGCTATTGGAAAAACTGTAGCTTTGACTATATAGATCTTTTTCAGCAAGGTAATATCTCTGCTTTTTAATGTGCTGTACAGATTTGCCATAGCTTTCCTTCCAAGGGGCAAGTGTCTTTTAATTTTATGCTGTAATGGCTATCTGCAGTGATCTTTGAGTCCAAGAATATGAAATCTGACATGGCTTCCATTTCTTCTCCCTCAATTTGCCAGGAAGTGATGGAACCAGAGTTGCTAAGATCTTATTTATTTATTTTTTTTTATGTTAAGCTTCAAGTCAGCTTTTGGACTCTTTCACCTTCATCTAGAGGCTTCTTAATTCTTCTTTACTTTCTGCCATCAGAGTATTATTGTCTGCATATTTGAGATAGTTGATATTTATTTTTTAAAAAATTTTAATTAATTTATTTTGAATTATCAACAATCACTTCCATAAGCTTCTGAGTTTTAAATTTTTCTCCCCTTCCCTCCCCAACCTTCCTCCTCAAGACAGTGTGCAATATGATATAGGCTATACATATACATTCCTATTAAATATATTTTCACATTAGTGATGTTGTAAGTAAGAATTAGAACCAATAGAAGGAACCACTAGAAAGAGGAAATAAAATACAACAGAAGAAAATAAATAGCAAATAGTATGCTTCAATCTGCATTCAAACTCCATAGTTCTTTTTTTGGATGTGGATAGCATTTTCCATCATGAGGCCTTTGGAGATGTCTTAGATCCTTATGTTGCTGAGAAGGGTTAAGTCTATCAATATTAGTCATCGCACAACATGGCTGTTACTGTGTACAACATTCTCCTGGTTCTGCTGATTTCACTCAGCATCAGACCATACAAGTCTTTCCAGGTTTTTCTGCAGTCTGCCTGCTCATCATTTCTTATAGCACAATAGCATTCCATTACATTCATATACCACAACTTGTTCAACCATTCCCCAATTGAGGGCATCCCCTCAATTTCCAATTCTTGGTCACCAAAAAAGAGCTGCTATAAATGTTTTTGTACATGTGGGTTCTTTTCCCATTTGTATGATCTCTGGGATATAGCCCTAGAAATGCTATTGCTGGGTCAAAGGGTATGCACAATTTTTTTGTTTTTGTTTTTTGTTTTTGTTTGTTTTTGGTTAGGCAATGGGGTTAAGTGACTTGCCCAGGGTCACACAGCTAGTAAGTGTTATATGTCTGAGGCCGGATTTGAACTCAGGTCCTCCTGACTCCAGGGCCAGTGCTCTATCCACTGCGCCACCTACCTGTCCCAGGGATGCCCATTTTTATAGCCCTTTGGGCATAGTTCCTAACTGCTCTCCAAAATGGATGGATCATTTCACAACTCCACCAACAATGCATTAGTGTTCCAATTTTCCCACTTTTTCTCCAACATTTCTCATTGTCCTGTTTTGTCATGTTAGCCAATCTGATAGGTGTGATGTGGTACCTCAGAGTTGTTTTGATTTGCATTTCTCTAATCAATAGAGATTTAGAACATTTTTTCATATGACTATAGATGGTCAAATTTATTGGCATACAGTTGGGCAAAATAGTTGCTAATTATTTTAATTTCTTCTTCCTTGGTGGTGGCTTCACCTTTTTTATTTTTGATACTGGTAATTTGGTTTTCTTTTTTTTTTTAAATTAACCAAAGGTTTATCTATTTTATTGTTTTTTTTTTTCATAAAACCAGCTCTTAGTTTTATTTATTAGTTCGATAGTTTTCTTGATTTTAATTTTATCAATTTCTCCTTTGGGTTTCAGTATTTTGTAATTGAGGATTTTTAATTTGTTTTTTTTCTAGCTTTTTTTAGTTGCATGTCCAATTCATTGCTCTCTTCTTCCTCTATTTTATTCATGTAAGCATTTAGAGATATAAAACTTTCCCTAAGAACTACTTTCACTGCATCTCTTAAGTTTTGGTATGTTGTCTCATTATTGTCATTCTCTGGAATGAAGTTATTGTTTCTATGATTTGTTGTTTGACCCATTCATTTTTTAGGATTAGATTATTTAGTTTCTAATTTGTTTTAGTCTATCTTTCAGTGGCTCTTTATTACATATAACTTTTATTGCATCATGATCTGAAAAGGATGAATTTAACATTTCGGCCTTTCTGCATTAGATTGTGAGGTTTTTATGCCCTAGTACATGGTCAATTTTTGTGTATGTGCCATGTACCACTGAGAAAATGTATTTTCCTTTCTATCCCCATTCAATTTTCTCCAGAGGTCTACTATATCTAATTTTTCTTATATTCCATTCACCTCCTCAACTTCTTTCTTGTTTATTTTGTGTTTAGATTTATATAGTTCAGAGACAGGGAGGTTGAGGTCCCCCACTACTATAGTTTTGCTGTTTATTTCTTCCTATATCTCCTGGAACTTCTCCTCTAAGAATTTTGATGCTACACCACTTGGTTTATGACTTCATTGTCTATGGTGCCTTTTAGCACCTTAGATGACTTTTTTAGGTGCCTTTCCTTCCTTATCTCTTTTGATAAGATCTATTTTTTTTTTACTTTGTCTGAGATCAGGATTATTACTCCTTCTTTTTTTACTTCAGCTGAAGCATAATATATTCTGCTCCAGGCTTTTACCTTTACCCTGTGTGTGTCCCTTAATTTCAAATGTGTTTCCTATAAATACCATATTGCATGATTATGGTTTTTAATCCATTCTGTTATCTGCTTCCAATTTAATGGAGAGTTCATTCCATTCTCATTCACAGTTGTGATTACTATCTGTGTCTTTTCCCCCATCCTATTTCCCCCTTGTTTATACTTTTCTTTCTCCTTTCTCCCTTTCCCTCCTCACTAGTGTTTTGCTTTTGACCACCACCTCCCTCACTCTTACTTCCCTTCTATTAGCCCCCCTCCCTTTTTTTCTCCTTTACCCTTACTACTTCTTTCCTCCCTTCTATCTTCCCTCCCTTTTCCCTCTTACTGCCTATAGGGCAAGTGAGATTTCTGTACCTAACTGATTATGTTATGCCCTCTTTGAGCCAGATCTGATGAGAGTAAAGTTCAAACAATGCTCATCCCCTCCCTTCTTTCCCTCTAGTATAATAGGTTTTTGTGCCTTTTCCTGTAATGTAATTTACCCTTGTCTGCCTCCTCCTTTCCTTTTCTCCCAGTCCATTCCCTTAGTTAGATCAGATTAATCCACTTACTTTGATCCATTTAACCCACTTGATTAGATTTTTTTATCATTACATCAAAGTCAACTTATACCTATGCCCTCTGTCTAAGATACCCATTTTTAAATGTCATAATAACAGTACAGTTCTCAAAAGTTACAAATGTCATCTTCCCTAGTAGGGATGTAAACAGTTTGCCCTTATTAATAACATGTTGGTTTTTTTTTTGTCCTGTTTACTTTTTTAATCTCTTTTGAGTATTGTATTTGAAGATCAATTATTTTTTGCCTTTTTTTTTTTTGGTGAGGCAATCGGGGTTAAGTGACTTGCCCAAGGTCACACAGCTAGTAAGTGTCATATGTCTGAGGCCAGATTTGAACTCAGGTCCTCCTGACTCCAAAGGCCAGAGCTCTATCTACTGCACCACCTAGCTGCCCCCAAAGATCAAATTTTCTGTTGAGCTCTGGTCTTTTTATCCAGAAGATTTGGAAGTCCCCTATTTCATTGAGTGTCCATCTCCTCTCCTGAAAGATTATGCTCATTTTCACTGGGTAGTTGATCCTTGGTTGTAATCCAAGCTCCTTTGCCTTATGGAATATCGTATTTTATGCCCTATGATCTTTTAATGTAGAAGCTGCAAGTTCCTGTGTAATCCTGACTGGTTCCATGATATTGAAATTGTTTCTTTCTGGCTGCTTGTAGTATTTTCTCTTTGACCTGGTAATTTTGGAATTTGCCAATATATTCCTTGGTGTTTTCTATTTGGGATCTCTTTCAGGAGGTGATCAGTGGATTCTTTCTATGGCTTTTTACCGTCTGGTTCTAGGACCTCAGAGAAGTTTTCCTTGATGATTTCCTGAAAGATACTGTCGAGGCTCTTTTTTTCCTCATGATTTTCAGGTAGACCAATAATTTTTAAATTGTTTCTCCTGGATCTATTTTCTAGGTCAGTTGTTTTACCAATGAGATATTTTACGTTATCATCTATTTTTTCATTCTTTTGTTTCTGTTTGATTGATTCTTGCTCTCATAGAGTCATTAGCTTCCATTTGTCCAATTCTAATTTTTAACAAATTGTTTTCTTCCATTAGATTTTTGTACCTCCTTTTCCATTTGGCCCATTTTATTTTTTAAGGAATTCTTCTCCTCAGTGAGTTTTTGTGTCTCCTTTTCTGTTTGGCCAATTTGAATTTTTAAGCAGTTGTTTTCTTCAGTTATTTTTTTGGCCTTTCTTTTCCAAACTTTTGACTGTCTCTTGCATACCTCTTAATTCTTTTCCCAATTTTTCTCCTACCTCTCTTATTTGACTTTGAAAATCCTTCCAAGCTCTTCCAAGAAGGCTTTTTGGACTTCAGACCAGTTCATATTCCCTTTTGAGGTTTCAGATGTGGGTTGGTTGACAATGTTGTCCTCTTCAGAATTTCTGCCTTGATCTTCACTGTTCCCATAATAAGAATCTATGGTACATTTCTTTTTGCTCATGGTGTTTGCTCATTTCCTGGCTTTCCTTGAGCTCTCCTGCTGGGGAGCACTGACCCAAGCTTCTTGTGCTGGAAGTCTGGGTCCTGGTCACTGACTTTGTGTGCTGGGGCCTCCTATGCTGGCATTTGGGGGCTGTAGGGTTCTGGTAGCTTGTCTGGTGTTGGGCTGAAATCAGCAACACTGGAACTCTAAGGGTAGGATTGGGTAGTCTGGCCTCTGGAGGTTGCCTGCTCACCTGGTCCTTTCCTTTTGTTTTCTTTGGCTCCTTGCAGATGAATGTTTCTCTACCTGGGGCTTTCCCCTTTGGAGCTGCACATCCCACAGTTTTGCTGAGGCACTGGGAGACTTGGCTGCCATAGAACATCCATGGATTGTAGTAGTTTTTTCAGCCTGTTTCCACTGGTTCCCCTGCCCTCACTGAGGCACTCCGGGGTCCTGGTGTTGGTGCTTGCCTGCTCCACCACCAAGGGTTCAGGATCTCCCTCTGCTATGCTGAAGTGAGGCTTTCCGCTAGCTTGTTGGGATGCCTCCAGTTCTGTACTGCTTCCCCTCTCCCAGGGCAAGAGGGGCCTTTCCCATTAATCCCTCAAGCTTCCTGGGCTACTGGACTGCTGCACCCTGTCTTTCTGCTAATTTAGCTGTTCCAGGGTTTAAGGGACAGTGAGAGCAACTTATGTCTTACTCTGCCATCTTGGCTCCTTGAAGCGGGGCTTATCATTTCTTATGGAACAAAAGTATTCTTTTACATTCATATACCACAACTTGTTAAGCCATTCCCCAGTTGATGGACATCCCCTCAATTTCCAATTTTGGCCACCACAAAAAGAGCTGCTGTAAATATTTTTGTACATATGGGTCCCTTCCCTATTTTTATGATCTCTTTGGGATACAGACCTAGAAGTGGTATGGCTGAGTCAAAGGGTATGTACAGTGTTATAGCCATTTGGGCATAGTTCCAAACTGCTTGCTAGAATGGTTGGATCAGTTCACAACTCCACCGACAATCTATGACTAGAGATAGCTTTAATTTCTTCTTTGGAAATTGCCTTTTCATATCCTTTGACCATTTATCAGTTGGGGAATTACTTGTATTCTTATCAGTTTGACTGAGTTCTCGATATATTTTGGAAATGAGGCCTTTATCAGAGACACTGGTTGTTAAAAGTGTTCCCTAGCTTTCTACTTCCCTTCTAATCTTGGTTGCATTGGTTTTGTGTAAAAACTTTTCAATTTCAATGTAATCAAAATTATCCATTTTGCATTTAATAATGTTCTCTGTCTTGTGTTTGGTCATAAAATCTTCTGTTATTCATAGATCTGACAGGTAAACGATTCCTTACCCTTCTAATTTGCTTATAGTATCAGCCTTTATATCTCAATTGTGTACCCATTTTGACTTTATCTTAGTATATGGTATAAGATGTGGGTCTATGCCTAGTTTTTGCCAAACTATTTTTCAGTTTTTCTAGCAGTTTTTGTCAAATAGTGAGTTCTTATTCCAGAATCCTTTATCCCAAAAGTCTTTGAATTTCTCTTTTTTATTTCATTTTATATTTTAAATATATTCATTTTTAGTTTTAAACATTCGCTTCCACAAGATTTTGAGTTCCAAATTTTCTCCCCATCTCACCTCTCTCCCCACCCCAAGACAATGTGCATTCTGAATACCCCTTCCCCTAATCTTCCCTCCCTTCTATTGTTCCCCCCACTTCTCTTATCTCCTTCTTCTTCTATTTTCCTGTAGGGCAGGATAGATTTTGATACCCCATGGCCTGTATGTCTTATTTCCCAGTTGCATGTGAAAACAATTTTTAACATTTGTTTTCAAAACCTTGGGTTCCAAATTTTCTCCCTTTCTCCCTCCCCAACAACCCTCATTGAGGGGGCAAGCAACTCGATACATGTTATATATGTGTAGTCATATAAAACACTTCCATAATAGTCATGTTGTGAAGAACTAATTATATTTCCCTTCATCCTATCCCACCTCCCCCATTTATTCTATTCTCTCTTTTAACCCTGAACCTCCTCAGAAATGTTTGCTTCCGATTACCACCCCCCCAATCTGTCCTCCCTTCCAGCATCTCCCCCTTTCTCTTATTCCCTTTCCCCCATTTTCCTGTGGGGTAAGATAGATTTCCATACCTAATTGAGTATGTATGTTATTCCCTGCTTAAGCCAAATCTGATAAGATTAAGATTCATTCATTCCCTCTCACCTTCCTCCATTACCCCTCCACTGTACAAGCTTTTTCTTGTCTGTTTTATGTGAAATAATTTACCCCATTCTACTTCTTCCTTTCTCCTTCTCCCAGTATAATCCTCTCTTACCACTTAATTTTATTTTTTAGATATCACCCCTTCATCTTCAACTCACCCAGTGTTTTCTATCTATCCACCTATCTATATATACATACAATTTTTTTCCCTCCAACTACCCTAATACTGACAAAGATCTTATGAGTTACAAATATCATTTTTCATTGTAGAAAGGTAAACCATTCAACTTTAATAAGTCCCTTATGATTTCTCTTTCTTGTTTACCTTTTCATGCTTCTTTTGAGTCTTGTATTTGAAAGTCAAATTTTCTATTCAGCTCTGGTCTTTTCATCAAGAATGCTTGAAAGTCCTCTATTTCACTGAATTTCCATTTTTTCCCCCTTAAGGGTTAAACTCAGTTTTGCTGGGTAGGTGATTCTTGGTTGTCATTTTATCTCCTTTGACCTCTGCAATATTATATTCTAAGCCCTCTGGTCCCTTAATGTAGAAGCTGCTAAATCTTGTGTTATTCTGATTGTGTTTCCACAATACTTAAATTATTTCTTCTGGCTGCTTACACTATTTTTCCCCTTGACCTTGGAACTGTGAAATTTGGCTATAATATTCCTAGGAGTTTTCCTTTGGGGTCTGGATGACTGGTTCAAGTCCCATCTCTCAATTATTCTATTCTAGCTATATTACCCTTTATGGTTATTTTTGTTAAGTCATTTCAGTTGTGTCAACTCTTTGTGACACCATTTGGGTTTTTCTTGGCAAAGATAATTGAGTGTTTTGTCATTTCATACTCCAGCTCATTTTCTAGATGAGGAAACTGAGGCAAACAGAGTTAAGTGATTTGTTCAGGTTCATACAGCTAGTAAGTGTCTGAGATTGGTCTTCCTGACTGTGTCACCTGTGTGACCCTAGGCAAGTCACTTAAACTCTCAGTGCCCCAGCCAACTCTTTAAGACTATAAACTGGAGAAGAAATGCTAATGTGCATTGGAAGCTTACAACACTGATAATCATGGATCTAGAGCATAGGTTCCAAAAGTGGGTGATACTGGCCCCTAGGTGGCACTAGAACAATCCAGGTGGGTCAGTAGTAGCCTCTGGTATAACTGGGGGGCATTGAACAAAAATAAGGCAGCAGTAGAAGCATAAGGAAAGAAGAGAAGATATGAAAATATTGAAAAACTGTTTGTATATATTTCATCTGTTGTGTAACAGAGTTAAAGTCATAGTAATTGCATTATTTTCCAAATAAACACACAAAGTGCAATTTAAAAATTTTTTTTGAAATGATGCAAATTTCAAAAAAAAAAAAAAAAGTTAAAGTGTTAAAGAAAGTAAATTTTCAGGGGGTACTGAGTAATTTTTTTTAAAGGGGCAGTAGGCCAAATAAGTTTGGGAACCTCTGATCTAGACCAACAGAAAAGCCCACCATAGCATTTGCTATGCTTATAATTGGCAACTAGGTGGTACAATGTATAGAGTGCCAAGCTTGGAGTCAAGAAGACCTGAATTCAGATCCAGCCCCAGATACTTACTAGCTGTGTAGCCCTGGGCAAGTCAGGTTTATCTGTTTACCTCGGTTTCCTCATCTGGAAAATGAGCTTGAAAAGGAAATGGCAAACTGCTTGAGTATCTTTGCAAAGTAAACCTTAAAACGGGTCGTGAAGAATTGGACATGACTGAAAAATGACTAAACAACAATATAACTATAAATATTTTGAAAATAGACTAAATGTCAAGTATGCGTTGGCATACTTTACTGAGACTGAACTTGGTAAACTATTCACTAATGTGAATACAAACTTCAATTTTAGGTGAAACTCAGAGAATGCCAGATTATTATATTAATATTGCCATATCATCTCAATTCAGTATATGATTAGACATAGAAAGTTTTCCAAGTTCCGATCAGCAGTTTCCTGCAGAGATAGAAAATACAAAGAATCCTTGCAAATAGTTAACATTATAATTATGGACAGTCTTTGATTAATTTATCAGAAGGCAAAGCACCTCCAGAGCCTTAGAATGTGATACCAAAATAATACCACAGTTGATCTTTCATTGTTCTATCTGAAGATTAATTATCTACTTTCCTCCTGATAATATCTGTCTAGTGCCTTATAAATTAGATCCAGCTATTAACACCATTCATTTCCTGTTAAGATTGGCTAGGTTTTACATACTGGAATGTTGGGTTTAGAATCTCTTTTCATTTACTTTTCAGATAAAAGTAACTTGTTTTAAATAGCTTCATTTTAATGACATTTTATTTTATTATCATGAATACCATAATAATAAAATGTTTCTTTACTTGAATATGACATGAGACATAGCTATTGTATGGGAAAGAATTGGGGGAAAAAAATCTCAAAATGTAATAACAATGCTATCATAAATCATGGCTGGGTTTGCTTGTAGAGGTTAGATAGGGGATAATTTGGATTCTTAGAATGCCATATGAGGAAACAGGTGACACAGAGAACCAAGCAAAGGCAGATAATATGTGATTATTTGTTAAACAAAAGAAACAGAAAACCAAAATAAGTATAAGAAGTACAGAGATAAGACAAAAAGTAAAATATAGTACTAAAAAGTAGCAGTACCATAAGGAAAATATGATGGATCTGAGGTGTCCCAACTTCATAGACTTGATTTCTTATCATTTGTTATACCTATAAGTATTTTGGAGCATAGACTAAACGCATAGGCATACCCTGAAACTGAGCTTGGTTAACATTAGTAAACACAAACTTCCGTTTTATGCCAAACTCAGAGAATGCTGGATGGTTAATATTGTCATATATTCTCAATTCACTGAACAATGAATTCCTTGCTTTGGATCTAGTATAAAACCTAATTGTAGAGCATAAAAGCCAAGATTGTGGGAGTAGGAGTGTAAAGAGAGGAAGAGGACAGAAAGACACACCACAATTACCTCTCCTCCCTACATTCTCATTCTGATTGGTTGGTTCCAGTAGTGGAACACAGAAAATTCCATAGAAGGGGAGACTTGCTGGGATGCCTACATAGTTTTCCAGAGCTCTGATGGTTTGTTATGTCCATACCTCTCTCTGCTGACAGTCCATCCTTCCTGGAGGCAACAGGGTTTGGTCTTGCACTCCATTGGCAAGTGACTACCCTTACTTCTTTTTATGGTCCCCAGCTTAATGCTACTCTGCATGCCACCAGAAAGTTGTTGTAATTGATTGAGTGCACCTGCTCCCTGTGGTTCCTTTGGGTTTCCTTAGTTACAAAGCTAACTAGCTTTCTTAGCTTGGCAGATATGCTTCAAAAAAAGCAGTCATGGTTGGATTCACATTTGGTTGGCTGACATCCTAGGGAGTCCTAAGAACCAAAGATGGTAGTTGACTTCATCAGGAATCTTATTTCAGGATTTCTGTTTTGCTGTAAGAAAGACAGAGGCAATTAACCAATGTAATAGAAAGAAATGGAAGTAGAGGCTTATCATTTTTTTTTGGTATGCTGTGAGTGCTAAGTAAAAGTTAGAGTATGTTAATGATTTTGATAATCTTATTTCTAAAGTTCTTTAAAAATAATTGATGGGGAGTAATGCATAGTCATTTGTTGATACAATTAATTACCTCCACAGGCATTAAAAAAAAAAAAGAATAGTAGTAGAGAGTTGCCCATGAATTCAAAGCACATTGTATCACAGAAGGAACTAATTATCATCATTATCATCTGTCTTGGTCCTCATAGCCCCAGGTATTTGTACAAAAATACACAATCCTCTGTTAGAAAATTCATTGCTCTCTTTCTGCTACATTCTTTTTCTCTAATTCAGAATTTTTTTTATCAATGACTTGAATAAGGAATAAATAGGAAGTTTATCAAATTTTAGGATGCTACAAACATTGGAGTTTTAGTATATTGGGTGACAGAACTGGAATCCCAAAGGGCCTTGAGAAACTAAATCTAGTAAGACAGAATGTAGTAGGGATATGTGGAGATTACTTCATTCAATGTTCAAAAATTCAATCAGCCAATAGGAAAAATACATAACTGTTCATGTGATAAATACCTGGAGGTTTTAACTGATTATAAATTCAGTGTAAGTTACAGTTACATAAAAGTGTTACATAAAACCCCCTGCCCTTCAATTACAGTAGTCTTAGGTTAGGTCGATAGACGCATGCCATTTAAAAAAAAGTTATAGTCTTGAGTTGGAGTACTCTCTACCCTAGTCAGAACATATGTGTAGTACTGAGGTAGATATTTTTCAGTCTGACACACAAAATGTAAAGATCTTCTGTTACTATGGCAAGAGAAGGGTCAGACCCAATGTATACTACCCATTTCTTGAGAAATATATGGGCACAAATGATACTACCTGAAGAAATCTAGAAAACTTTGCTTAGGATAATAAAGTCTTGGGCAAGACAGATTTTAAGGCTACAGAGGGGGATTCATAGCAATGATTAAGGTCAAGGGCACAAAGAAAGTAGTAAAGGAGGTTTGAGACTACAATAAGCTCCAGTATCCCACTGTTAACTACCAGGACCACAGCAGGATGTCAAATCAAGTCACAATTTGAGAATTGCACGAAGAGAAGATGGTCAAGGCATGAAACTGGAGTGGACCATCAAGAAACTGAGACAAAAATCAGCAATTAAGGTAAAGGGTAAGGCCTACTTTCCCCCCAAACTACTCTCTTCAGAACTTCCTTGCTGTTGTTGAAGGTATCACTAATATTCCAGTCATCCAGGCTTATAACCTCCATGTCACCCTCAACTCCTTACTTGCTCTCACCCTACATATCTAAAGTCAAGCCTTATCATTTCTATCTTCATAATATCTCTTGTCTACATCTTCTCTCCACTCACATATCTGCACTCACATATCTAGTCCAAGTGCTCAACATTTCACATCTGAACTATTGCAGTAAACTTCTAATTATTCTTCTTGTCTCAAATCTCTCCCTCCAACACATCTTATTTTTTTAATTAACTAATTTTTTAGTTTTCGACATCCACAAGATTTTGAGTTTTAAATTTTCTCCTCATCTCTCCCCTGCCCCCACTCCAAGATGACATACATTCTGAATACCCCTTCCCCAATCTGCCCTCCCTTCTATTATCAGCCCCCTTCTCTTATCTCCTTCCCCTTCTATTTTCCAGTAGGGCAGGATAGATTTCTGTACCCCTTTGCCTATATCTTATTTCCCAGTTGCATGTAAAAACAATTTTTAACATTTATTTTTAAAACTTTGGGTTCAAAATTCTTTCCTTTTCCTCCCTCCCCACCCACCCTCATTGAGAAGGCAAAGTGGAGTCCCCACTTCAGGGGAGACAAAGAGAATAAAGGACTTTTAAGTATTATTGATGAAAATATCAGGGCTAAGTAGTCACTTCGAAATACAAACACAAGATCAGAGAGACTTAGAAAAGTAAATGCATTTGAGCAATTGGAAGGAGCTGTGTATGATAATGTGGTGCTAACATTTTAATAGGCAGAGAAGAAACAACTGTCCTTTTATAACCTGTTTATAGGAGTCATGTAGGAAAAGCAGAGGTCTTGAGGTACACTGGTTCAGATCTCTATTGGCAGCTAAGTGGTGCAATGGATAAAGTGCCAGGCCTGAAATGCAAAATGAATAATTTTGATTACATTAAATTGAAAAGTTTTTGCAAAAACAAAGCCAATGCAACCAAGATTAGGAGGGAAGTAGAAAACTGGGAAAAGAATTTTTATAACTAGTGTCTTGGATAAGAGCCTTATTTCTAAAATATGTAGAGAATTAAGTCAAATTTATAAGAATACAAGTCATTCCTCAATTGATAAATGGTCAAAGGATATGAGCAGGCAGTTCTCAGATGAAGAAATTAAAGCCATCTATAGTTATATGAAAAAATGCTCTAAATCACCATTGATTAGAGAAATGCAAATCAAAATGACTCTGAGGTACCAGATCACACCTATCAGATTGGCCAACATGACAAAACAGGAAGATGATAAATGTTGGAGAAGATGTGGGAAAATTGGAACACTAATGCATTGTTGGTGTTGTGAACTGATCCAACCATTTTGGAGAGCAATTTGGAACTATACCCAAAGGGCTCTCAAAATGTGCATACCCTCTGACCCAGCAATAGCACTTCTAGGGCTATATCCCAGAGAGATCATACAAATGAGAGAAGGACCCACATGTACAAAAATATTTATAACAGCTCTTTTTGTGGTGGCCAAGAATTGGAAATTGAGGGATGCCCATCAATTGGGGAATGGCTGAATAAGTTGTGGTATACAGTTGTGCTATAAGAAATGATGAGCAGGAGGACTTCATAAAAACCTGGAAAGACTTGTACGGACTGATGCTGAGTGAAATCAGC
Source organism: Vombatus ursinus (assembly GCF_900497805.2). Lineage (NCBI taxonomy): Eukaryota > Metazoa > Chordata > Mammalia > Diprotodontia > Vombatidae > Vombatus > Vombatus ursinus. The sequence goes on from NW_020954583.1 coordinate 422,223, forward strand.
AGGACCAGGAGAATGTCGTACACAGTAACAGCCACATTGTGTGATGACTCATGTTGATAGTCTTAACCCTTCTCAGCAATGCAAGGATGTAAGACATCTCCAAAGGTCTCATGATGGAAAATGTTATCCACATTCAAAGAAAGAATTATAGACTCTGAATGCAAATTGAAGAATACTATTTGGGGGTAATGGTAGGAGTTTGGAAGTAGTGGAGTGGGCTATTTATAGTGAAATTTAAAAAAGGAGGAAAGAGAAGAATATTGATGAATCATTTGAAAAAAAACAAACAAACAGAAGAGACCAGTATGGCTGTATTGCCCTCTATCCATTTCTCCATTAAGGAACAGGGCAATAAAGGGTGCTACTGGAGAAGATAACAGATGAGAAGATCTGTCTCCTGAGGAAGCATAGGGGAAACATCCCCCAAGGCAATTTCACCAAGCTTGTTTCTGCATCTCAGCTGGTCACTGGACAGGTCTATGATTCTGCCCCTGGTTCTTCAGGGCTTGCTCTGTCACTGGGGATCAGCAGGGCTTGATGATACTCAGCTCAACCTACAATAGTACAATTCAGCATATAGACTACAGCTGAGATTCTGGGATGCTCTGTCTCAAATCATTGCCATTTTCTACCTCTCCCTCAACCAGATCTCAGTCACTAGTCATGCATGCATTACTTTCCATGTTTGGTCACTTGCTTGGCTTTTTTTACCCACAAAGACCATTTCAAGGTTAGGGTCAAGTAGCATTTAGCATAGTTTGATCTCAGACAAGGTCTGAAACCTTCCAGAGCTTAAAAGGGTGTGGGTAGAGGGTTGCTGGAAAAGTTTGTCCACCTGTGCCTCCATCTTCCCTTGCTCAGTGTAGATTACAATTTTATGACACACATCAGAGATGAGCAAACCTGAGAATGGAAATTTTCATCCTTGAGAGTTACCTTCTGCATAATTTTGAGCTTGAGACATTGACTTTGAAAGTTTCTAAGTTCAAGATTTGGGTACTAGTCTCCAAAAAGGATGTTTTCTTAACTGTATAACATGGATCCCATGATAACTTTCAGGCTTGTTGGAAAAGGAAGGTTGTCATAGTTGGAGGACCAATGCTGGAGGACTATGGTGGTACAGGAAAGTTTCATCATGCTATCCTCCATAACTGTGCTGTATTTGCTCACACTGTGTGGGACTAAGGTGAATGGACAATATGTATCCAGCTGTTCCCCAAAGTATTTTTACCTTCCAGGATGAGTCTAATTAACTCTAAATGTTTAAGTGTTTTCTGTTGCCCATATTTGCTCACACATATAAATCCTTTGTGTTTTAAACATCTCCTGGGTTGGAGAAAGAAAAAAGCTCTCATATATTATACCTATTTTGTACACTGAATCCCTTTATAAGAAGGAAATGTCTTAGCCATATTCGGTGAAATTTAAATATGAGACATACAGAAGATTTAGTTAGTTATTTTTCTTGAAAAATTCAGGTAGGGGCATAAGGCTGATCATCTTGCATCACACTACCAGACTGGGCCTTGGTCCATGAACATTTTGGGAGTGGAGTCCAGAGTTACTGACCATAGGTAATGGATAAAATACCAAATGTATCTAAAATTTTAAAATTTATGGGGTTTTATCAGCTTGCTAAACATTAAGAAGCTTGTTGCTCAGTACACTGAGAGCTCTCTCTTACCAAGATGGGAAATCATTCTCTTCTACACATGGAAAATGGGATGAAACCAAATGGAAAGAAAGTAAATGAGAACAAAGAAAGGAAAACGAGAAATACAACTAACACTGATGTGGCCTCTTCCCTCCAGAAAGGCCAAAGATCTGTTTACCTTTCAGTTACCAAGGAGAAAGAAGACAGTCTTTAGGGTTGTTTTGTTTTGGCTTGGGGGGCCTCAGAATTTAAACTTGGTTGACTGGTATAAACTGCTGATTTCCTGGATCAGATAAACCTGAATTAAATGATGCATTCTAGACCCAAATAAAAATGTTTTGTGTCTGGCATTTGAAAATATTCAGGTCACAACACTTCTTACTTCAGTAGTCCAGGGAACTGGCAGTATATGTAATGCCAACAGTGACATTAATAGGTTGAACCATTTTCACCATTCTAGTCTAGTTTTCTAATCACTAGCCTCATAACATGTTTTCACTGTAACTTCAAACATAGTAAATTGGAATATATTTTCTATCAAGGTTCATCTGTTTTCCCAGGGTGCAAACTGTAATGCTCCTTTGGGTCTGTATATTCAAGATATTGTTTCAGGAAACTCTCAAGTGAGGAAATTCTCTCTACCTTTGCAGGTTAGAACCTTTCTTGCAATTTATAGAGCACAGGTTAAAGGACTTAGCCAGACCCATATAGTTAGTATGTGTCATGAGTGAGACTTGAACCTCCTATGATATGTTTCAGGCAGAATTTATACAGGATGGTCTTCAAAAAGCTTTTAATTTGTTTCTCCTCATGCTTAAGAGAAGAGGGGTTCAAAGCAAGGGGCTTAGTGTTAGCTTCTATAACCAATCTGTATGTAATTCCTGGGGCTATCTCTATGAGTGACATAAGGAGCACTCTGTGAAATGGATAGTCACACTGGTTCTCAAAGGGTGAACCCCATCAACCATCTCTATGAAACTAATGACTAGGACCAACTATCTCCACCTGGACAAGCAGCTGCTTGGACAAGGAGCCAAGGACCTTCTCTTCCTCTGCCCTATCCCACCAATGCGAAGCAGGAAGAAAAGAGAGTAACTTTGGTTGCAGTTAAGAATTGCCATGGACAATTTCCCCTAACACCGTTACTGTTCCACTGCCCAGTATTCACCAGGCACAGAACGCCTACTTCCTCCCTCTCATTCCTATCTCTGGCAGAGATATTCTAGAGCCTACCTCCTCTCTAACTTTAATCCACTGACTCTTGATAGAGATCCATCTGCCCTGACAATGCTCTCCAAGATCTGCTGGGCCTTTCCACTTGCTCTGTTACTTTTGTTTAGACTTTTTGTCTAAATATTACCCGTCTTTTCTATGTGTCCTCCCTTATGTGTTGTCTCCTCCAGTGAAAAATGTGAGCTTCTTAAAAGCAGAGAAAGTTTCAATTTTCTATATGTATTCTCAGGTCTCAGCACAGTATGTGGTGCTTAATAAGAACTTAATAAATACTTTCCCATTCCATTCTGCATCCTAAGAATCAGCTTCTCCCAGCTACTATGAATATTAGATCTATTTTAATAGAAACCATTGATTTTATTTAGCAATAAGGTAAATCTACTCTTTATTTGAATGATTTTTACTGAAATAGTTTGCTCTAAAGTAACACATTTTCACTGGACCCCTAATTTTTTTCAGTGTAGATTGTAATTTTGTATAACTGAACTTGTCCTCTAGGCAGGCCTTTTGAAAATGTGTTTCCTATCCTATTCACTTTTTCCTTTTCTTTCCTTCCCCCTACACCCAACTTTTGGTGAGAAGAGATATTAAAGTCCTCCAGGGCAAGCTATTTTTCTAATGTTGTTCTCACTTTGAGCATGTATTCAATTGAAAAAACAAATTGCATGCACTCTGTGCAATGCCTCAGGGGTAGACTGACCAGATGACCTAAGTTAATGGATTTCCATTAAAAAAAATGAATTATTAGTCACTGTCTTTCTGGAGTAGCAACATATTCTATGTATCTGTTTTACAGTAGGTCACCACCTAGCATTTATAGGCTGGATCCACAAAAACTAGGCACAGGTACAAAACACAGAAATTGTCTTATGCAATTTAGAGCCCAATTTGCCTTTTTTTTTCCTGTCATTTTTGTCATGAGATTTCAAAGGAAAATTTTGTTTACAGGTAAGAATATAGACTTGGGAAGCTGACAAACGTTTTAAACTAGAATCAGACTCATAGCATGTTCTTTGCTTGAAGGGAGCATAGAGGTCATCTAGTCCTTATGCAGAAAAAGAAACTGAGACTCAATGTGTTTAAATGAGTTGCCCAAGGTCACAGAGTAAGTCAGTAGCTGCAACATTAAATATAAATTACTTCATTCCAGGGCTGAAACTTGAAAGGAATATTTACTCTTAAGATTCTGGATGTCTTTTCAAAATTTTAACACAATGCAGGTGTCTCTTCCGCGGTCAGTCCAAAGTCCTGGAGAGCTAAGGTTGTTCCAAATTATATAATTCGAAGAAGTTGTATATCTTCATTCATTTGGCTTATGGCATTGACAGTCTCAGGTCAACTAAAAAGCCGGACCTTATCTCACCATGCCTGATACAGGCATTACTCAAGAGAAGCAAGCAAGTGATCTTTTGAGCACTTTCTAAATGCCGTCTACAGGCTCCAATCTCCTTGCTACTATCTTTTCCCTTCATAGAGTTTTACTGATAGCCCACTGAAAGAGACTTTGAGTCACAAATGGGTACCTATCATTATGTTGAGAGTAAAATTATTTTCAGGTTTCTTACAATTTGGTGTGCTATCATATTTGACTTTTTTTCTTGACAAAAAGCATATATTTGTGTAGAATGAAGTGCATTTCAATTAAAACGATCCCAAGAAAGGTCATGAACTCAGAAAAAATCCCCAGTTGATAAATTGCATAGCAGTTTTGTTTTATTAAACTACTCAGATCCCCAATTGAAAATAGTATTTTGGGGAAAACTATTTAAGGTTATGATTTGCATTTAAATAAGCTTTGAAGTACCCCAAATGGAAGCTGAATTTTTCAAATTAAAATGCGTATTGCTATGAAAGAGAATATCTGAAGATGTCAGCTTCTGAAATTTAAAGAATAATTGTCAAAAACAGTTTCTTTTTCCTTAACAGGTAATTTAACATGCTGATACAATAATGAGGTAAAGAACTTGCCTATTTTAGTTATTTAACAAAGTAAAAGAGGAAAAGAAGCATTGTTCTTTCTTAAGGTGGAAATAGCAAAATTTGGAAGAAAATTCTTAACAAAATTTATTTACCATGTTAAAAGTAAGCTAAATGATCTGATCAACATTTTGTATACAAAAATTTTCAAAAATAAGTAAATTGAATTCTAATTCCCAATTTTCATCTTTATAGATTCTATAAGTGTTCGCTTCTGAAATAATGGTTTTCCAAATCTGTTACAAATGCAAATTTGTTACCAATTCATATAGGCTATTTAATGAAAAATGCATGACCAATGAAGTAGACATTACATTTAAGCTCCCAAATAAATAAGATCTCTAACCTAGGAATAGTCTAGTTTTTTTTTTTACTAGATAGATACTAATATATTTCAATATGCCATGACATTTAGCTGAGGAAAGGAAGACGCAAAGGGAGGAAGAAAGCAAAGTCCCTAGGAAAGTAAATTATTAATTTACCAACGAAATCCCACAGAATTATTGACTTCCTGATCTTCGGTTTCAATGAGAGAGTATTATATTGCTCTGCTGGTTAAGTAAGGCCAATAACACAAAACACAATGGTCCAGATTTTCATTCTATGAAACTGCTTGAGAAAATTAAATTCCATTGGCCAAAATCTGTTTGCAGATACATACACACAATTCCTATGTATATTTCATTGGACAGAATTTAGTCTCTGTTTTTGAAAGTGAAAGAATAAAGTTTCTGAAACCAATCAGTGGCAAAGTCAGCCTAAAGAGAAATAACCTTCTTAACCTTGATATGACATCTGCCATTTTTTTGCTTTCTTTGTAGCAGTTTTCACTGGTTGCTCTTTAATTCTGGGAATGAAAGCTCCCATTGAGGAAGATAGATGGATAATTTATCCTAAAAATTGTACATTTATATAAACCCATAAGAATGTCTATTCTCTTCACTATAACTATATTCCCAGAAGTAACTCCATACCATTATCAGTGTGTTGGGTTGCTATACTTTGAGACATAATATCTAGCCTATTTGGAATCTAATCAGTGAAATTAGAAAATCTAACTTTAATTTCTAAACCTGTACATTGTTTCACACTTCAGTGTCTTGGGATCCCCTCTATATATACAAATCTACATTTAATTAAACTTTTTTTCTGACAAAGACTGTATCAATTTGAAGGCATATTATATAGTGGGAAGATTGAGAATCAGTTCAAATAAATTCTAATCCCATTTGCTATGTGCTTTTAGTGTGATGGTGGAATAGCCACTGAATCCAGTCTTTATGAGCATGTGTAGATGCTGATATAAGAACCCAGGTGGGAGAGGCTGGGGATCCTGCTTCTGGGACAGTTGTGAATCATCACATATGTGATGGAAGTGCCTTGCAGAAATTTGGTGCAAGTGTACACATTTTCTAACTGATGCTGATCTGCGGACCAACTAGTAAATAGTAGCTTCTTTGATTGACAGCAGCTGGAAAACTTGGATTGAGAATGTATTCCAAAGGCAGTAGTAGATGAGCATTTCAGACATTCTCTGGCTTTCTACTGAGCTGGCTGCATTAGGCTGTCCTTTCCTTCTGATGCCAGGAATATGACTCTCATTTTTTTTCACTGATGTTTATTTAATTTTAAATGAAAGAGATTAATCTGGAGACCTTATGAGTTTTGAAAAATCAGGAAATAACTTACCTGAGCTGTATGAGTTCAGGATTTGAGTCCATGCTAGATTTTGTGGCTGGCTCACTTTATGTGATGTTCATTTTAAAACTTTTTGGAAACATGTATTGTTGCTAAAATTATTTTCCTAAAACACAGGTCTGTCTGCATTACCCCCTCTACTCGATTAACTCCAGGGATTACCTATTACCTCCAGGATCAAATATAAAATCCTCTGGCATTCAAAGCCCCACATAACCTAGGCCCTCTTATTTTTCCAATCTTCTTATACCCCCATCTCCTTCGATCTAGTGACACTGGATTTTATCTCTAGCTCTGGGCATTTTCATAGGCTGTCATTCATACCCAGAATGCGTTCCCTCATCATTTCTGCCTCTTGGCTTCCTTTAAAGCTCATCTAAAATCGCATCTTTTCCTGAAAGACTTTCCCCCCCTTCTTAATCTTAGGGTCTTCCTTTTGTTAATTGTTTCTAATTTATCCTGTAGTTGGCTTGTTTGTACCTAGTATTTGCATATTATTCTATTTGCATGTCAATCCTATTAGACTATAAGTTCCTTGAGAGCAAAAGATGTCCTTTGCCAAAGACATGCCTTCGTATCCTCATCCTGTAGCACATTGCCTGGGGCATAATAGGTGTTTAATACGGACTGACTGACCTCACCAACCATAGAGTAACCTTCTTCAACTTAAAGTTTATACTTGATCTCTTCCATCACAATGATGAACATCTTTGGTATGAATATATCTCCTTGTTGTTTTCATTGCCAGATATATATGATCAGGTTATGTCTTTCAAAGAATCTTGAATGATCTATCTATCTAGGAAACACCTTGTTGGAAAAGAGCCTATAGGGTGGCATTTTGCTCTACCAAATCATTTTTCCCCAAAAAATCAACAAATAACTACAGTCAGATCTTATATTCTCCATATCTTTCAGACAGTTTGAAATAGTAAAGAATGCTTCATGGCTGTATACCACATGTACAATCCTGCTTGTTCCCTCCTAATTAATAATGTTGTTGAGAATGCCCTTGACTTGTGTATGTATAACACACAAGCATTTGGTATAGTGAGAGAGTAAGCATGCAGTATAAACATATAGGTTGATTGCCTTGGGGGGGATATTAATAATGTTGGAGTTTTTCTTTTTATGTCTTAGACCTCTTCCCCTCTATCAGAGAGCTTGCATAATAATCTCTCAGTGCTCTCACAATTGTGTCTCCTTCAACACAGATTTTTTCCTATATACTTGGTCTAATCTGGATTCTTTCCCCATCTCTGTGCTCTTTAGAACCATTTCTACCTCCCCTCTATAAACACACCTGCAATTGGGATGTCAAGGTCAAGTTTGGTGATTACATTGCCATGATGGTAAAAATAGTTTATTATGGCAATCGTTACAGTTCTTTCTCATTTTTTTTTGTATTTGCTTTCCTTAAAATTGGAGTAATTATAGCATGTACTTTCCAGGGTTTTTGTAAGGATAAAATGAGTTATTATTATTATTGTCATATTGTCCTCTTTTCATTTCCTCTCCTTAGGATGAATTTGCTGGATGTCTTGACAAGCTTTCTTTAAGCTTGTTTTGTTATCCGTTGATTCTCTCTACTTTATGAGATGATACTGCCCATAATTGTCCACAATTCTTCTTGGTAAGATTTTACAATAAATTTATACTCTAAATCAGTGTCCCCTTTGGTCACCAATTCTCTCTGCTTGGCAAGTAAGTAAAGTGTTTGCTGAATAAAATGTTTTCTGGAATCTTTTGGCATCCTTCTTGTGACAATAGATATACAGTAATTAAACTTACATGTAAATTTACTATAATCAGTGATGATATTATTTGAGGTCCATTTTCCATTTCTCCTTGCTAATTACTTTTTAAAACAGTTCAAAGTTGAATTATTTAAAATAGATATTCTTATTCTTTTCTCCTCATTTTTTTTTAACCAATTCTAATCTTTGCTCTAACAAATCTGGGATCTGATTATATAGTTCCACTATCAACAACAAATCTTTTTTTGTCCATTAAAATGTAATGTATTTCATTTAAAAATATTATTTAATGCTGGTCATGTTCAATACTTTATCAGTTATTTTCCCAAGAAAGCATTCATGTTATAAAAGCTTAAGAGTTCTTCTTGTTTGTCCTTTATTTTTCAAAGAGCACCAATGGTACAGGTGGTGGTGATGGTGAATAGGATTTAAAGGAAGCAGAGTTACACAAAATCATTAGCCTCACTCTTTCTTCCAGAGTCATTGAAATCCAGTGGCATGACAAAAGTCAAGACAACTGGCAGTGGTCCAGGATGTGATGTCTGACCAAGCTCAAAGTGTTCCATGGTGCCTCCTTCCTCTGCCTTCATGGCCGGTGGAACAAATTGTTCTCATCTGCCCATTCCACTGGGAGAAGTTTTCACATGCTTGGGGTAGACATCCCCTATCTCACCAATGGGTTTGAGCCCTGTTGGTTACCCTCAACCTGGTTTAGTCCATTTAGCCCATCTGTCAAGAAAGTTTTACCAAGATATGGCCACTGACCATGTTACAGCTTCTTGGAGCCACAGGTGAGAGTTGGGTGAAAGGCAGATGGAAAAAAAGAGCTCAGCAAGCCTTCACACCAAAGGTGCTAGTTCTCCTGGAATACCCCATATACCCCTCTATGTAATTTATAATTCATTGGTATCTCATTCTTGTAGGCTTGGCCTGTTCTTTAAGAAGTTGAGGAGGCTGTTTGGTTTCCTTGCTTCCACAGTTATTAAAATTAAAAGTCCTTCATAAAGGGAATTTGGGTGGGACATTTTAGCTGAATCCCTGTTGTCCAACAGGAATGCCTTTCTGACCTACTTTTTCTGGTTTCCAGAGGCAAAAACACTATTTTTCCTGAAATGTTATTTTTTTTAACCTTAGAAATTGTATCCTTTTTTTCTTATTTGTTAGTAATAAAGTGGTTTTTTAAACTTGACTTTATGGTTCACAAGTGTCCCATTTTGTTTTAATCTCTAGTCTAAATTACTAGACCATCCAGAATTAGACCTGACCTATAATATTCGATGTGTTTAGCAGGTGTTTGAAATGACTTCATTGCTAAATTCATTGTTGAAAAGGGGAAAGGTGGTGCAAGGTAAAGGGAGTCTTGAATGATTGGATAGTCCTGCAACCACAGTATTGTTGGGGGCTGAGAGATGTAAGATGTGAGATGACTAGGATGCTAGTATCCACCCTGCAGGTTTAACACAATAGATGCTTAAGGAGCTTGATATCAAAATCCAGTATCTCTTGGATCATTTTAATAGTTTTGAAAAAAGTAGGTTACCAATGGGCATCGAAAAATGAAGATTAATTTTCTTTGTACATCTATTTATTAGAGCCAAAATGAAGGAGTTGTTGATCTTTTAAGATTATGCCTTGAAGGTAAAAAAGCAGTTTATGGATCTAATAACAATGCTAATAGAGTCAAGGACTGATAGGCTACTGGTGATAAACATGATCTCTGACCTAGAAATTTCACTTAGAGAATGTGTTAAATTCTACTAATATTAGTTATAAGGGAAGTAAAAAGGAGCCTAAGTGATGATGAGGATTGGGAACTGCTACTAGTGGGAAGAAAACCTTTGGGCCTATCCCATTGCTACCTACTCCTGACCCTCCAATGATCTCCTGGAGAATGACTTCTTCCTCTACAGGGGAGTCAAAGAGTGAAGGAGCTTTCATCACTAAGGAAATGAGGATAATGCAATAGAAGGTTTTTGTTTTTGTTTTAACTGCTAGCTACTGAATCATTTGAAAAATGGCTAATGAATGTGTGTTCTAATGTAGGAAACCTAGGTTTGTTTGTTTTTTCTTCTTTTAGTTACAGAGCTCTTTGGCTTGGAGACCTTACCAAAGATTTACTCTTATAAAGCCAGCTGAACCAGTTGTCTCTTTTTGGGTGGCTAAGATGCAGGGTTCTGTATACTTGGCCCCATAGAGATAAATTCCCTTTTAGGCAGTTACCTGATATGGGACAACAAAGGTGGAAGTGAAATTTTTTAAGGAGGTGGATTTGGCAGACTGGATTTATGCCCCCTTCTCAGGTTTTCTCTCATATTCCCTATGACCAGCCTGCTTCAGATATAATTAGATTTCACTTTTTGGGTGAAGTTCTACCTGAAAGAAATCAGGCTTTCGCTATGAATTTTCCTTACCAGACTACATATAGGACTGGATGAAGTTTGAGCAGAAGATTGGGGCAGTTCCAGCAACTTTCCTGGAAAATAGAACTGGGGATGATGGGAGGAGGCACTGTGCCTGCTGCCACATTAGGTGGGGTCAAGGACAAAGATAAACTTTCTTGTAAAAGAGCTTTGGGTATAGCTTTTAAAGGACAAAAAGATGAATTATGGGAAGCCTAGACAATGCTAGTAAAATTGTATTGGGGAATCCAAAATGGGGAAGTAAGGGTTGTTCTACTCTGCCCAAATTTAGGCCATTCCAGAAGGTTCCTACTTTATTAGCCACTGCTCTTTCTACTAGGATATGAGAGAATGAGTCGCCTGATAGCAAGATCAGAAGTTCCCCCAGTATCCAGGATGTTTTCGCTACAGGATTGCAGGGGAACTACATACCATTTAATCAGTTCACTATGGCTTAGAAATGTGGTAGGGCACCAAATATACAAAGGGCTGATAGATACCAGCACTCAAGTTACTGTTGTTACGGAAGACATGAGTCCATAGATATTGGAGGTAGCTCAATGCCAGCACTCTCAGTTCAAGTTTGATATTGGAACAAGAAGAAGTACTGACAAGTCATTGGATAGTTACAAAATGATGCTTACTTTGCTCTAACATAACAAGGATATATAGCAAGTATATGGTGGAACTTAACTTCTACAACGTGGAACTCCTTATCTCTATGCAGAAACACACATGGTCCTCAGGGCAGGATGTGGTAAAGAACATGGTGATTTGCATAGTCTTCAGAAATCTACCAACTCACAGGGGCCCAGACTCTATGTGTTTTTTACACCCTTGGGTGACCAGGGAGCTGACAGGGCCAATCAGGTCATAGGGACAGCTTAGTTTCATTTTAGAGAAAACTAATCCCTGACAAAGGAGGGAAGGAGGAGGGGCCTGGGCCTACCCCAAGTTGCAGGTAAAGGGAAAAGGGCTGAGTCAAGAAAATTCTGGTAGATATTAGTTTTATCACAGTAGAGTTACCCTAGTTTCCATTGTGGATTTAAGTGGAAGACTACTGCAGGAAGGCGCTCAAGAGGTGGGTGGAAAATCCCTTATTTGGGTCGAAGTTCTAGTGGCTAATTAGGGAAGAATAGTGGGTACTTACAAAAGCTCCTATGCCAGTTCTTGTGGGTAAGCCCTTGGGAGTTTCCTGAGCAATCCCTTGGAGTTAAAATTAAACAGTATTAAGTATATGTATATGTGAGTGGGGAAGATGCTTTTTTTCTAGTAATAGAGATGGAGATTGGAGTACTTGCGATCTATTCTTTTATTTGGTTGCAACTTTCTTCTTTCTACTGGTTTCATTTATAGCAAGAGTATCAAGATTGATATGATTCAAGTCCTACAGCAATATTTCCCCTTGTTGGATAGTAGAGATCCTTTTCTACTATCCAACAAGGGGAAATATTGCTGTAGGACATCTAGAGTGTCAATAGGAATTAAAGTTTCTAGATAGCCTAAAACCTATATGATTCGTAGTACTCTCTGCCCCTCTTCCCATTACTACCACTGTTGTGATGAGCCTCTCCATGCTTACTCAGATGTTTCTTCCAAAGCATATTCAGTCTGTTGTCAAGGTCATATGAAGTCCTTCTGGTCTTGTAGAACCTTCTAGAGCTTATGCTCTACTGGCATGTTTGAGGTCATGGTCACCTTCATGCCAGGATGAGACATTGGGATAGAACTTTGAGAAAGATGTCTAGAAGCAGTAATTACATTCTGGGATTAATTTTTACCCAATTATGTCTGTATTTGTTTATTTCTTTGTGTAGTCAGGCATTTGAATGTAGTAACAGGAACTTTTTTTTTAGTATTGCTGGAACCGTTTATTATAATTAGTGTAATCCAATGGAAATAACATTTGGCTGAAGATTAGAATATCTTAACTTTAACTCTGTTTCCATCATTGACTCAGTGGCATAGTGGATAAAATGCAGGACTCAGTCAGGAAAGTCTGGGTTCAAATCCTGCCACAGAAACTGTGACTCTGGCCAAGTCATTTAACTTCTCCTTGATTCTTTTTCCTAATCTATAAAATCTGAATTCTGAAGGAGAATTTGGACTTGATGTTTTTTATGGTGCCTTACGGTTTTATATCAATCATATTATGATTATATGACTGATAGACATTTATAACTTAAATTGCCTGTTTCCTCACGTTCTGTTTGAAAGTAAAGCATCATTATTATTCTCATACATTAAGCTCATTGTATAATAAAAATCGTTGTTTGAAAACTTCCTTTGAATGAAGAAACTTAAAATGTGGTAATGATTTTGGGGTAACCATTTAAATACTAACTGAAAAGTTAATTAATAGTTCAACAACTCTAATGAAAACCAATTACGTACCAATTGCTGATGCAGTAAAATAACATTATTGTTTGATCATGCTCTTTTTTAGGAAAGTTCAAGTGGTTAAGTCAATTCCACTGATAGGTGGGTGCTAAGCATACATGCATGTTCAATTTCTCAAGTTTGCCTTTTGAAGCATGCAAGCTACTGTCTTCATATTTCCAAAGCATAAAGCCCGGGTTCAGGCATTCTATTTCCCCCCTAAAAGAGAAAAAGTTCAGCTCAAAAATGATTGATTAACATCTGGTCTGCAGTCTTGGTCTATCAAAGCCTTTTTATGGCCTTTTCAGGAATTAGAACAATTTTTGCAGTTGCATAGTTGTGTTCTTTGCAACGTCTAGGTGATTAAATGCAGTGATTTTTTTTTTTTTGGAAGGAGACATTGCACTAAATTTTACTTTATATTAATTTGTAGTGTGGCCTATTAGGTAGTAGTAGTAGTAGTAGTAGTAGTAGTAATAATAATAATAGCTAGCACTTTAAGGTTTGCAAAACACTTAAGAAATATCACTGAGGATTGAGAAAGAAAAATTTTCTTTATATAACAGAAATGTACGCATATGAGTGATGCATATAGAAATATTGGTGGCTACAATCAAAGTTAGATATTAATACTCTGTATATAGGGCAAGTATATGAGCTAAGACTCCTACATTAGTAACAAAAATTAATGTGTCAAGGAGAAAAAAAGATAAAACTACAGTTTTTGAGTGGATATTATTATAATCTTAAGATTATTCTTATTAATAAGATAGTAGTGTGTCTTCTATAAAAATAGTATCTATGAGTTTCACTGTTTATTGACTAGACAAGCCTTACTCACATGTGTATTGGTAATATTCATGAGGTGCAGGGTTATGGAAAGGCTCCTCATTCTCTGAACATCTTTCTCAATGGTTTTTCATGTTGCTATTAGTTGAAGGCTGTTGACAGCCTGATATTCCATGAAGACAATGGGCACCTGAGGAAGGGATATCAAAAAGGGCAGAAAACAAATAAAAAGAGAAGGTCTAATGGAACTAAAGATAAACTTTAAGTAATTATTTTTTCTCTAGTTGATTTTGCTTATGAAAACACTACAGTCAAGGTGAACTATACTACCAACAAAATTTTTTTTACTTTTTTATTCTTTTATCTCCATCTATCTATCTATCTATCATCTATCTATCTATCTATCTATCTATCTATCTATCTATCTATCTGTTTTTAGTTTTCAAAGTTCACTTCTATAAGATTTTGAGTTCTAAATTTTCTCCTCCTTCCTCTTCTTCCCCCTCCCCAAGATGGTGTGCAATCTGATATAGGCTATACATATGCATTCATATTAAACATATCTGAAACTTTCTTATGATAGTTTTAAAGCAAACTTTCTCCACCTTCCATCCCCAAATATTGAAGCATCGCCTGCATAAAGCAATAACAAAATAGCAGCAACAACTGCCACTACTACCACTACATTTAAACAAAATCAATGGGCACAGGAAAAACATGACAGGGTGTTATCATATTTCACATCTGTAGTCCTCACTCTATTGAGAGGAGGAATGTGCATTTCCTAATCAGTTTTTCAGGACCAAGATTATCCAGTGCAAGTCAGCAATTCAAATACTTTTTAGTGTTTTTAGCACTTATATTAATTTAATCCCAGTGAACATTATTTTTTGGATTCTTTTTTCTTTATGCTGTAACACTTTATACAAGTCTTCCAATATTTCTCCAAGTTTCTTATAGGAATCATCTTTTGTTATTGGTATTAAGTCTTTATTTCTGCCTTCAAACTTTTGACTTGATGAATAAGCTTCTGATTTTTTTTAAAAAAAATTTATTTTATTCTAAACTTAAGAAATCAAAAAAGGACACCTGTTTTGTTCCTTTTTTTTTCCTCCTGTAAGAATGCTTCTACAAAAATTCTTATATATCCTGTGGTAGTTGTTAAGCAAAACATTCTAAAGTTTTCAGATTATCCCTCAAAGAATAGAATTACAATTTTGTTCACATTAAAGCAGAAAGTAGTTTTATGAACCAAGGGAAAGATAGAGCAACACAGACATGATACAGGAGTTACAACCTTCTAGAGAATGAACAACTTAAACCAAAACCTGAACAGATTTCAAAGGCAGTAACTTCCAAGTACCTGAGTATTAAACTAGGTAAAATGTTTGGCATGATCTGGCAGATTTTGAAAGGATAACATTCTTTTTGAGTTATGGATAAGAAGACTTGCAAAGATTTATAGTATCTTGAAACTTATGGTTTATGTTTTCCTTCATCTTTCCTTCCATTTGTTTTTTTAAAAAATCCCAACAATTAATATGTGCATTTAATAAAAAAATTACAATGTGCCAATATTTTTTGTTAAGAGGACATTCAGAACATAACCATAAATCTATGCAATATGCTCATTTCCCTATACAACAGTTAAGAATTTTGAATTCTTTAGAAAAGGGAAAAATCAGTTCAAAATATTACTAAAGTATAACTGTTCTTTGGGAGAGCACAACTGAATGATGAAAGAACATGAGATTTTTTTGTGTGATGGAAAGTAAAATGACTGTTCTTGATCCTTAATATATTTATTTCCCAGAATAGCAACTTGGAGGTGGCAAAGGAGGAAGAGAATAAAATTGAAAAAATAGTGCTTTGCTTGGGATCAGAAATCAATAGTAGAACACTGTAAAAAGAAATAAGATTTTGAAATAAGTTAACAACCCATACATTTTTCTTCCCTGAAGACATGATGCTGTGTGTATGCCAAATTTAAAGTCTTAAAAGACAACCTTTGGGCTAACCAAGCTCCTAATGTCTGAGAAAAAAATGTTTTCGGATTCATTTTTTAAACCTACTTCAGATGGAAATAAATGGACTTTACTATTCTTTTTTTTTTTTCAGCCGAAGACAAAGTTTATTAAAGATCTGCCATATTAGCCAGACTCTTAAGGAATCTGAGAGTCTGTGAGGTATTGGTTAGATTCTAAGAATCTGAGCTGACTTTACTATTCTTCTTATTACTTTACATGCCAGATATCAATAACAAATTGCTTCTTGACTACTATCGGGGCCAAGCAATTGCAGTGTGAATATTAGCCTTTTGAGAAAGTTGTGATTGAGAGTAATGGTTTAAATGGAGCAGATGCAAAAACAAAAGCATAGAATGCATAGAGCAGAGGATTGCAGAAGGGAGAACCAGGTTCTTCATTTCTGGTTGCATGTGTGTGTGTGTGTGTGTGTGTGTGTGTGTGTGTGTGTGTGTGTGT